>NC_073739.1:37309612-37609612 GCF_023634155.1 Falco peregrinus
GGCTCAGTCCCAGGCAGTTACTGGTGCATCCCAGTCTTCTACCAGAGAGTTGGACACTGATTTTGCTTTCAGAGAAGGTTTGTAAGAGAGCCCTTGACAGCACTGCCTGGACACAGGAAGGTCCCCAGGTATCTCCCACAGATGCACACCACAGTGATCAGAGGCAGAGCTGCCTCTTTCCACCACCTGCTACTCGTCATGGGATGTGCACTCTTTCTGCCTTGTAAGAACTTCCACAGCTTAAGAAGTGACTGAAGTGCTTCACAGGGAGGAGAAATGATGTATCCCTGAAGCACCCCTGTGCCACCAAGAATAAAAGTGCTATATGCATCTAAGTCACAGCCACACAACACAGCCACTCACAGCTGTGAACGACTTCACCTGTACCCTTTTATGCAGCCTCCTTTCATTGTTCAAAGTCCAAGTAAAGGAGTCATAACATTTTTTGCAAATAACACACTCTTATGTGTTTCAGAAATTCTCAGATAAATCCAGAGGGACGTGATTATTAATAAAGCAAACACTGGAAATCCTCCTGCACATCCCTCCTCTGAGTAATACAGTGTGGTTACACAGCACAGCATCATGCTGGACAGACAAGGTTTGAGCTTACTCATTTGAATCCCAGTATCCTACAGAAGAAGGAGAAAAAAAAAAAAAGTAAAGTGAAATTAGCTCCAACAAGTAGAAGCTACAAAACAAGATAGTTCATTATTTATGGAAAAGTCATGACTGTTACTTTACACAACATTGGTGTGACAGAGGACAACATTTCCTGGAATTATCTTCTCTGCAGACTCCTCTGAAAATGTATCACTGTTCATGATGGCTGGAATAAAGAAACTAAAAATAGATTGTTGGGCGTAATGGACCATTCGCAAATCTAAAGGTGTGCACATGTTCGTACATTCAATAAGATGCAGGATAATATAGATGAGAGAATTTGGGTCAGATAATGATCTGCAAGAATACGGAAAACAAACATTTCTTCTCATTGCCTCTGTGAAGTGGAGGGAGCTTTGCTTTCTGTTGTCTGTACCATCCATCGCCTAGGAAACGTGGCTCCCTAAGACCCTCAGGGGCCGCAAAGGCCATGAAGCAGTGCTGTGGCTTTCAAAAGGCCGAAGTAAAATCTTAATATAGCTATATGTAGGCACAACTCAGTGTTCTGGCTCCATCCTTCTGCCTGCTAGCCATATGACTATCCTGGGAATCATTTTCTTTGCATCTTCTTCTGCATCAAAACTGGATTATTTATGAAAAGATCCACAGCCTTTTCTGTGAGCACCTTCACAAAAGACAGAACAGTTTAACGTGATGAACGCCAAAACATTTAGCATGAGCCTTTCCCAAGAATCTCATCTCCTGAAACTGCCAAGAAAAGCTGGGGAAAAAAAACCCAACCATTTTTTTTTTTCTGAACCATAAAAATACTTGCATAATCCCACCACGTGAACCCAGCAATATGACTGGTAATGCAGAGAGCCCAGCACTCCCCTAAAAGTCCCAAATGTAAACTCTGGCTGTGCCACAGATGGGCCATGCAACTGTGGGTGCATCTCTGGCCCTCTCGGCCTCATCTTCCTTATCTGTGAGATGAAGTGCTCACAGCTTTTTAATGTGAGGGTTAGATAAAACTTTGCTCATGATGATGCCTGTAAGTTGCTAATTGTCACTGTCAATTCCTGGTTTGTTATTCTTATTATAGAAAATCTTCCTAATAATTTAAGTAACCAAATTTCTTAAGGAATTAATTAATTATCTTCATTCAAGAAGGCAAAGAGGTCTCTGATCAACTGTATTAGTAGATGACTTTGCCCTATTAATTTTGAATTATTTCAAAAGTAATAGATATTACAGTAAAACAAAGCTGGGTATTTTACATGGCCATCATCATATACAAACTTATGAGGAGATTCTTAGAAAACCCTGGTTTCTTTCTGCAATGGACTATTTATTTTATTTTCCTCTTTTCACTAGATGGTTTCAGGCTTATTACATGGCAGTCATAACACGTAAGAAAGCAACAGCCATACCAGCTAAGGCAGGAAAGGGTCATTACCCTCAGAATGGGCAGAATGTCAGGACAGGAGAGGAAGCAGTTTCCCCATGTAGTTCTTTTTACACATTTAAGGTGAAATAGCAGAAAGCAAATTAAAATTTTGTCAACTTCAGTTTACTCCTTTGCCTTGAAAATGACCAGGAGAAACCAAAAAAAACCCTTTAAGCCATCTTCATCCCCATCCCACCATTATCTTTCTAGAAAAACAGAAAAAAAATTAAATCAGTCTTGATGTAATTTGAATGATACAATCCAGATTACTAGGTTTACCTTGTAGATCTAACTGAGGCTCTATGACCATGAAAGCCAGGTAGTTCAGTTAACTGTAATTCAGAAACTTGAACCTGGTTATCCTCACAATACTTGAATGAGGTAATGGCAATGTTATTACTCCTGCTTAACACATGAGAAATAAACCTCATAAAACTAAGGGGTCTACTTACTGCAACCCTTAACTTTGTAATGCTGAACTGCAAACCAGAAGCCATAAAGCCAGTTAATTCGGCACTGACTAAGCTAGTAAATCCTACTGGAAAGCAAGATGCTGTGTCTAGGCCTCAGCACAGGACCAAGAGCGCTGCTTGTTTCTGGCTGTCTTGGGGGATGCAGAGGCTGGGGAAGAGGAAGGGTGACCTCACACTTCAAGAACAACCACCTAGACATCTGTGGTTTTGCAAACCTCTTGCACTAGATGAAGTCAGCAGAGAATACGTAGTTTGTGGAACGCTGCAAGACTTGGGCATGATCAAGGGTGCCAAGTTACTCACCTATGCCAAGATTTTGTTCCACTTACACCTGTCAGAGGAAATTCAAGCAGCTACAGAGTTTGGCAGCAGCTGAGCAGGGTCTCTGGGACTGGCAGAGATTTTGGAGGCATCCAAAAGATGTAGCCATCTTTTTGTGAATCAAGGCAGCAGAGAGTTGTCCAAGGTTATCTAGAGTATCTGTGAGAGAGACGGGGTATGACAACAGACCTCTGAAGCTCCAGGTCAGTGCCTACTCATGCACTATCCACACTTTTACAAGTCTATCTGTAATTTCTTCCACCCCCCTGAACTGCTTTTTCCCAAACCTCTAATTTGTGTATTGTATGTTCCTGGCACACAGAAACTTCTTTTATATTCATGAACTTGCTATTACCTAATAAGTTTGGGAGGTGAATTTTCCTATAGTTTTTGTTCGTGCCTTGGTCCTTGGCATAAGAAACTGTATAGCTGATCCTCAGATGGTCTAAGTCCACTTTCAGGTTCATGGCCAGCTTTAAATCAAAAAACCTCCTTCTCTTGGCCAGATATAAATTGCCTACTGTGGCCTTTGTAACTGGTTTACAGATGTGCGTGCAGACTTGCACCACGCTTCCACATCTCACCAAAATATATCCAAGTATTGTACAAACCCACTGACTTGACACAACTCCCATCATAACAAAAAATGTGGTTTTCTTTAAAAAAGTTGCAGATAATGCATAACCACCAACTTTTTGCACCTGAGCAAATAGTCTTAGTTCTTAAATTCAGTGTTATACTTTTTGTTGATTACACTGGAGTAAGCTATTACAGCACTTTGATTTTCTGCCACGTCACAGTAAAACTGGCTCAACATCAAGTAGAACCACCAGTGAAAATAAAATATCTTAATCAATGTGTCAATATGTTTTAACTTTTTTTTAATGTTTCTTCTGAGTCAGAGTTGGAGAGAACACTTTTGAAAGCTTTACCTAGAACTTTTACAGCATAGCAGATAGGCAGGAGGGTTCAGAGAGGGACAGAGAGGGTAAGCAAGCATGCTTGAGCATGGGGGTATCAAAGAATGTATGTAGACAAGAGAACAAAGAAGTTGGAAAACTCTAAAGGGTAAGTTCAAGGAGACATAACAGGACAAGCTGCATAGATAATAGAATTGGATTTGTAAGGACAAATATAAATCATGAAGAGCAAATAGATAATGGGAACACTTTGCCTTAGACTTCCAAGCCACCTTGAAATTAATGTTTCTATGAAACTTACAGCCCTACTGTGTTTGTTTTCAGTAGATCTAAGAGGTTTCTAGGAAAGTCAAGTAAAAATGACAGTAATAAATACCGAGTATACATGTAGAGAACCCCATTTTAGATTTCTGAACATGAAGGCAGTCTAGGAGCATTTCTGAAAGCACAGCATGGTGTGACAACCATCTCATCTGGTGCTGCTGATGCATCATCTCTTGAATTTCCAAGAAGTTAGCAATATTTTCCAGAAACTGTAATTAGACAGAGAAGGAGGAAAGAGGCTCAAAAGAGCAATCTAATTGAACACTAGAATCCTCTGTTATCCATTCATCACTATAGGTAACATGTTCTGACTTCTCTCTGAACTTCTTAATGTGACCTGGGCACTTTAGCACACAAACCTAAGCTGTATTCAGTTTGGACATCTTCTAAAAAACCTGTTGGAAGCTGCATTATATTTTAACAGTGTGAAGTCCTTACCTTCTGGGAAAGGCAGGTAACCAAGTGATTGCTTTTCCTTTCTGAAGTGATGGCACAGGAGCATTTTCGAAGAAAACAGAATCCACAGGTGTTGCAGGCAGTGCTTTTACCATCCCCAGCACCATTTGTGAGGCGTTCATAAGGACAGAAACAGGGAGCCCACTTCTCCCTCACCGCACACACACACAGACACACACACACACACACACACACACACATCACACGCATGCACAGCTGGAACCACACAGGCTGCGCAGAGTCATACTGTTTTGAGAAGAATCCCCATTCACTTTTTGATGAGCCTCCAGGCTGTATTCAGACAGGACCTTTCTTCCTACATTTTGCAAAATACTCAGGAGTACAATTGTTTTCTTTAGTGATACCAGTAGTTAAGAACATTTGCAGACCCTTTTCTCTTTCCACTAAAAATTGGGTAAAAAATTGCATTAACATTTTGGAACATGTAATTCAGTATTTTTAAAAAGTATTAGATAACTCTTTTCTCTGGTTTCTCTTCCACCCCCTAATAAAGTTCCAGTAAATGAACTGGGATGATCCCCTTGTGGTAAATGGAAGTGTTCCAGGCCAGGCTGGATGGACTTTTGAGCAACCTGGTCCAGTGGAAGGTGTCCCTGCCCATGGCAGGGAGGGCTGAAACTAGATGATCCTTAAGGTCCCTTCCAACCCCAACCATTCTATGAGTTTGTAATTCTAAATAACATCATATTAGAGCTACAATCTCACCACAGGAGTTCTACTTGCTCAAAAATCAAAGATGTCAGTGTGAAACTAATAGCCCAGCATTTGAACTATCATTTTTCTTACAATTAGAGAGAATCACATTTTGCATTACGGAGGGCATTTGCATGTCTCTCTGATGAGCTCCACACACCAAACAACCCATGTGCTACTGCTGCATCTGTTAATTTGGCTGCTAAAATGAACATTCATGTATACACTCATGACATATACAGCTCTGAAGAGAGGTTGTTGTGGTAGGTTGTAACCTATAGATTCCCAGCCACCCAGTTTCTGAGCCAAGCCTGTGCGTGCAGACTGCAATACATGACAGGTGAGTAGACTTTCAACTACATTTCTCATGAGTGTGTAGAAGTGGGAGAAAGCATCAGATTAATAAACCTGTTAATAACAAAATGTCTTGTAAGATAGCTTTATTTATAAATACTGTTGTGATATAAAAATGCTTTGGAAAAGTCCAAGAACATTTTTTTCTAAAATGAAGAAAAATGCTGGTGTCACTAGACCTGGAAGCAATGAAAGCCATTCATTTTCTTCTGAGTTCACAGAACCAGCTTGGCTGTAGGTGTATGTGAAATACAAAGTGATTTTAAGGCCTCGGCTAATCACCGCTCATAAGAAACCAGCAGGCTGGAAACTCAGGCAAAGGATGCTACTGTCTTAAGGAGAGAGAGACACAACGGCGTGATGTAGAAACACAGGCACTTCAACATTAGGTTAAAGTCGTCACCAGGGCAGGACGGAAAAACACAAAGTGCAGCTGCTTTTACTGCACCTGGTAAAGAGTGCATGCAGCACTGGCTGTTTTTAAAACAATCTGCAATTGAATGCTGTAGGTAATGTCGAAGTTACATGCTTCCTGTACCAATATTAAATATGACATAAAGGATGCATTGAAGGCTATAAGGAAGGCAGTGGATGGACACATCAAGTATTTTTAAACTCATCACTCAATGTAGTTTGAATATATTAACATAAGAACTTTTTTTTTTTTAAATGCAGACAAAGAAATACATATGATCCCTAAACATCCATAAGTTTAACTGTCATTGGCTTCATTTGTTCACTGAACTTGTCAGAGCACTATAAGTGAGTTAAATACACATTTCAGGCGCATCATTTTCCTGTAAAACAGCATGTGTCAGAGATGTTGAAACTCAGAAAGATGGGCAGTCACCTGCTACTGTGGAGATGCATAAGGCATGTTTGCACGCCTTTTCCTGCGTTGTGTAGGGAAAACTGCACAACGTCATTTGTTCTGGAGTTCATGTGTTTGCAAGTTAGCTTAACTCCTGAATTCAATCTTATCCTAGCTACAGTATGACATTATTTCTGTTCATCCTGTGCTAATACAAAGCATCCTTCCTGAAATGTCTCTATTTCTTCTTGGTAATGAATTATAAGGCATTGAAGAGCTTCTTGCTGCAAAGATGCACTTATATTGAAATATTCTTTCCATGGAAATCCAATTATACTGCTTTCAACAGAAAGCCTAGTATGACATTTGGTTAGAGAAATGAGCCTTTTTAACTCACTGAGTCTCACAGAATTTCAACTGAAAAATACATTCCCAGGTAATGATTAATTTTCCCTTTCCATTATTTATTTAATTCTAAATCTCAGGCTGCAAAAGAGAAGCTGAAAAACAGTAAAATGGCAGGAGATGATCAAATCAATGAAGGAATGATTGAAAAACAACTTGATTGTACCATCTGAAAGCTCCTTATTTAAGTGTAGAGGAAAGAAAACATGCCAGGGAAAATATCAAATCATTGTTAAAATACCCCCAAAAAAGGAGATCTTACTGACTTGTGCAAAAGGAGAGAAATCCCACTGATGGCTACCACTGGGCAGTTTTCTCAGCATGGCACCAAGCAGCAGAAAAGATGCCAGAGATTCACCAAATGGGAAACCCAGCACCAAGCAGCAGAAAAGATGCCAGAGATTCACCAAATGGGAAACCCAGCATCAAGGTGGCACTCCTGATGCCCACTGCAGATTTGGGGAAGGCCACGGCCCCACTGCAGACAGCATGCGGACACCAGCACCCGCAGATATCAGCACCAGCCATCACCCTTCCCTGCCACCAAGTCCTGGTTGCAATTACCATCTGCATGCAGACTGGGAGGTGGGAAGCAAAGCTCCCTGGGGGGTCAGTAGCCCCACATAACAGAGCCAGAGCTGCATTCTTCTCTCACTGCTGTTTAGTGTTATTTCTAATAACAGATAATTAAACCAATTAAAAAATGGTATAGCCAGCAATACCTATATTTGATCAACAAGACCTATACTTTGCCAGTAATGTGCTGCTACTCAGCACTATCATAGAAATGCGTAAAGATATTAACAAAGCAAAAATCGCAAGCAAAGCAGACTATAAAATTAATTAGGACAAGAAAAACAGAGGTGAAGCCCTTGACGTCCAGCTGCAATACCACTGGGGGAGGCAAAAATCACAGGAAGGTGTGAGCCAATGCAGAAGGAAATGACATTAAGTATTAGACAAGTTTCCACCACATTCACCAAACCTAATGACAAGCAGAAATCAAAGCAAGTACAGCACCAGAATAAGAGTGAGAATTTTCTTTCCAAACACATCTCCGAGATACAATTGCAGGAGCTGGAGGTCTGCCAATGTGTTGGAAAGGAAACCAGGTGTCTCATAAAACAGCCACCTCCAAAGCCCTGGGCAGTGGCCAGAAAGCCTCTGTTACTAGTAAGGAGAGAAAGAAAGCTTGCCCATGCACACCAGAGTCTGAAAAAAGTGTTGTGTTTAGACTGTGCATGTGTGATAAATACCCAGGTACTGCTGTGGACATACACCTAGCCAGCAGAGACCATCCTGCACTAGGAAACAAGAGGAGGTGGGAGCAGTTCCTTTCCGCTATTCTTATTTGTCTTTGTGCTCTAAGGGGGTACTTTAAAACTCAAGAAGCCATAGACCTTGTTGTTGGTTTAAGCACTCAGTCACCATCTCTTGGAGTGCAAAGCTTGCTACTCCTAAGGAGCATTAACACTTTTTTTTTTAAAAAAAAAAACAACTATTGTTAATGATAGCCTGTATTACAGGCAAAGGCCCTGGGATAGAAGGCAATAGATCTATTTAGTTTTCCTTTACCCTTTTCACCAAATTTAGGGTACGTTATTTGTACAAAAGTTGAACAGGTCTAATACCAAAAAAAGAAATCAAACCCAGTATAAGGCAACCAAAAGCAGGATAATTTCTGTAAACTCCAATGCAGGAAGCTGTCCTGAAGCAAGGTAGGTCCCGTATTTGTCCTGGGAAATGTAAACAGTAAAATGCCCCAGTCACTCCACACTGTGAAACAGAAAGAAAATTGGGGGGGGAGGGGAAGGGAGGATAGCAGTTAAGTAATCATCTGTATATGGAAGGAGTCTTGCACAAGTTTGGCTTATCAAATACCATCTCCAGCAGCAGCCAAAACAGCCAGAGTAGTTATGAAACTGCTAAATTACCGGGTTTTACCCAGTGGAAAAAAAACGTGTCTTTGAAGTTGTTACAGGAAAACAACAAGAAACAGTGTGCATTTAAATAGGTGCACTAGCACATCTTCCTCTTAGTTCCTTTGTTTAACTGACAGAGTAATTTTTCACTACAAAAACTCAGTGCCTTATAGCTACTTCAAACGCTCTTTTCCTTTCCCAGCAGGATGCTGCAATACCTAAATCATGAAAGGTCTGCGTAGGTCCAGCAAAACTGACACGGCACATAGCAATGTGGCTGCACACTTAACGTTCTGGCTTAAGAATTCTCTATCTTCAGATACACTTCAGAACAGGCTGGATGAGAGCAAGGATCACTCGTCACCCATTTTGTGGAGAAATGAGGGAAAAGTGAGGTAAAAGAGACCTACACAGGAATCTATGGGAAAGCCAGTTAGGAAGGTTTTAGTTTCCCACAGAAGGGAGTGTGTTCTAAAGGTCTGGAGGTGACATTGTGTTTTTAAATGCAAAGAGGATTTGCATTAAGTACAAAAGAAAACAAATGCACCTGCAGATGGACGCAACAGCTTCTGGATCTGTGGCTTTCTAGAGGAAAGGACAAAAACAGTTCCTCAAAAAAAGCCTGAGACCTCCTACCAATTCATAAAACAAGAGAAAGTTTTCAGAGATTAGCTTTTACACAAAACTGTAATGGTGAAAGGACTGCATATTAGCTGAAATGCCTCAGTGGAGCTCCCTGGCTTGCTGGAGGACGGTGTGTTTTCATGCACGTTAGCTGAAGAGAGGCCAGGACCCAGGGCTCTGTACAAGGTTGGATTCATTTCCACCTCTGAAACTTTAGATTTTGGAGATACCTCGAAACAACTTCTTCCACAGCTATAGCTCTTTGATCTTATTTTTTGTTAGCTCATATATTACAGATCGTTTTCCTCTAACTACGTGTGTTTTCTCACTTCCTAGAAGAACTTTTGGCCTGAGAGGTGATTTGGATGAATGAGCTGTTTAAAAATCCTGCTGTCTGCCCAAGAGAGAAGCTTCCAAGCAGCGTACAGGCAGATTTAGGTAGACTATTCTGGAGCTGTGCAAAATTATGCATCTCAGTTAGTGTAGACGTTACCTTTAGGTTACCTGGATGCATTTATTAAATGAGGACAAAAAGTCCCTCAGACGACACTTTCACTGATCACTTGCACGCTGACTTTCGATTCACCAAGCCAATCCTCCTTATGGTCTCTGCACAACGGTCTCCGCATCCCAGTGCAAAGCATTCAGCAAAGCCATCAGCCTTTTCCAGTTCCATTAGCTCCTAAGAAAAGGCTTAATAAAATTAACATTGGAGCCTCTGGCTTTCTCAGCGCTTTTACAAAAGGTATTAGAGCCAAAAGAGATCGAGATGAGAGGCAATTACACATGTTGCTCTCACAAACCCATACAAAGGGATCATAACACAAGCTTTTCTGCACTTGTTTCACTGCTGCCTGCCAGCCCTGCAGGCATGCTCCCACTGCTCCACTCCAGCACACCGCACCGCCAGAAATGCCGTCTCTCCAGCAGGACAAGAACACCTGTATAACACCGCGTACACTTCAATGAAAAAAAGGTAAACCTTTGTCATGGGTGGCACAGTATTTCAAAGTATACATAGCCACAAGGGTGTTGGGAGAGCTCGGCCATCTGCACGATGAATTGAAGCAATCCCAGAGACAGCAAGACCCCTTGCCCAGGCTGCCCATGGGTGAGTTTTTCTGGGTGGGAAGGGCTCAGGAGATTGCTTCAGGTAAGAAAACACCCTTAGACATTCAGAGAAGAGACAGCAGAGTTTTTATATATTGCAGATTCATTTTTCGGTTGCAGTCATAAGTTAATGTCATGTATTGCATCCAGCAGAAGGTAACGCAGGGTCAGATGGGTGAAAATTGCTGTGCCCCCTGTGCTCCCAGGGTGCTCCCAGGGCTAAAGCCATGGGCAGGGGTACATGAGGAATAAGCATCTTCCCGCAGCAATGTTCTTCACTGGAACTCAGGCAGCACCTACAAAGGTTAAAGTTGCTTTCCTATCCAGTCACTTCAACAAGAAAAAAATCTGAAGCCCTGCATTTCTACCATATTTCACTGTCTTTTCAGACAGCTGTTATGTAAACTAATAGGACTCTGACTACCGTACAGTAGTCACTGATGTACAGCAAAGATTGGCAGTATAGAAAAGGTCTAATACACAACCCCTTCTCTTAAATTCCAGTTGAAATAAGAATCAGAGCCAGCAATATCACAATCTAGTATAAAGAGTTTGCAGAAAAACAGGGTTTAAAGATAAGCTGCTCAGACACAGGAAGTGATGAAAATAATTCCCGTGTGTTATGTGTCCATCTGTCTTAGGAGGGAAGTTTCAGCGTGTGTATATCAGCAGACTCTTCTCTCTCTTTTCTTCATTTGTTGTACTTCACACCTCTGTATTGACTCTTTCAATGCACCATTGGCCTTTTCTGAATCTCTCTATCTTAACAATAGGACATTTATAGTAGTAAATACTTTAGAATTTTTTATTATTATTTATATTATATTAAGTACTTATTCTAAAATCTCTGCTTTCATTAAGAGAACTGTTCTCTTTGAAGTAAACGGCAAAATTCTAGAACAAGTAGAATCATGCCCAAATCAATGATCCAATGCTAATTTCTGGTTTTATATGTTAATAATGGGAAGGTTTTGTACACCTCAAATTAAAAAGCAATAACCTCATTATCTAAGTTTAGCTCAATTTAACTGTGAAACTGCTAAAAATAAAACACCATCTCTTTTTGTGTTAGGTCCTTTTCAGCAATGTCTATCAAAAACTAATGCAATTACTTCTTCCCCCTCTCCCTCCATTCAGTATAACTTGGTGTCATTATTTCAGCCTACACAAATAATATTTATAAACAGTGTCTAAGGTACAACTTTGGTAACCGCTCAGGCAGCTCCTGCTTTGCTAAAATTGATATCCCGCTGTGGTCTGCTTTTCATTTCTGTGAGCCATCAGGAGCGTGGCCAAGGATTTTAGCTCTGGGCTGCAGACTGCCAGAGCTCACCCCAGCACACAGAAGCCTGACCCCAGCAGTGCGGCGCCCGGGATGCTGTGCTTTCAGGAGGGGTGCTCTACCCAGGTGCACAGCGTGGGCTCACCTGCAGGCTGTGAACTGTGACCTGCATATCCAGAGCATGCAAGAAACGGCATCACCAAGGCAGACCTGGGTGGGCTAAATGCCTCCTCAGATCTTGCCACTCATTCTCCTCCAACAAGGCAGGCCTGTTTCCTCTCATTTTGCACAATTCCTTTGTTAGCTCTCCAGTGTCTTTGGGAAAGAGGAAGTGCAGGCTGGGAGTATTTCTTCAACTACACAGTTCATGGTTTCATTCAGGCCAATTAAGTTTGGATTTCTGAAATGCCCAACATGCTCAGCTCCAAGGCTCTTAACTCAGACCTGTCTGCAAATGAAGAGGTCACAAAGAAGCATCAGGCAAAAATATCATGGCCATAATGCAGGGTACCTTTTAGGGAGGTATGCAGGAGCAAAGCTCCTGTTTAGATGTTTTCTAACAGACTGCCAGAGTATTTTTATCTCCTTCCTCTCTTATAAGGTAATAAAACATTATAACTTCTCCAGACATTGTGTGGGCAATTACCTTCAAACAATACTTTGGAAATAGAGTGGGAAGGGGAAGCCTTAGAAAAGATGTAAATCCCAACTCATGTTTTATTAAGGAAAGAGAAATATTGCTCATATCGGAGTGCTGAGCCACCAGAACTACCACCAGCTACCAAAGATCACGTTTTCCCTAACTGGGTCACAGCATACTTGGCAATACAGTCACTTGCAAAGCCTAAAGATGCTGCAAATTATTACCTGCTTGCGCTGCTTGACAGGAATAGATAATTCTCCTTTGCACAACATACCACTTACAATCTTAATAGAAATCACCCCTCTGAAAAGCCTAATATGTTCGGTTTGCTCTTATTTCTTCCAGTCACTGACCCAGATTTGGAGTAGAACAGCACTTTTTTGAACTCAAGTGAGTTTTTGGAACCAGGACTGTGAGTCCTTCTGAAGACACCAACAGAGACTGCAAGACAGCATCTGAGAAGGGTTGTGCTTGCGACAGAGTGGGAGGCAGCATCTCCAACACCAGCCCACCCAGCAGCCACATCTCACCTGCTGTGGTGGCCACCCCACAGGCTCACCTCAAGGAGAGCAATCCTGCTTTCCAAAGCTTGCAGAGCTCAACCTTCCCACCCCCAGAAAACACCAGCACAGGCAAGGGCTGTGCTGGAAAGGAGTGTCAGATCCTGCAGTCATGACTGTTGCACCAGGAATGTCTTTGGGAAAAGAGTGCTGGAGGTGCTAAACATCAGCTAAGGGAGACCCATATTTTAACAGCACACACACACTGACCACAAAACCCTTCTGAGAGCAGGAGTAGCTCAGCTCTTCACTGTGTGGCAGACCTTCATTTCATGCAAAGCAGTGGCACGCCACTGTTTTGAGACATGGTTCACCACTTACACAAGGTGAGGGTCTGGCCTCACCCATCTGCAGCATTCCCCCTGTGCCGCCCCCAATGTCAGTCACAACAGGAGCTTTTATATGGGGTATATGCACAAGGGATTGAAATTGAAAACAAGAAGCAAGTGTTCCTCTGGAAAAAAATTTCATGGTTACCAGAACACAGCGATTGTTTCCTAGTTTTCTGAGCAATTTGACAAATCACTCTACACTATTTTTCATAAAAGGTATTTACTAATTGTCCACACATTTTCAAATTGGTAACCTTATCCATTACCCATATGCCAAGCATCAGACTGTGGCAGCTGGTTGGAAAACAATTTAATCTGTTTCAGACAACTTAAAATCCATGGCTTACAATTGTATAAAGGTACAGCCAGGCAAAATGTCACCAAAATGTTAACATCAAGGCAAATGGGTTGTCAGATGCCATCAATAACTCCTCAAGTTTCCAGGACACACTCCAAGGAAATCCCTTGTTTGTGTGATGTCATTCCATACCAGAGCATATTGGCACCAGGGCACCTCACGTGAAATGTGAGCCCCCTCCAAAGCATCTCCTGGAAAAAGCTGTGCTTCTTTTCAAGCTGATGTGAATATTGTACAGCATATGTGGTGGTTAATGGATTGATCATAAGAAGTCAACGCAGTCAGGCAGCAAACAGCTAGAGACCACCCAAAGGCAGAGGGAGGACAGCTGCTTTTGCAGGAGGCCCAGACTGAAGGGCTGAATTACCACCATAACACTTGTTTTTCGTGCTGCTAAAGTAATTACTCCATTTCAAAGTCAGTGCCCAGGGTGGCACTGGCTTTACTTTATCTGCTTTCTCTAACCTATATATGCAACACTTGCCCTGCTAGAGATGAGCCCATTCCAGCTTCTCCTTTGGGTGGCAGCTATTAGCAAGAGCTTCAGAAGGATGTACAAGAATTCCCACAACCTGTAGTCTGATAGCAGCTTGCTTGTAGAAAAACCCATTCTTCATTACCAAGCATCTAGAATTTGGTTTATTACAGGATTTATTTTTTGACAGCTCTGCTAAAATTGTTATTGTCCATCTTAATTGTCTAACTCCCCACACACACTTTGTACTCTTCACACTCAAACTTTCCAGTGCATCCAAAACTAAACAGTTAATTATTTTATTTTTTCCTTCATCTTTGAATCTCCAGACTCCCCCTTTAGGTTCCCTTTACCTAGTGGAAATCTAAAATGTTGCACTGTGTAACTCTCTTGTTCCCTTTTATAGAATTTCATGCTCTATGTGATATTAAAGTCATGAACAACTAAATTTTCCAGTAGCACTACCACATGCCAATAGCATGAAGATCTTGAAAGCTCAATAAGTGCTCTGACCAGGAACAGAGGCAGAAGTTAAAATCTTGAAAAGTTCACTAACCGATGGTGTGGAAAATACACCAAAATAGGGCAATTAAAAATTATCATATATGTTTATTCACAAAACGTATTTTGTTTTGAAGATTCTCACTTTTCATTTATATCTTAACATAAGTGTCAAAATATGTAATTTATAAAGTGTAAAAACCATATGCTTTAAAAAGTTCTTAGCTTTAAAAAAAACTAAAATAAATATTTTAAACACACAGATCATTGGAACAAGCCTGTCCTTGAAAGCAATTTCATTTTCCTAAAAGAGTCCCCTCTAGTGAAAAAAGTCAGCATTTGTCTTTTTCAAGTTTACAAGATTTGGCTCTCCCCCCACTAGCTCGGCAGGATATTAATGTCTTCAAAAATACCTAGTCTTTTCATATTTACAAATGTTATCTATCATTTTATCTAGAGTTTTTGGGCTTTCCAAACCACTATGGCTTAACCTTGCCCAGGTGAATGATTTCTATGAATATTCTGCTGAAACTTGCGTCCTCCATCCCTGCCTTGCGATTTGCCTCCAGTTGCTATGGCTGAAATTCAGGTTGGAAACTCTTTGCAGGATCTGAGCCTCCCTGTCCGGCCCCAGCCCAGCCTCAGTGAGGGAGCTGCACAACTCCCCATGGCCACCACCTCCTCATGCATCCACCACTGTTAATGGGGATATGACTCACCTCTTCAACAGCCTTGATAAATGTGTATCTGGTGGTGTGTGTAAAGTGTTGAGGTTTCCCCTCAGCAGTATAAAATAGCAAAATATTGTTCTTGTTGTTCTTGTAGTAAATAACAAAGATAAAACATTTCAGGTTATTCTTTGAACCTTATTGTTATACTCCACTGGATAACTTCCAAAATAATTGTGGAGTTGTGATTTTCTATTCATCTGAAGATTTCACACTTTCTTTTTTCTCCTTTAAAAATCTCTTTCAGGGCACATGTTTGCTATTGCTCCTTTCAGCCTGCAGCTAGCCTATTCTTTCCACAGCTTGAAGTCCTTCAAGTTCTCAATTCTCTTCCTGGACTTCTCCAAACTCCTACAAGAACTATGATGCCAACTAACATTAAGAAGAAAACAGGACATTAACCGTGGTAGACTGCAGTTTCCACCATGCCATCTGTTCTTTCAAGTCCCACAGCTCTCAGCCGGGAATCAGCTTTTGAGTGGATTGAGCACCGATGATTCATGAGACACTTTGGGTTTCCCAGCCCTGACAGCCCAGCTGCTGGGAAGGGTATGTGTGAACTTGGAGATGTTTAGGGAGGATGACTCGGAGCTGCAGGAGGGCCAGACCTGAGGCTGATGCTCAGCCCTGCCAGTCCCCACACAGAAGACATTGCACAGCATGATTCGGCACAGTCCTGCTCTCCTTCAGTGTGTGCTGCTGTTACATCTCCAGGCTCATGTGATCCTGATGCAATTCCAATTATATCACCCCCATCATGTAACAGCTCAGCAAAATGACCTAAGATAACGGTAAACAGAGCTCAAGAAAAAAAGCAGATTTCCAGTTTTAGTCACCCATAAGGAACTTTTGAGGTTAACTTAGAGCTTACCAGGACAACTCCCTTGTGCAAGCCAGGTTATGCAATTGCTTTGTGATAGTAAGGGTATGCAACTATTGACCTCCACTCTTACTTACATGTTCTTTGCATTGTATTCTTTGTTTTTTAGTTTAAACTTATCTGAGGGGAGGTTGGGGAGATAAAAGAGGTTTAGGGTTAACCACGCTGCTGCAGCCCTCACACTGCAGTGGGACTGTCTCCCTCCATGGTCTGTTCAGAACTGAACTTCAATGCTATGACCTGGAAAGTGAAGCAGATTGGGTTAGGTCTCTCCTTAGATCATGAAAAGTCCTTGCAGTATAGATTAATTTCAATAATTTGCATATTCTTGTCTGCATATTCCTTTTTTTTTTTTTCATTTCTGGTTGTAAGCCACAAGCCTATACCTTAAATGAACCTCTTTTCATCACTGGGCTTTGGACCATGCTTGATAACAAGTTAAGATCAGGAAGTGCAAAGTTGCTGCATGTTTTAAAGTCACCTCAAAAACAAAACATCTTGGCGTCCTAGATCAATTATTGCTCATTTTACTCACAAGAGCAAGGTCATACATTTCAAAGCAATTAATTGTACCAATAAGATTTACAGGCTTTGACAAGAGTTTGTTTAATGAATGACAACTTATACAAAACTCTCCGTTTGCTGCATCTCATGCTGCAATCACACCTAAGGTAAATTATCTCGCTTAGCTAATATACATCTCTTATTACTATGCCTGAGATGAAAACAGAAGCTTTACACATGCACTAGGCCACACCTACCCCAAGCACCCCTATGACTGCATGACTGCAACAGCTTGTAAACAAAACCATAACCATCTTCAAGACATTAAATGTGTTCATTGAGTTGACAGGAAATGCATCTTCAGAACAACTTCACTTGACAAGAGCCTTCATGGGGCTAATTAGCTATCCTTTCCACTAGATGTAACAATTCCCTTGCAGATTTTCCAATTAAATCTGCAGCTCCTTGGAAGAGTATTAGCAGAGCAAAGATTTCCTCAAAGCAAGCCTACTGGAAGCTTGCCAGTGACCTTATCCTAGCTGTCAGCCAAACCAAGGACTATGTAACACATCACGCAATCCAGGCAAAATCACCCTCGCGGCTGCTCACAAAGAAGGAGAAGCCCTGATAAGGGTAAAAGTCAGGAAGAAAACACCTGCAGTTCCTTACTGGTTAATAGATCCTTTTTTATCTTTTTTCCTAAGAGCAGACAGAGATGCAGGAAAAGTGTCAGACTTGGAACAGACAGGAACTTGCTGTTTTTACACACAGAACTAGCTGAGATTTAAATTCAGCATAAATAAATGTGGCCCTGCCCACTCTGATCTCCTGGCCAGAGCCGGAGGTGGGGAGAGCTATCGCAGGTGTAGCACATCTTGGAAAACTGACTGAGTCAGTCTCAACATTTTGTCCACTAATAAAGAAAAAAGAAATAAATATATCCAGCTGTCTCAGCCTAGTGCAAGTGTTCATGAGTAACAGCCAAAACCATACAACTCAGACAGGATAAGCAACCAGGCTAGTTTCAGAAGTAATTCTCTGATAGTCTATGAAAGATTGACCCCTGCTTTTATCTAGGGCTTTTAATCACTAGACCTGCAAACTCCACAGTGTTTTGATGACCTAGGGAAAAAAGCAGCCTAACTTTTCAGAACATCTTAGCCAATATTTGGCACCTTTTCTATGTGTGCTTTTTGCTGAAACTTAGGAATAATGTAGCAACGTAAGTATTAAATGCTCTCTCTGTACATACAGTGAAATTTCTAGTTTATCTTGAACATAGTAATGAGAAAATTTACTATTCACACCTCTGAGCACACATTATGGTATACATATTTTCTTATCCATGTCTTTCTATAGGTATACATAAAGCAGTAGACTGTTCTTGCTGTACCATGTAGTCAATAGGGAACGTCAAGCAAACGACCAATTGCAGAGTGCAAATTCTCATAGTTGTGTGGTGTACATGTAGTCCTCAAACAGGGAAAGAGGACCGTTAAGTAGATAAACAAAAGATTTCTGAACAAGCGTCTATCTCTTTCACTTTTCTTAGGAGCCGTAGCATAGGACAATTCTTAGCATAGGAAAAAGGATCATGAGGCATGTCAAAACAAGTTGACAGTGATGGAGGCTATCCATAATGCAGAAAGTGTGTATATTGATCTGTGAATCCACAGCTGTCATCTCCAGTATAGATTTTTGGTTCATTTGTTTTAATTCTATTCCAGGGGATCCTTCTGAACATCTCCTCTCTTCTTCCGGGGTAAAGGTATTTGTAACATTCTTAAATACACTGAGTGATGGCTCATCCCTCTCAGGATGTTAGTACACTCAGCTAATTGTCTCGTGCTGGTAGTAAGACTTCTCTAGTAGTAAAGCTTATTTAGTACTTGCTACTTTCAAGTACCTACTACCATGGTAGCTCATTTTCTAGCAAAAGTAGGCCTGAAGAACAGATTAATTCCTTCTTTTCTGAAGCTACCTTCTACACACTTGAGGGTCATTATCAGATTTAATTTCAGTCTTCTTTTCCCACTCAATATGACTTTCCAGTTCTTTGAATTTGATCTCACAGGTGATATTTTCTATACTTTTGATCCTTCTCATTGGTTTACTTCGGATTTTATATAGATACTTACCTATTTCTGAGAGTCCAGTGTCCAAATCAGGACACAGCACCTGTTCACCTCTTCAACACCGGTTGAAACAGCTGTCATGCATCTTGCAGATGTCAGATCTGGTCAGATATCTCTTGTGTCATGTTTATCTTTTACACAACAGAATAACATTGCGGCCTCACCTTCAGTGTGTGATCTGCCATAATTTCTAGGACCCATTCCCACAGAATTACTATTAACTTTGGTTTTGTCCATCCTAGATTTATTCCACCTGACTACTTCCACATCTTCTCTGACCCTGGTGCCCTTACTGAATTGCATCTTATTTTTCAAATCTGTACCCAGTGTGCCATGATCTTGTCAAGCTCTAATCCTGTGATTTAGTGCAACTCTGGCTCTTCTCAGTGGAGTGCTACGTGAACATATCCAGTATGCTCTCTACTCCACTTTACAAGTAATTCAGAGAAATATTGAATAGACCGTAAAGTAGGACAGGCTGCGGCAAAATCACATCCTCCTGGCTCAACACAAAGCAGCTAATTAGTATGTCTTGAACCTGGCTTTTCATCATCTGAGCACTCTCTTTGGAGTAGTTTTGGCAGATTCTAACCCCTCAGCTTGTCTATCTGGATGTCAGCTGGGTGTCAAGCAGCCCTACCAAGATCAAGAGCCGACAGCTGTGCACAAGGCCTGTCACCCTGTCAGGGCAGGACATTAGGCAGATTTGGCATCATTTGTCCTGAGCAAATTCATTTTGGCTGCTACTTATCCCCATATTTATCTTAGTGTTTTCAAACAGTTTGAGTGTTTGTTCCAGTATTTTTCTGGGAATTGGAATTATAATCCAAGCCAATAATTCCAGTCTCCTCCTCTTTCTCTGCTTTAAACCTATGTGCCATCGCTACCTGTTACAGTTCCGTGCCTTCCTGCAGTGAATACAGACATTCCCAAAGGTGATGTCTCTGCACTGGCCTCAGTCATTTCTCCAAGTTCAGGTCAGATCCAGACAAACTGGAAACCTCTGCCTCAGCTAAATATTCTCTATTTCAGTCTGTCCTCGACTCTTACTTCTCTAGTGCTGAGTCAGCTGGCCTTTCTCGTAAAGAGTGACTGCTAACAAGCATCAAACAGCTTTCTCAGCACCATCTAACTTTTCCTTCCCATCCAGTCAGGATAACAGCTTCTCTCACTTTGCCTCTGACTAGCGCTGCCTTTACAGAAGGCTGCTCAGTACTCTCTCTTATCTCAGTCCATGTATTGACCATCTTTAATTCATGCCTACCTTTTCATGCTTTTTGCTCATATCCATTCTTACTAGCCTGAACAAGTTTGTATCTCTTATATATCCCCTTTTATTATAAAGATTTAGATGATCTGCTTGCTACTTTCTAACCTCCCACTCAGGCATATAGGTTGAACCCACGCCTTCAATATACTTCCCTTACAGGACTACCAGCTCTCCTGAATATTTCTTTTTTCCCCTTTAAACACATTTCCTATGGGAACTTTTCTGTATATATTCCATGTTCACTATTGTCTGGTTTTCTAAAAGTCTGTTGATTTTGCCTTCTTCTTCTGCCTCTCCCATAAGTTAGTCTTATGCTGATCATTCTCACCCAAAATGCTGCCATGTTCATGTCCTCCAATAGTTCCTCCCTCTTGATTGCAATCACATCTAAAAAAGCCATCCCTTTGGGTGCTTTTTCTGTCTTTCACATCAAGAAGTCCTCAGACACAGAATGTGGTTAATGGTGCTATAATCTATACCCCACTATATTTCAGTGAATTGGTTCTTATCCCTTCCACATCAGCGCCCACTCACCCCACAATGCACACCACACAAAAGGCATTTCAGCATCTCACCATGCAAAAATTTTCCCATTAACTTCAGGATATTTCCAAACACATATTAGTCTGAAATAGTCAAATTAGCCTCATTACATTTCTGTTCTTTATACATACCTACTGACCTAAATTTGGCTGGTTTTTAGGCCAACATTGAGACAAATAGCTTTGCCTTCAAAGGCATTGAGCTGTGAGTATCAACAACATGAGCAGAGATTGGAGAGTTATTTGCACACCTGTACCCTTTGGCATGGCCATGACTGTTACTCACTAAAAGCTGCAAAAATGAGGTGTCTATGAGACTACAGTTCTCAAAGTTACTTTTTCCATGTACTTGTGGGATACACTATGAACCAGAGTGTAAAAATCGAGCTAAGTGACACGATCACAAGTCTGTGCATCTCACAGGAGTGCTTAAGCCTGTGTACATGTATTTCCTCTCCTTCTGATGTGGTTAGGGGCTTTAAAGCTGTGCCTTCTGACTGACTGATTCGTTAAAGCATTAATCAATTGGAAACAGACCTGATGCTGCAAAGTGAGTTCTCATTTGCAAACCTCAGTCTACTTGAAATGCATTGTGCTTTCTTAGGAGAGTGCTGGATAAACAGACTTCATACACAGCCTGAAAACAGCTCTAGTGCACTTCTGAAAACAAGGAGATTGAGATCTCCTCCCTCCCTGCAAATGGGGAATTAAAAGTTGCAGGATCAGAAACAGCAAATTCATGTGCTGTGGTAAGACTTTACGGAATATATTCATAGGGTGTCATGGTTTAACCAGAAAGTCCTTGACTTAAGGTAAGCACTACTTACCAACAACTAAAACATCAGTGCGTTATCAACATTATTCTCATACTAAATGCAAAACACAGCACTGTACCTACTAAGAAAATATCTCAGAAAGAAAATAACTCTACCCTGGCCAAAACTGGGACATATGGTAATTTTTCTTCAATATAAAAAGTGGTGAGGTTTTGGCTAACAATAAGCAAACATCAAATTATTCCAGTTTCCGTATTTTCATTCTTCAAAAAAACCACTAGCCTGCCATTTCTATTTTTTGTTAGTACTGCTCTGCACATGTGCTAAAATTTACCATCTACCTCAAACATCACAGTGGATCTCATGAGAAAAATAAGTCTAGTTGCCAAGAGTGGGTGATATTTGTGAGATTATTTTAAACTCAAAAACAAGTAAATTGCTTTTTTTTGTCACCTTCAGATTTACAAGAGGACCTATTTGTAATGAATCACTCACGCACCACAGGTTGGGTTTTGCTAGATAGCTTTCATGTTCTTTTGCTATTTATATTTAGCTGTCATGCATTTATTTCCAGAATAATCTTAAACAAATGTCACTTGGTTTGTAGCCATCCCCCTTTGTACTATAGAAAAACTGACAGACTAAGTAAAATATCAAGGCTTTACAATATTTCAGTTGTCTAAATAGCTGCACCTTTTCTCTGAATACTGAAGCAATGGCTGGCCAGTACCCCCTCAGAAGGGTAGAAAATTAAAAGTGCCAGGTACAATAGCTGGCCGTTCCCAGCAGGGGGATAGTCCAGCATCCCTGGCAACTGAATGGAAACTGCATGTCCAGGCCTCAGAAACTCCACCAGTGAGCTGAAGCATTCCACAGAATTCTGAGGTGCCTCAGAAATGGAGCGAAAGAGGCAGCTTCTCCATGGAAGGCACCGGCCAGGCTGGCCATGGCGTACAGGTAACACATGGCAGGCTTGTCCTTAGCACTACCATCTGGCGTCATGCAGCAGCAAGGGAATTTAGACAATTAATGAATGAAAACTTCCTTTAAAGGTTCCTGTAGCACTTTTTTCTTCTCCAGCAAAAGTAAGTTTATTAACTCCAGTGACCTGGCCAGAGGCCAGTTTCAAAACTACCCTGTCATCTGACTACTGTTCTCCCTGCAGAGTCAACCACATGCAGAAAACTTCTTCATTTCATGCTCTAGACCCTGACCCTGGAAAGATATCTGCCTGAGCAGATGCTGGTGTTGCACTGGGAACTAATGAGGTACACAGAGCGTGGCACAGATGTGAGGACCCACAAGGGATGGTTTTCTTTCAGAGGTAAGGAAAGCAGCTGCTGCATGAGGCACCTATGTTGTGTTCCCTTAAGTATTCACGGTGGTCATCTTTTGTCCTCAAAAGGACTGCATTTCATTGCTGGATAAGTTGATTCCTTTGCAATAATTCTGATAAACATCCCTGCAAATCAGGGGCATCACCTTTCTCTTTGGCAATGGCAGTACTAAAAACACTCTGCTGTGCTTACACTGACTACACATTCTTCAAGACAAAAGATTTTACATGCAAAAATTGATGTATTCACTTCTTTTACTACAACAACTTTAACTCCTGCACATTAGGATTCATGTGAGTTTAGAGAGCTGTACCAAGAGCACTGTTTGATCTCAGTGCTCTCCCCTGTCCCACTGCAGCACCAGGTACAGCGCACCCCGAGGGACCGGGGCAGGCATCCCAAAGCTTGCAGCAGAATGATCCAGGAGCCAGTACAGGGCGTACTGGTTTAGAGGCATGTATCTACGATGTTCCTGGGGGGGGTTCTGATCATTAACCATCAGATTAAGGGACTCACCAGTGAAATCAATGTCATGGAACACAGGTGTCTTATAGGCAAAAGGGAATGCGTACACAGGCATTTTTTTACAAATGCTGTAAGCTAATAAAATGTTCCTACTACTCAGACTTAGGCTTCACAGTGAAACACCCAAGCTTTTGAGAGAATATCCAGTATTATTCTTTTTCCCCAAGTTGAGACTCCACAAGAAAGAAAGATTTTAACAGCTGCAGATTTCACACTTGTCAAAGGCACAAGCTCTGCTCTTACAGATGGATTGCACAGAAATATGCCTGTTGTTAAAAGACAGAAAATTGAAGGAGCATTTAATCATGCAAAAACTCTGACAAGCTTCTTAGCCTAAGGCTAATACCTTGAGTCCATGTCCTGTAATAATTCCTGGACTCATATACTGGCTTACAGCCAAGGGCATTAGCATAGAGGGGCCAACTCTCAGGTTTAATAATAGGAAACATGTTAATATTCTCACTTGATGTAGAGCACTTACAGTAGCAATGCAAGCACATAGTCATAACTAACTTCAATTACTACATAAATAATCCTTTTGCAGCTCTATCTGAAATTGTATTTTGAAAAATTTCTTTTCATTTTCAGTGCTAAACCATCAGATATTTTTCATGTTTACAAAATAAATCAGCTCTAGAAATCTTCTTAAGATGAACGTGTATTGGCAGCAACTTCCAACTACAAAGATCAGTCACATAGATGTGATCAAAGATTTTTGTATAATTTTGTAAAAGCCGCCCTTCCCAAATTGGTAGATTGGTTAAATGTTTGAACACTTTCAAAAATGTTCAGACATCATGAGCAGGAGTAAATATAACTATGTCTCCTCCTTGCAACTCATAGATTACCTTTTATTCTCAGAGGTTGTTTTGGAAATTTAGTACATAATTGCAAGAACCATGAAATCTCTGTTGAAAAGAAAAGAAAAAAAAACCAACAACGAAAACTGGAAAGAAACCTTCTGCATGGGTTAAGCAAGTACTCACAAACATCAAAAATAACAAAAAGGAAATAATTAGCCCTCACTTGTTTTTATCTAAAAACTAAAAATACCACTGCTTCCGTTTGCAAAGAGTTAAGAAATATTTGTGTGACCCTAAATTATCTGCAGTTACTAATGTGAAGCAGGCAGCCGCATATACCACATCATATAATCTCATGCAAGTGCCTGTCTCTTCTTACAAACATAATAAAAGTGAGTGTACACCTGCAGAATCAGAGCCTTCAGGTTCAGTTCATACCCCTCTGCACAGTACATCAGCAGTGCTTTTAGGCATGGCATTAGGGAAAGAAACCCTATACCCTAAATTTCATGACCTAGAGTCAAATCAATCACAAGTGTGTAGTCAGAGCTTTGATTTCAAATCAGTACATGCACGCACTTCGAACACAACCCCTGTTTCCTACAGCAGGTGTCAGCTAGTAGCTGTGTTGCCTGTACATTTCAGAGGGGCCTCTTCTATCACCTGTTTGGCAGAAGTCCCTGCAGATATCAGCGTGACAGGTTAGTTTGGGGTTTGCCTTCCCTAGACGCACAGGCAGCCAGGGACGATGTCTGTCAGGTCAGAGATTTCCCCAAGCAGCCCTTTCTTTCCTTGAGCCCTACCCAGATATTTTTTTCAGCACCCTGTGGTGCTTTGGATCAGAAATAAAAGCTCTCTGGGTTTCTTTCCCCCAAGCCATAAATTCCTGACCAGCCTTTTATGCGAGGCTTCTGGGGCAGCTTCTGACCAGACAGGAAGGCAGGATGGGGCTCAGCAGGCAGCTGCTGGCCCCTGCCAGTCATGTCACGCTCATCTCCGCTTCCTGCCACTTCAAACGGGGCCATCGTGTGTCTGAAAAGCCACATCAAACCTGTCAGGTGGGCTCCCCCCTGCCACTTGCTTTGATAACGTCCTCCAAATGCTTTCTGGCTCTGTATCCCCAATGAACACTCCTTTTCACCAGTGTCCAAAACAGTTTTGACTTCACCTTTGGAGTCTAAATATTCCTGCTACTTCCTCCCTCTGCCCCTGCTGCCCCCTTTTTTTAAGGTTCAAAAGGTCAAGGCCAGAAGGACATTAAGGTAACAGTAGTTTCCTGTGCTCCTCAGGGAGTGAGACCTAAGGGTCCGAGCGCTCGCATGGAAATCAGTGCATGCACCAGGCCTGGGAACCTCAGTGGGAACAACTCCAAGCTCGTTGCTGACGGGCTGGTCTATAACCTCTCGCTTTCCTCACTTCACATAACTGACTATTAGAGGAAAAGGTTGGGCATGAAGAGACTGGAGAAAGGTGCCAGATGATTTCAAAGCAATTGCAACAGCCTGAGTGCTTAATTCAGGTGCTTTCCTGGAGTTACACAACTGCTCGTAGCAATCTGACACTCTGCATCCTGCAGGAAGCCAGAAAGCTTCATTCGGGAGGCCAGACAGGAATGGCAGCATGCCCAGATGGCCATGTTTATAGAAGCTCTGGAGAGCTGTTGACCTAGTGCACAGGACTCCAAAAGCTGCCCTGCTGATCACCCTGCCTCCTTTATGGAGGAAACTGTGCTCAGTAGAACAGCCTCATAAAAATGGAGATGGGTGCCTGCATTCCATATGCAGAACATGATTGCAACTGCCTTTTCCCATGCCTATCTTGTAATTTGCTGGGGTACCCATGCAGCTAACAAGTCAAGAGTCTCATCTTCATCCAGGGCCATTCAATTCCACCACCCCATCAGGTCTGTATTCCCCATGACTTGGCACAACTAAAATCAACAAGCACTGTCACCATGGCTCAAGGAACATTTGAAGTTACTCAGCCACCAAACCATTGCTGTTCCCACTATGCCATGAGCAGGGAAACAGCTGGCAGCACCTGAGCTGGTACAACAGCGTATAGGGCTGGAAGAGAACATGGCACTCACCACTGTTCTCGTCCAGGCTTGGCAAAGCTCTGTATCCACCTCACCCATACCCATGTTTCTGGCTGATGTGAACTGCTCCCATCTTGCTAGAGTAAATGGTCTAAGATGAGGTATCACTCATCATACAGGTGACACCCAGTGAAATACTTTCAGAAATACCTGCTGTCACTTTGGCAACAGAGTCCAAGCGCATCAGAAGGAAGAAATGCATTTTCATCTTCATCAAAATTATTAAAATCACGTGCTCATTTAGGTACCTGCATAGACAAGTGGAATCTAGCCTTGATAGTTCATTACAGACAAATCCTACAGGCAGCAAACACTCCTTAAAGGAAAATCAGGGCAAGGGCTGAAAGTAGCAGGATGTGACCCCTAGAAGCTATTATTTTTATGTTTCCTAATGCTTCTTTAAAAGCCTCAGGAGTCTGATGCTGATCCCACATTTCAGCGAGAGCACTGCATATGTGCATCCCATTTCATACAGGAGAAAGGCACTAAACAAGCATGAAATGGCAGGTGAAACATACCTAATTCATTTGAACAAAAGTAATGCATTCTGTAATGTAACAAGAGTAGAAGAGCCCCAACACACCTTGCAAATCCCCAGGCCGGAGGAGAGTACCCCACTGGCTCCTGCACAGCCCCCAGGCTTTGCAATGGGGCATATGTGCTGGCCATTGCAGACAGGGCTGCCCTCCTGCCACAGATGCCCTGGCAGGATGAAAATGTTAATTTTGGATGTGTGCTAAGGAGATCGTTTCCCAGTTGTGTCTCTGCAACATGGCTCAGCGTTTATTTGCACAGTAGCTGATAAAGCAGAAATGCATCCCTTTTGTAACAATGGGGCCATTGATAGTGGTTGCACCAAAGGGCAATGCTATGGATATTCCTGGCCCTTCTGACAGGTGGCTAAGAAGCAATGCCATCAGCATGGTAGAATATTAGCAGCATTTGAAACTGGAACAAATGGTTTGATTTGCAAAGGGTAATCACTTCTTACTTCTTTGTGTTCTTCACTGAAATTAGAGATTTTGATCCTTTGGAAAGCCAAGCACACTGCTGGAAATTATATGGTCATTATAATTCTATACCCAAGCCTTACACACCAACTTACTCCTGCTGTTAACAAACTGTTTTGCCACAAGATAAGAGAGAACAGGTATGGTAGAGGATGGGTCATAAACTTCTTCTGCAGAGCTTGTGTCCCTGCCTTCTCATAACCTTGAAATAAGAAGTTTGGTAGGTTAAATCAGCTGAACCTATCCACTTACCCCACAATAAAGGGGGTGAAATACTGCATACACTGTATGTATTGTATATGAAGGCATGAGAGATGACATTGGCTAACGCTAGTAAATTATGTAATACAATGCAACTAATAGAGAAAAGTATCCATTTCTCTCTGTTATACCGATAGCGTTCTGTTTATCTCCTCCTTCAGAAGTGTAATGAATCCCCACCCTGCAGTGCTGATCACCCTTACTTATATAAAAACAATGTACTTTTGTACTGTTTTTCATGTTCATAATTAGCACCAAGTTCCATAGGGCAGGATGGCCTCTTAAGTCAGGAGTTTCTTAGCTGTAAATTGATAACAACAGCCCCATTTCCAGCTACTAGAAGACAAATTCAAACTAAAGAAGGACTGATTTTTGGCTCTTTCCATCTGTGTACTCCCTCAGGAATGAAGGGAACAGAGATTTGTGTATGATAGAGTGACAGAAAGGTCTGGAGGAAGGTAAAGGTTGCCACAAGCATGCACACCGAATGCAACAAAACATGCTGCACCAGCACTTCAGCTAGGACATGTAATTGAAGCGTTATCTATGGTATTTGCTGAAGAACACAGGACCTCTACGGTGTGGCAGTGAGGCCTATTTTTATTGACGCTACCCTACTGATGTACATTTAACAGTTATCCATCTTTATGTATATATTATATATATATAATCTTAATATATCTTATATATATATATGTTATATATATGTAACAGAATCCATCTTAAATGGATACAGATCTGCATTCTGTAGTTATGTTCTCCCTGTACACACACACATGAATAAGCCGCTGTTTTACATTGCGTCACTGGCCCAGCACTTTCTAATGCATTTTCATCCTGGCAATCCCATCCATGGGCTCTACTACCCCAACCAGGTATGTCATGTACTGGGAGGAAAATTAACTGTGAGTCTTACACTACATTTATCAAGTTTGCATTCTGTCAGCTTTTCTTTTGCCATAATTAAAAGGTAAGATGAAAAGTGTTCGTAAGGAGTGATGCAGAATGTAGAAGAAAAACCCACCTAAAATTTCACAGAGAAAATTTCTCATCTCTGCTTCAAAGGAAACCATTCATTTGACATTTGTTGTTCATGCACAGTACCTGGGTATGTTTGATAACTGGGCAAGGTACCTGGCAGATTTTTAAATTATAATCCCTTTAAAATTAATAATGGTTTGTTTATCCTCATGAAGTTTCTCAGGATTTTGCTTATTCACTCACTTAACAGCAGGAAACACTGATGCCAGCTGTTTTCTCCCATTGTTCCTCCCAAGATGACAGTGTTGGATTTTGTGACATTCAGATTTGATACAACTGGTCTGAGGAGAACAAGTGATTTTAGAGGTAATTATGGGTTGTAAGGACTTTCATAACTCTATTCCTACCACCAAGACACAAGCATTCTGCAAAGGAGTCTCATTCATTCTGCTGACCCCAGAAAGGTACATCACTTTTTAAACTGCTAAGAAACACACATAGCATATTTGCATTATCATAGAAGGGAAAAAAAAGAGAAAAAAAGGTCAAAATTTTCTCAGCTGTGGGGGTAGAGGGGTATATTCATCTATATTTGCAAGTATTTCATTATTATGAAGTATTTTGTTGGTTTTGAAAGTATTCTATTGTTGCAAATAGTTTTAAAAGTGTCAAAATTAACTTCACCTGTGGCAATTCCACATTAATTATGTTTGCCTTAACAAGGCCTGTAAACATGTGCATGTGGAGTGAGTTTGCATTTGGGAATAAAAAAATACAGCACAGACATCATTGAAGTTCAAGTGCATACACCGTAAATTGTTCATTTCTCATGGCTCTATGTACACAAGTACATGTGAACTCACTGTCAGACTCAAGAAAGCACCTTGCACACTCTGGGTGGTTTGCTGTTGCAGAAACATAGTCACCTAATACTTTTATAGATTTTGGGGGGTGTCTGAGATGGCTGAATAGAGCTGACAGATGGTGCAAGACCTCTATGCCCTTCTGCTGAAGCAACTGTGGGGCCCCCAGGCAAGGCTTATTAGCACCTCAGATAGCACAGAATGCCTGCATGAAGGGAATGAAATCCCAACACACACCCTCCACTCCAGCCCACCACCCCCCTACACGTGCCCACCCATCAAACTCCAGTTCACTTGCAACTGGGCTTCTCCTTTTTGACTTCTGATGCTCTGGAAGCATTGAGCCAGAGCTGAAGGACAGAGTACTGGCACTCCACATTGTGGCCCATGGGCTTGGAAAGTAGCTATTTCTGAGCTGCAGAGTTTTTTGATCACACTGTGTTTACAGGGAAGTTAGTCCAGGAAGCCTAAATTGTGTAAACAAGCCTTTCTAATGAACCCTCTCTCTCTTCCAGAGCAAAACCTCTAGGAAAGCCCTTAACCTTAATATTGCCTGTTACACAAATCAGAGTAAAACTCAAATCCATTACATTTGTCCACAAATTTGTCCATGAACATTTCCTATTAAACTCTGAAGATAAGCACCCTTAAACCCCTGAGAATGACCAAAGAATCAGGGAACCTGCTCCCTCTGAAACCTCCGGACTGACAGCTAGCAAGATAATACACCCCTCCTCTCTGTACAGCAACACAACGGACAAGACTATAAAATGCCATTTGTTGCATGCAGGTATCAAGGAATAAAAGGAAAGGGGAACTTTATGTAATCATATGTATTTATGTAATCATAAAGAAAGATGCAAGACATAATTGCTTAAATCGGTTAGGAAAGCTGATGCAGTTTAAGAGCCACCTTTTTTCTTCTCCAGGTGTGTCTGTATAGTATGGCATGGAAGTGTATTTAGCACTCTTAAAGAGAGTCTGTGAACCATATGTCATATTGTAGAGATGGTTGAATGTCTCCCATTGAAAATTTTAACTGCCAATAAATTACTGAGTGTTTCCAGAGAAACCCTGTTAGTACTGTTATTGTTTTAGGATTTAGGGACTAGATTCCCTAAAACTGGACCAGAATATCACTGTATCACAGACTTAAAAATAGACATCTGTTCATCTGTGTATTTTTTATTTTTATCCATTATCCATAATAAACATCCATGATCAAATCCAGCCTGTTGGGGAGCTGACATCTGCATGAACAGAGCCATAGTCCAGCCTGATGCACCCTGAATTCCCAGCAGCCTTTAGCACAATATACAGAGCAAGCAACAGCAGGCACTGAGGTTCCCATTTCAGTGCTACAGGCAGCTAGCCTTCTATGATTCCCATAAACACCTTCGTACAGTTCATAGGGGTGAACCTTGCCACCATAAATAATCAGTAATACCATGTACAGTGAGTTTAGTGAAACAACCTCTGACCCAGCAGAACTGTATACTGCATTAAGGCCAGTGTACTTGCATAAACATGTTAGTCAGCCTTAGGAAGAGTTAAAATAGACAAACCAAGTTTACAAACCTTAAGGCAAAATTAAAATGGCTCAGCAGTGAAGTCCGATCTGCTGTGATACCAGTTTCTGACTTTCCCCTCAGCAGGGCTTTTGGTGAAATTAGGGTTCTGATGGCATATAACACCAACAGCAGATCTCCACCTTGGAGGACAAAACAAAATGTACATTCATGGTTCAACCACACCGTGCAACACTGAACATGTGCCATGTCACAAGGAGAAGGTAACCGTCAACCATTGCTGCTCCCTGGAGCACTCTGTCTCCGGGAAGAGCTACCCCCATTTTGCCCTTAGGTGTCTGAACATTTCTAGCTTTGCCCAGGCCAGGCACACTGAACTCCTTAGAGCATAAATGAGCCACATGCACGTCAGTCATTTCACTCATCAGTTAACAGGGCTGGAAAGGCTTCCCGTAAGTCTGTAAAGTAACAGGACAGGAGTGTGGTGTTCAGCATAGCATGGCACACTAGTCCATGAACTGCAAAACATGTTTTATCTTACTATCACTTGTCTCATGCATGTACACATGCAGAAGGACACAGAAGAAAGGAAAACAGGCAGGTATCTGTTAGGTATCATTATAACAAACCCATCTTCGTAATTCCCCTTCTCAGATTTTCAGCTATTAGATTTCCCACTGCCAGGTTCTGACTGCCACTCCAACTGCAATTCCATGCAAATCTTGCATCAGTGTTTGGCAGGGTCTATCTTTGTTGGTGTGCTCTGCTGTGGTTAATCACTGCATCTGAAATTCAGTTCTTACCCTTCTGTCTCCCGTAGGGAGGTGTTACAGAAAACCATCTTTTATGTACACAGTTCTCATCAGAAATCTGATGAAATGCTAGCAGAGAAAATGTTGCTGTCTGATTGAGTCATTTGAATTGGATATAATAGTTATTTATTCACATGTTTTAATAAAACAAATAAGTCATTAAATCCATGACAGTGCTATAGGAGCTAAAATAAAAGATGACTAACACTGCTGCTTAGATTCAGAACATCTTTGTGTGAGGGCACAATGGATTCAGCTGTGCTATATTATCAGGAGTTGGCAAAGGGGCATGTGAAAATTTTACTCTTCTGCACCTCCAGGACCTCACTACTTATTTGATGCGGAACTCACCCGAAGAGCAGGCAACCCGTATTTCCAGTGCCACCTTCGCTCAAATTCACAGCCAAAGGATTGAGGGACTTGAACAGGTCATATCTAGCTGATACACATACCTGACCACATCCACTCTGGAGCCATACTGGCTTTCTAGCGCAGGTGAGAGAGCAGTAGCACTGCTTCATTGTAACCCTACCTATAGCTGAACCTACAGCCTGGGGTGCTCTGCCGAAAAATAAGATCTAATATCCTTTCCTGGAGCCCTTTTCAGTTAGAAAGATAGAACCTAGACTATCATTTCCTATGGCTCAATCATATTTCATCAGGAATATACCTTTAAGAAATAAGTATCTTGTTTAATAGTACTTGTTTCCCAAAAAAATTTTGCTCAGAAACAGAAAATAGGTACAGCTCAGCTAGCTGTTTTGAAAGTACTTTGACATCATCACAAAGCAGTAATGTGCAGAGTCTTGGCAAAAGCCAAGTCTCTAATTTGCTCTTTGTTTTCTTAAGTCTCAAAGAGCCTTTTAATCATATGAAGCTTCCCAATTAATGCTAATCAAACCCGAAAGATTACAGAAGGGACACTATCATAAAATAACTTCTTTTTTTCCCCAGCAACATTTTAATCTTTCTCACAGTGATGTTTCATGTACAGTATCTCATTTCTGTGGTGCTTTCTAGAGGCAGAAAACATACAGGATGTTGTAACATATTAAATGGTCAGTAAGATGTTTCCTGTTATACCTTCCTGAACACTGAACTCGTGTGCCAAAGCACAGCAGCTGAGTAGAACAGCAGCCATAACATGTGTAATGCTTCCCACAAACAATGTGACAAGTGAAAAATACCTTCCATGACCTCACTGTCTCACAGAAGTTTGAAATTAATATGCCAGAACACAGATTCAATGAATGACACCCCAGTCTCCCCCAGTCTAATGCCAGCTACATTAAGTCCTTAATCTATGGATGGGGAGAGAAGCCACGTCTCAGACCATGCCACAGGTGAGACTCAGGTACCTGACAAAATGAGCAGTGCTCCTGGAGACACGCTGGTCCAGCACTGCGGACTGGGGAGGCACCACAGGCACTTTTGGGATGCTGGGTTTGACACAGACAGCAGCACCCATACACAGGCTGGACTCTTCCACCAGCCACATCTTGTGGACATGGTTTTGTTGCAGTTGCTTTAGTGTAAGTAGGGAACCATTCTACCAGATGCTGCATATTTAGCGTCACTCACCCTCCTCCTTTTCTTACATTAATATTACCTGGGGGGATAGAGGAGATCTGGCAGTGGGAGAGACTTGTGCTAACTGCACTGATACATTACACCGGGCTAAGGTGATTTTGCTACTGTTGCCATAGGAAGGTTAGAAAATCAGTGGTTTTGAGTGTATTTTAGCCCCTCCAGTTTGCAGCATAGTATGTGAGTCTAAGCTGTTGATCCAGGGGGGTTGTGCAGTTACATTACCCTAGAAGCTTGCAACAGCCACACACCCTACCTGACACCACTGCAGAGGAGGTGGTGAACACTACTGGAAGGATGTGGTGAGCAGCTAGGAGCAGTGATGCTTTAAACGATCTTGGCTAGACCTACTCAGGCTTCTCTGCCTTAGATACTGTTGAGACACCTCAGAACTAGTCCACTGCATATAAAGGTGCAATTTGAGGCCACCTGATTTGAAAACTTGTATGTAAAATAAAAATTTTGTTTAAGTAGCCTTGATTAATTTAACAGTTACACAGCCGCAGCAAAGAAAATATGTTTGCAAATGTCTATTCAAAACCGTTAACTACAGTCAGTCAGAGGCAGGCAAGATCAATCTGTTATGTAAATAGACTAAATAGCTTGTGATCTCATTAGTGAGAATCAAGAAATATATGGCATTAAATATAGTGCATAATATTTCCCCAATTAAGCAGCTGAGCTGCATATCAGGATGTCAGTTAAGGTGATCCATCTTCTCTATGCATGTGCTCACATATTCATCAGACTCCATGCTGGAAACTACATTTGATATCCCAGATGAAATAAATAGATAAGTCATAGTGGAAAGGTGGAATGTAAAGTAAATTCCAGCTGTACCATGGATTTTGAGAAATTTGGTGAAAATTCTTTTAGAGGACTGATGAATTTTTGCCTTTCTTTTTGTGGCTTTTTGCCATCCTCCTATCTTCAGGTTTGCGCTGGTTTAAAAAACTCTCTCTGCCAGGCAGTTCCCATAATTATGTCACTACTAAATCATCCTGCCACATGAACTCCTGGGGCTGCTATTTAGTGACTCACTGTAGTATTATGCCTCAAAGTAAATTAGCTTCCTGCTCTCAAACCTGCTAAGGATTTTTGGAAAGTGAATCAGAAGACATTCTCCATTAATTAAGCTTCACAATATTTATTTCCCTCATAGGAAAAGTTTTATTGTCATTCTAATGGGTGAAATAAATGTAGAGTATCAAAGATCAGTATCAGTCATTTGTATGGCAGCAAGTAGCAACTGCTGAAATAGAATCCAAAAACCTACTTCTTGACTGTTTGTTGTCATTATTTTTAAAGGCCTATGCAACAATCTTGCAGCACCTCTGAAAAGCCTTTGTGCCACACAACACTGCGAAGATTGTCCTTAGCCCTGCAGGCTTCTGCTAAACCTTCATGGGTATTAGATATCCAATTCTGCATGATTTCAGTGAAAGCTGCGAGCTTCAAGAGGACATAGATTTTTAAAGGTCTTTAAAGATTTGACCCTCCTGAAGTAACTAAAAGAGAGACAGAGACATCTGGAGTAAAAGAAAGTAAATATTGCAATTATGTTTTCAAATAAAGAAGTCATACACCGACACTAAAGATTGGATGTTCAAAAGTGGTCAGCAGTGATTTAAATATCCAACAATATGATGTCAGAAGTACCATTTTATTTCAACAGTCCTTGAATTAGGTTAGTATAGGGAATTTTCAAAATCGTCAGTTATATTCGTGTGAAATAGTTTGTGACAGAAATATGTACTGAACCTAGAGCTCAGAGGAGTGGAAAGATCAGTAGACTGGTAAAAGCCTTTCACAAAGGTTCATCATGGTTTTTTTTCATCTGGTCGTTTTCAGTTTTGCTTTTTAATTTCTCAACTTAAAGTGTACTAACTCCAGTAGTTAAAGGAAAAGGATCATTAAACAGCTTATGCTATAATTACAAATTTTCTTGGAACCCTTGGAATTTCCTGGGACTCTTGAAAGTTTGCAATCAGTTTTTCATTTTGTTTCCATCAGGCAGTTTTTCTTGTTTGACCAATATATTCCCCTTTTACTTGAAACAAACTTTCATGGTGTTGAATGACTCCACAACACTGTACATTTTAAACTGAAATATTTTTTGGAAGGGATGCACTTTACAGATCTTCGCATGAAAAAGCCTCAAGTGTGAATCACAAGTGATCAATGGATAAGAGAGGTGCTGTCAGTCATCACAGTGGGCTGAACAGAGAATGCAGAGTTATTAGCATCTGACTTATTTGGCCTTCTATTAATAAGTTCTGCAATTCTCCTTGTGCTGGAGACACAGTAAAGTCCATTAACCGTATTCAACTACAAATACCTTGGGGTTTTATCAAGTTGGAAACCATTTTTTACATAAATAAAGCTTCTGCAGGAAAATTTATGACTGCTATTCAGCTTCTTCATGTCTTGTGTTACTGACAGAAAAAAGTGTATCCATTGCAGCTGTTGTGTGTCTTCTATAAGCAATGGCTTATTCAATGAGAATGTCATTGCAATATTAATGTTTGTGGCTCTGCAGGGATAGTTTGTTTCATTATGTAATTTACTTCACATGCAGCATCTGTTTTAAACATGGCTAGAATTTGCCACTGTTATGTAATTGTACATGATTTAATTCCGATGCACTGGCACCACCAACCAGCAGTGGAGATTATGCTTTCACTTCCAAAGACGCTTTTGTTGCATCATAGTAGCTTATGGTATTCCTTCATCTCTTTCATCATTCAAGTTAAAATTCTTACTGTTATTCACCCTCACGCTTTTCTGTATCATCACTAATAGTATGCCAGAAAACAAAACAAACTTGCTACAGTGTCCTCCCTTGGACTTCTGGACCTAATTTTCCTCCAGTTAGATAAAATGTAGAATCTCTTAAAACCTATCAATAAAAGACATCCAGGAGTTAAAGACTCCAGAAACCAAAAAAGTCAAATGGGGGGGTGGGAGTGGGGGGTGGGGGTGGGGGGGGGGAAGTGTACTTTCATCACAGATAGATTCATCTCAGTTTGAAAATCCAGCATAATAATGAACTGGTCTTCAGACATTGTGTGAATCAGCAATATCACCAAAAAACACTGGAACTGTATTTTGAAAATGCATCCATTATAAGATTTGGAAGGTAAGAGGAGAGTGGATACAAAATTAACCTCACCTCTGGAATGAAAGGCCCTGAAGAAATGTGAAGCACTCACTAAAGACTGGGGTATTAGGTCAGCTGTTGGCACCTTTCCTGTAGCTAAACACCACCCCCACCCCCTTTCTGACCAGCTACATTTCCACCTCACTCCATAGCACAGCCCTAACCTTTTTGTGGGTGAGCTGCACTCCATCTGTACAATGACATAGCTGACTGCAGAAGAACAACCTTGCCTTTGAGAACAGCTTACAGCCCTCCCTTCCTGCAAAGTCTGACACTGTCATTGTGCCAAAGCAGCAAATGATGGCTCACCACCCTGCTCTACACCAGGCTCATCATGAGCCACATCTCTACTGTCATTGGGGGCCATACTGGGCAGAGCACTCAAGTCTGCAGGCTGAAAAGTATAGAATGACTTGAATCAGCTGCTCTTGGCTTGGACCTTCTAGGGCACTTCTGCCTACCCAGGCCTCCCTGGGATCTTGTGTAGAGCCTGTAATCTCAAGAACAGTTTTTTCTGTAGCTCTCTGTTCAAAATGTTCAAAATAATGAACAATTACATCACAGTCCAGTAGGACACTTTTTACACCATGAATGCTGGGACTTTCCATAAGTCCATACTTTCCACCTGGAGGGATTGCACAGCAAACTGTCCCACCAGAAAAAATTAAGAGCAGAACCAGAAACTTTGAATCAAACAAAGAGCAAGTCAAACTGATATTGCAGACACCTGGGACCAGCCAAGTCGATTCCTTGGCACAAAAACACAGGCTTAGCTACCAAAGCCTCCACAGAAAAGCAGTGTGGTTGGTAGCATATGGGCATGAGCCAGTCTGCACTATTCAACCCAAGGGACAGAAGGAACTCTCTAATGCAAAGAACAATAGCACTCACACAGCCAGACAGGTCATTCTTTCTTCCTGTGGCATCACATCTCACTTAATATGGCACTCAGAGCTTCACAGAATCTTTTGTTATCAACTAACATAAAACCACACATTTGTATGTATGCATGTTCCTATACAGTAGCCTAAAATTACTCCACCTGAATGCTGAAGGGTGTGATATGCACTGACATCAGGAACCTGCAGAGGGAGTGTACCTTCATCTCAAGTTTGGATACATCTGTGGGTACATACCACAGATGAAGGGATAGCTGCACCACTTATCCTAACAAATCATTTACACAGTGATTCAAGGAGCCTTTTACAGAGCCATGAGCATTCACCGTTCAACTCTATGGCACTGAACATTCAAAAGTTTATATTGAGAGGTTTCCTGGAAGTTTATAACCTCTGTCCTTTAGACATCTAATTTAGATACCTATGTTAGCAGCTAAAACTCCCTAGAGAGGCAATGGAGAAGAACTGCCTCTTAACCTGACATAGCAGAAGTAGCAGTACTAAGTCAGGTCAGAATTTTACGTGGCAGAATATGCTCTTCCCACTTGTGGTCATTATTTTATTTATAATGATCACGAGTACCACTGAAGATGGACATCGCAGATCCCAGCACAGACCCTCATGGAGCTCTGTTGCTGTTCTGCTCCAACGTGAAAGATGAGCATACACGCACACACACTTTCTACCTTTCAGCTTATTATTTATCTGTGCTTTCCCTTGTACATCTAGATTGTTTATCTAGTGTACGTAAAAAACTTTGGTGAAGGAATCTTGATAAAAACATTCCAGAAATCCAGGTAGTCCATATCAAATGGTCTCTCATAACTAACATGTTCTGGCAAACCACTTCAAAGAACAAATAGGTTAGTGAGGTAGGACTTCCCTTTACACAAGCTACTATTACTTCTTTCCAAATGCATCAGATTTATCTGTGTGTTCACTATTTTCCATATTTTCGTACTATTTCTACCGGTTTTCCTACTACGGACAATATTCTCATGTGCTCATAGCTCCCCAGGACTTCAGCTGGAATGCATTTTGAAGTCTGATGTCACACTTACCAGCTATCAAAGCAGTGTAAAGCAAGGAGTTACACACCAGTGTTAATCATTCAGACATTTCACCCCTGAATTCCTCTAAAACTCTTAAATTAATACCATCTGTTTCTAGCACTGTGTTACTGTTCATTTACAGCTTTATAATTTTTTAATCCAGTCCAATTTGGGGCCAGTCATGTGATGAGCCCCTCAAAAGAAAATCTCCAAGGTGGGAAACTCCCTGGCTCCTTCTACTCTGAAAAGACTTTATTTACTTGTCCTACAACAATGTTTTCTTACCTAAGTGATCCTTTGATATCTGTATCACCTATTTCCCCTGCAAACCCTCTGGCAGGCTTCCTGTTCTTGATGGATTTGGAGAAAGATTTATTACTTTCGTTAGCTGTTCCTCAAACTCTTTTTTGGACTTAAGTTATATTTATACATTTAATCTGACAGGCTTTATGATTCTTTTCATTTTCTTCATTTGGATAGCACTTCAGCCTTTTGAAGGATTACCTTTAACATGGGGTAATTTTTCCCTTCCTGCTCTACAAAACCTGGCTTCCTTTTGCCCTCAATCCTTTCTGAGTAGGTGGTAACCTTGGCTCTGTGGATTCAATCTGGGTCTGCAGGAAGCCTCCCTGCAGCCTGAAAAAAATTGAATTTAAAAAGCTCAGATGCTTTGAAAGCCCCACTAACATATGGATTTAACCTAACTTCTAACTTCCAGTGCCTAAAGTTTGGTGGCACCAACTTTCCCTTAAAGCATAAGGAAGAAGAACTAACCAAACCCTTTAAGAGGAAGGCTATAACAGACTGTGACAGGATTCACAATTGAAAGACTTGGATGATCTTAACCACATGTATGACTTAATTAGTGAATGAATCAGTATTACTGTGGTATGGTGCACCTGTAAGATTGAACACTTTAGGACCAGATCTCAAAAATGCTAGGCACACCTCGATCAACTTTACTGTTTTGTTCTGAAGGTACAAAGCAGACAGGGTCCCTTTTCCTCCGCTACAGTTTTTCTGTTATGTGGACAAGCCAAGGATCCAGCAACTTAAATGCACTTCTTGAAAGACTAAGATTTGACTCCCTGTGATTAAAGGTAGTGAGTTAGCCCCTGGAGTGAAGTATTACAATATTTTAGCTAGGACTGCATTATGCTTCAGACTTTCAACAGCAGATTCATTCAAGAACAGAGCCAGTCATAACCTTTGAATTTTTTGTCTTTGAAGATGCTGATCAATGGAACTTTTTTTTCTAACAAAGAGCTCTGAGATTTTATTAACCCAGATCATTGAAATGTTTACTATCCTACTAGCTACAGAGAAGGGAAATTCCTCCTAGCTGTATATCTGCAAATATACAGCACCCCCAGGGCAGCTCCCAAAAGACCAGGCCTCCTTTTATTTGTCAAAACAAAGTACCTTTTTCTTCCAGTGATCTATGAAACCAAGAAATCCTACTTTCTTGTTTGTCCTTGAACACTGAATTAAGAATGGCAAGCCAAGTTTCATGACCATGGCAAAATACCAACTAACATCTCAGGCTGCTACAGACTACGAAGCAAAGGGCTGCAACAAGAATCTTGCCAGAAAACATGTTTTCAGCTAATTTGTAAGAAAGACAAGTGCTTCTTCATCTCTTTGACACTCTTCTAATACTTGAAAGAGCAGCATGCACTTCTTGATGTGGCTGTTTTCTTTTATAGGCATCTCTTGTTTTTTCCTGGAGGCATGTTAATCTGACAGAGCAACAAGCTGCCAGTGGTCATCTGCCATCACCGAGCACAGCTAATGTAATCCCGGAGCAAGGTGCCTATACTCCAGTTCTTCTGAATGGCACCTGGGGAAATGATGAGGGGCACAAGGAGAAGTGCTACATTTTAGCATAGTTCAGCAGAAAAAAACCTACATGGCTGAGCCCAGTGTTTGCAAAAACAGGGGATTCACTGCTTGGAGTCATCCAGGCTCTGCAGATGTCACCCATGCTTAAGGCAGCATGTACCACTGCGACATCTTCCACTGTTTCAGTTGAAGTTACTGGCTCACGGTCCTGCAAATGCCTGTGGTGAGCAAACCTCATCTCCTAATAGACAAAAGTCACAAAAGTGTAACAGTTCTGGGCAAGCTGCGGATGTCCACAGACCTAATCTGCTCCAACTGCACTCCGAGTGGTACTTGGTAGGTAAGGAAAAGTTGACTTTAGATAAAACTTCAGAGGAAGGTAGGCTAGGAAGACCAGCCAAGCAGGACATGATACTTGCACTGATCAGCATGTGCAGAAATCCCCTAAACTCGCTTCCCCTGCTCCTTTATATGGGAGGCACCAAAGCAGTGTCACTCTGAAACCTGGACCCCTTCTGAGTGCTGGGGTGGGGGACAGAGGTCCTGGGAAAGCCAAGGACTGTCCCAACAACTTTGTTACATTATCTATCTTGCCTTGGAGACCGTAGCTCAGAGGAGGTCAATTTAATGGGCCTCAGGGATGAGGCTCCAGTGAAGGCACCCAAGGACTCGGGAGAGCTGAGGTGTAACAGGCGCCTTGTTGCTCTCATGCTCCTCAGCTTTGTAACTTCTGAAAGGGGGAAAGTACCAGGGACACAGGTTGCAGGGATGACTCTTCTACCTGGAACCATCATTTCACAAATGAAACCTATTGACTTCATTTAAAAAATGTAAAAGATCTCCGAATTACCTGAAGCCAACCACTTCAAAGAAACAGGGAATGTACAAACCCATGTAACCCATATAGTGTTAAAGAAAGAACATACGGAAATCCTCACCAGTCTGCAGACACTATTTTTAAGAAATGTTTGCAAGGAATAACTCAGCTCCTAACAGCACACAGCAACTTATGTTTTAGGAGTGGGAATGACATCCTAGCTCGATCAAAGTTTGTGTGCTTTTGCCACGACTCTTCCTTTGAAAAAAAAACAACAAACAAACAAAAAAAAACCCCACAAACAACCTACATAAATAATTTTGTGTGCCAAGAAGCATACTTAAGTGTTAAGGAAAGTCAGATAAATCTCCACAGTGCACAAAAATGCAAGTGCACATAAGCAGACACTGAGCAGCACAGTAAACAAATCAACATGGCACCACAGCAGTTTCTGTGGAGCTTTAAAAGGTTTTGCATACTTGCTCCAGCTTTCTTCCCAAAATATGCACATTTACTGTAGGACAATTAACTAGATAAAACCCAGAATCTGCAGCCCACTTGAGCCCTATGCCCAAATGAACTTATTCAGACTGCAATTTTAAGGTCAGTTTAACATTATGACAACACTTTCCAGAGCTTAAGTAGTTTCATTTTATTTACTTTAAGGAAAATAAGGGAAAAATGAAACAGTATTTTCAACAGGTAGCATAGCCTGGAATTTCCACATTTAAAACAATCTGCCAATGATGCACCTGAGTTAACTTCCTCTTGTCTTTGATGTTCTTTATTTCTCACACAAGCCTCTTCTTAGTTACAAGTTAGAAAATATTCTAGAGTCTCTTTTATCACAGACCAGAAAAAGAAAGTTAAAAGCAGAGCATTATGTTTTCTACACCACCTGCAAGCTCATGAAAAAGCCTCAGACTTAAAAGAAAAAACTTACGGAGATGCCTAACCAAAACAGGCTGAGTATCTAGTGAAAAAAACCACAAGAAAAATTCCCCTCTTATGTGGGAGGATTATTCAGAAGGGCTAAATACTACTAGAGTTTTGTGGGTTTTATTACAAATATCAAAGAGGAGCTTGCTACATAAAAATAAAAAATGAAGGTGACTCAATGAGCAGCAAAAGTTTGCAGGATGTTATTCATTTGTGAAGCTTGATCACATTTTGAATTTTTAATTAGTATTTTACTACGCATGCAAACATTTCACAAGAAAAAAATAGCAGAATAACTTCATATCAGAAGCATCTTTGACATCGAAGGTCTTCCAGCGCATGTATTAATTTGCCCAAAAAGTACACCCCACACACACTTTATTCAAAACCTTAAATTGCAGTGGGTAAGTTCTAATCACAGATGTATCCACAAATTATGTGCCCCGTCAAAAATGTTTTTGCTTGACCCACTTGAAAAGACTGCATTTCAAAAACAGAAGCAGTATTCCCAGAAATAATGCAACTGACCCTTGCAGTCAAAGCTGTTGCATGTTTTCTCAGATCCTGGATAAACACAGCAAATTGGAAAGTGCAACCCAGCTTGCTAAGCACTGTTTTACCTGTTCAGGCATGTAACAGAATCAATAGGTAGAGCAAGGAGAATGCAGCGTTTCATCCTGCAATATTGTTAAACAAAAGCACATCTGAAATAAAGGTTACTCTGTACACAGGGCATGACAGCAGTCTATTATATTGGCAATGCTTGGATAACCTGTGTGGACACCACTAAGCTTTCATGCTGTCTGATGCACCCCGCTCCCCTAAAAACAATGCCATTTTCTCTGGATTGAAAGTTCAGCCTTCTATAGGTTTTGGATCAGTGCCACAACAAAGGAAATTAGTTCTGTATTTCCCACTGGTGCTAACACCAACGCCACTCTTCTGACATTGACCAAGACACCAGCCATTGTTCAGGCAGGCATTCAGCTTCTTGCAATGCCACATCAATTAGATCTGCCACTTGCATCCTCCAAGATCCAGCTATCCAGCTGGTTCTCTTTTGTCTCATATAAGCAGCAAGCTCCTTCTTTGATATTTGCAGTAACCCCCTCCTCATCTTTGTAAACTTGCCAGCTCTCGGAGTGATTTTCCTGGCTGAGAGGGATATAGATGTATTGTGGTGTTTTTTCAACGCACATTGCCCAATAGATTGGCTTTAAGCAAGGCACTCCTCCCCTCCCCTCTGAATGCGGGAACTCTGTGTACAGAGCAGTCCCTGAAATTAACACTTAAATGCAATTAAACTGACTACCAAGGGGCAACCTTGGGAAATTCTTAGCTTACTTCATATGCTTTCTGGACAGTTTGATTCTGATCTTGTCTGGTTTTTGACACCTCAGGAATAACTTTTACTTATTTATCTGTTTAGAAGTGTCATATCAGAAGATTGTCAGACAAAAGATGATAATAAAGAAGGGGAGGGGGAAATTACAAGGAAGTAAAAAAAAGCTAAGTGAAAACTACAAGGCTTTTTTTTTTTTTCTTCGTAAAAGATGCTCTAAGATGTGAAGTTCCCATACAGTTTTATGAACAAAAATGTCATCTAATTTTGCCACCCTTGAGACAATTTGTCTGATTGCATTACTACGTATTTGTGCAACATTAGTGAAAAGTTAGCTGCAGTGGGGTAGCTAATTCAGTTCTCAGCAACGGACAGGAGAATTTTAGGAAATCCAGCTGCAAAACAGCATCACCTGCTGAAGACTAACAGACTGCAAGGTGGCAAAATTACACTGGCTTCTTCTGTTGCCTGCCACCTGTCTTGGAGCAAGCTGCAGCTTCAACAGAGTGAAGCTGTTGCTACTGCAAGTGTGCTGGGTCCTGTCCTTCTTGTGGAATATTTTGTGCAAAGTCTACAGCTGCTGTCTCACATACCTGGGATAAAAACTCCGGCAGTCCCAAAAATACAAACCCCAGCATTTGCATTCCTGCTCCCAGGGAGGATGCTAGGGTGCCAGGGTGAGCCAAGGGATGCTGCCTCTGGCAGGTTCTCCCTTCCTAAGGGCAGACCCTAATCCTTGAAGTATTTGCTATGACCCAAGGCCACCTGTACTTAGGGCCGACTGTAGTCCCAGCTCCTTTCCACCACCCAACCACTTCTAGGGGAGCAAAAGGGATGTTGTAGCATACTGCCTTTAAACAATGTTGGCAATGAGAAAGCTTCTTATATGTATTTACTCTACCAGTCAAGGCCAGCACATAACACAGCTCTAAAAGCTGGTTTTCTTCATCTTAACCCCAAAACCATGTAATGGTGTGTGGGTGGGAGGGGAGGGCAATGTTCAGTGTCCTGGTTGCTTGCAATGTTATACATCACTTTGTATTTTGTCTGCCAAATTTAAGACATAGCAGGGCTGGAAAGTGGCACACAGACCCCAACCCAGCAGCTGAACAAACTTTGCAGCCATAAATTATGAAAACACACAAAGAGAAAGGTCAGGAGGAAGTGCTTCCTCATCATGGCCAAGTGACAGATTCTCACTCCCAATGTGAGTGCTGCCCATATGAGCTGCACTGGCTGGGCTGTTAAAGAGAAGCAGCTGGAGAGAGAGGATGTGGTTACTGTTCAAGGGAACTTAGAATTCAAACAAGACCTTTTTCCCCTTTTTTATTTCTTTTCTTTTTTTTTTTCTTTTTTTTTTTTTTAATGTTTCCTTCAAAGTCTTTTCCAATCCATAAAATTTGTCCTCTCAGTGAGCCCTGTGCACTGCCATCTCTCCTGGCACAGGAACTACTACCTCCTAAACTTACCTTTTTGTCTTCCGTTTTTTTCCCAGCTGATGCCTTTTTTCCCATTTCCTTGTATTTGCCACATAAGCTGTTTGGGGTTTTATTATCACAGCACCTGAACAGAGGTTTTCAGAGCCTTATCATGCTTTCTTACTTAAACACTCCTGAGGTGGTTGCAAACAGCTTGAAATCTGCATGCTGACAGAAAATGAGATGGCATGAAGGGAATTTGCATGAATAACCTTGTGCACTGGGGAGAGAGCAGAAAAGATGGGAAAATATTACCAAGAAAATGCCACAAGAGAATTCTGAAAAGTCATTAGTAGCTTATTACCGTTTCATCCAAAAAGCTTTTAGTGAGCTATGAATAAATACCCTCTGATATAGCAGTCTAATATAGTTATCCAATATTTCAAAAGCCTTCAAACAGTTTTACTTAGAATGTACCTGTCAACAAGCAAATTGTCATGCTTTTTTCTAAAAAATAAAAATACAGCCCCAAAAAACATATTGTTTTCCAGTTATTTAGTAACAAGACACCCTCAGTGATCTTTCTGCTTGCATTTGTCCTTGACTATATTATTTTGATGGCTTGTGAAGGTGTATGGTACTGTATCTGGATTCCCAGAACAGGCAGACAGGTTAACTCTCTATCTGCGCTAGATGAACTCAAAGGTTCAGTACAATAAAGACTAAATGGTAAGTGGGTACATCCTGAGTCAGTGTTTGGATGATTTGTTTGTTAGTGCTTCGGCAGCACGTAAGCTAACGATGAAGTGATGCCCACATTAAGAAGGCCACGGCTCAATAGGAGACGATCAGGTCTATGAAAATGAAGCAAGGGGAAATCAAAAACACCACTGTTGACTGCAGTCCCTATCATAGAATCATAGAATGGTTTGTATTGGAAGGGATCATTAAAAGTTGTGTAGTCCAACCCCCCTGCAATGAGCAGGACCATCTTCAACTACATCAGGTTGCTCAGAGCCCCATCAAGCCCGACCTTGAACGTTGCAAGGGATGGGGCATCTACCACCTCTCTGGGCAACCTGTTCCGGTGTTTCACTACCTTCACTGTAAAATATTCCTTCTTTATACTACCCTCACTGTAAAATATTCCTTCCTTATACCTGGTCTGAATCTACCCTTTCTTAGCTTAAAACCATTACCCCTTGCCCTGTCACAAAAAGCCCTATGAAAAAAGCCTGTCCCCGTCTTTCTTATGAGCCTCCTTTCACAGAACCACAGAACAGTCAGGGTCGGAAGGGACCTCTGGAGGTCATCTAGAGCAACCCCCTGCTAAAGCAGGTTCACCTAGGGCAGGCTGCACAGGATCACATCCAGAGAGGTTTTGAGTATCTCCAGAGGAGACTCCACAGCTTCCCTGGGCAGCCTGTTCCAGTGCTCTGCCACCCTCAAAGCAAAGAAGTTCTTCCTCATATTCAGATGGGATCGCCTGTGTTGCAGTGTGTGGCTGTCGCTCCCTGTGCTGTTGCTGGGCACTGCTGAAAAAAGCCTGACCCCATCCACTTGACACTCATCCTTAAGATACCCGTGACATCTGCAAGACAACTGTCAAAAACCAATATTTCATTTTGGGGCTGGCAATAACACACAGGAAAGAAGAATTCTGTCCTCTAAAATTGTCAGAAGAATGAAAAAGAGAAAACAAAAGGAGAAAAAAAAGACACAAATAATAGGTTAGGTCCAATATATCCCTTTATGAAGAATCAGACTGTAATAAACCAGTGAGCTAGAAGATACCCTCTTTCAGTCTATATGGGAGAAGATCATCCACACTCCCTTCCTAAGAAGGAATCTCTTCACATGCTGTTATTTCTAGCAGAGTTCTTTTGCAATGTTCTCTAACTTGCAGAAGATTAAGTATTTCTATAAGTAAGAAAATGCAGATAACTGTGACAAACCAGAAAAAACAATCACCCGTTGTGAAAAGTCTAGTAAATTGTTCTAACAGGTGTGGGATTTTTTAATAAATCAAGTTATGTCAAAATTTACTGATGCTTTAACCCATTTCTAAGCACACTGAAACACTATCACAAACAGTAACTAACCAACTAATTATGATGAAGGCATTCTTCTATGAAGAATATGCTCCTGGAACAAAGTATTACACAAAACCAAGAATTTACACTTATGTTGAAGTTTACATGAGATAAAAAAATCATGATGTGTTAAATATACCTCTCTATAGTAAGATTTATGTGAGGGGAATGAACAGCTGACAACTGCAAGAGTTTTGCAACTCAAACTATTTCTTGTGTTTACAAGCTTTATAAATGTAAATTCAACTCCGGATATTTGTTTTTCCTGTCATTTAGGTATATAGCTATGATACTGCCCAAAGCAATTTGACTTAAATAACTTAACCTCCAAAGAGTTAGACTGGCACAAATGTGCATCCCACAGAAAACCCCTTCATTTTTTGCAGGTATTTTGTTTGTTTGTTTTGGGTATGAAGCCTGTTTACTTTTCAGGTTGTAGTGGAATACCCAAAGCAGTCTTCCACTCCTTTTTTCACAGCCTTTCAAACAAAATGCAAATATTGCAAATTGAATACTAACCATGAGGCACAGCATTCCTTGCTGCATTACTTTACTTTACTCTTGATGTCACTCCTTTCATTATTACACCAGTTATACACTCTATAATGAAAAGGACACAAATAAAAACCATCAAAACCAAAGGAATGTACCATTTAGTTTTTCAGCACTTTCATGTATTTATCCCTGTACAATGAACTTCTGCAAGGCAGATGGTTTTCACCAGCGCTCACATTTCATTGAGAAACTGATGGGAATATGATGCCTGCCTAGATCCTCCCTCCTCTGCTAAGCACGAGAAAACCCAGAAGAAAGCCATTTCACCCATGAGAAACAACATGTCCAGAGGAGGATGAAGGAAGATGGTCTGTAGCAACCTTAATTAAAGCATATAGACTGACTATGACTGCATTGTGTAATGCACACATCAGACACTACTCTCAACATCAATCAGCAGTGGAAGACCACAAGGAGGGAAGACAGTCAGTCCATCCTCAGCCAGGGGGCCAGGTAGCACATTCATGGGAAATGCTAATGATGCAATTAATACTCTCTGACATTCCCATTCCCCCTGCTGGATGTCCGTCATGGCAATAGTCCACTTTAATGCAATTATCCTGCCTGCCTTATTCCTGTGCCCGTGCACTGCCACTGTGCTCTAACAGCCCAGCATGGTGAGCCCGGCAGCAAGGTCCCCGCCACACCACTGCACTGCACGTAGGGCCCATGGGGCTGCCACTTCGTGGGGCAGCTCCTGTATTTGCCAAAGGTCTGCTGTGCCCCACCAGGCCTGGTGGCAATGGCTGTGCTGACAAACACTCTCCTACTCCCAGCTGCTGTTTATGTGCAAAGTTTATTTTGCATTTTATGTGGAAGTGATGCTGCTTTCCCCTTATCTCACTGACTAGAGAGCTGTGGTGTATGCATTCGTGCTAAGGAATATGCTATGGGAGGAGGCATCAGACCTCCTGACCAACTCTGCCAGCTTACCTAGCTACCCCCTCCGTCAGGAAAGGGCAAAAGAAAGTAACCGCAGCTACTCGAGTACATCAAGCATGTGAAGGACCCTCCTTTGGCCTGAGGTAGCCTGGACACATAGTATTAAACCTCCCTTCTTTCCAGAAGATGGCTGGACGCAGACTGCCTGCTGGATGTGAGCTCTGGCACATGCTAACTTCCAATTAAGCACCTGGCAATTGTCTAGGAGAGCACTGGCTGGCAGAGGCTGAAACTGCAAGTGGGACTGGTTTAACAATTTAAGAGTATAGGTAGTCAGGTTCCAGCACCTGAGAACATCCCTTACACTACATAGCTTACAAATATAGACGCAGCCAGTGTGCATAGCTATGCACTGCTGTCACCCCCATGTGAGCATGGTTTGGAAGCCAGGGAAAGGACTTGCTAGAGCATTGGGCGACACTGCAAGGCACAGGGCATCACAGCTGAATCATGGGCTTCAAGGCTGATTCATTGCTGACCTTAATTACAGACATTTTATTTTAACCTGCCTCCCCTGAAGGCTAAAAACTACTTTTTCTTCCCCTAATACAGGAACAAGGAGGACAATATGACCATATGTCTCCTTCTATTCTGCTTGGGTGGGAAGTAGCAACAAACTAGTTTTTACTTCAGTGACACCAGGACGTATCCTAGCCTATGGTGTTCAAGAGCGTGCAGGTATTTCTGGAAGAGACCTGAAATATAATACACAATAGTATATACCCAGTACAGGTAGCTTCATGAATCAGCGTAAAAAGAAGAGAACTAAAACTGAAAATGTGATCATTATATGATTTATTATGTACCATAAAGAACACTAGAAACCATACAGTAACAGTGCCAAGAGCCATAAGCATCAAAACATCAGTTATCCCAAAAAAAGCAGGAAAGAAACTAAAACCATGAAACTTTTAATATTAAAAGAGAAAGATTAGGGAGTTTTGAGGCTATAATAATAATAATAATAATAGTAGTAGTAGTAGCAGTAGTGGTATTGGTATTATTGTTATCATTGTTATTGTTACTGTTTCTGAAGCATCTGTTCTCATTCCCTTCCCCCATATGAAGATCTTACAGCCACAAAAATGTACTAGGAAGCCCCCTACCATCTTCAGAAGGCTGCATGCATGAGGAGGAGAGTCATCCCCTGCCCTGTTTGAAATGCCCCAGGAAGAAGCACAGTCTCCCTCAACTCCTTCTGCAGGCAAGGGTGGAGAAGGTCCCTCAGAGCCCAAGCTGGGTCACAGCTATCTTCCTCCAAAGCAGCAGAGCTTCCAGGGGTGAAGCCTATTAAACACTGACAGGTCAGAACAGAAATGGTCCACAGGAAGAGATCTTTTTTCACTCTGTTCCTGTAGAGAGTGAGACTGAACCAGCCTCTGATAAGAGAAAATATCATCTGTTGAACTCCATGTCAGGGTTCAGAAAACAGAGGCAGCAGGAAGCTACTTGGAATTGTTATTTCAAAAAAAGAGGACAAGAGCACATACTGTCTTGCACCACCACAACCACACATTTCATACGGTAAGGTTCGTTAGCATGTTTGTTACATCTGCCTAGTGGGCAGCAGGATTCAGCTGATGGCTAAAAAGCAAATGGATCACATTTCAGGTGTTAGAAAAAAACTTGAGCTCTAACCTCCACAGAGCAAAAGCCCCTTCTTAAACACAGATAGCTGTTTTACAGGGAAGGAAAACAAATGTGTACATGTACCTTCAAGGAGAAGAAGCAGACAGAGAATCTCAAATGCAATGTCAAGTCCAAGGGGAAAATTCTAGACAATCCTCAAGTATTCAGCTAGCTGCAATGCATGACAGAAAACCTCTGTCTATCATTTTCACCTTTAAGGAAAGTCCCCTTACAATGTGTTTGAATCATATTAGACTTCCTGTTCCTGATACAGCAGCAATGGACTGGGCATCTGGCCCTTCACATATTTTTGGGAAAGACTACAATTTTCATATTTAGGGCAGATTTCAGACGTAGTTTTCTATGCTTATGTTAGAACACAACAGATTACAGAATCATAGAATTGTAGATTAGTTTGGCTGGGAAGGGATCTTTAAAAGCCATCTGGTCCAGCCCCCCTGCAATAAACAGGAACACCTTCAACTACATCAGGTTGCTCAGAGCCCCATCAGGCCTGACTATGAATATTGCCAGGGATGGGGCATCTACCACCTCTCTGGGCAACCTGTTCCGGTGTTTCACCACCCCTACTGTAAAATATTTCTTCCTTATATCTACTCTGAATCTACCCTCTCTTAGTTTAAAACTGTTACCCCTTGTCCTACCACTGCACGTCCTTGCTACTAAAACATTTGTCCCTATCTTTCTTATAAGCCCCCTTTGAGTACTGAAAGGCCACATAAGGTCTCCCCAGAGATTTCTCTTCTCCAGGCTGAACAAGCCCAACTGTCTCAGCCTTTTCTCAGGACACCACCTAAAAGAGGTCTTCTGATCATCCCTCTGATCATTTCTGTCATGCTCCTGTGGACCTGCTCCAACAGGTCCATGTCTTTCTAGTACTTTACTGTTACTCTGATAATTTCTCAGAGTGCACTATGACTTCATTTCACCTAAGTGCTGCAACATGCAACACATTCCTTGTGCTCTCCCAGACTTCATCTCCCTAGCACCAGGGCAGGGTTGTCTTTAGCTGTGTCCTCTGGGAATCTGTTTTTGAGGGCTTAGTGGTCTGTAAGTACTGGCCAATTTTGAAAAGCCACCTTTTAAAAGAACAGGAGCAGGTGGTGCCATCATGTGCAAGTCAAGCAAGGGGCAGAAGACCAGCTTGGCTCAACAAGGAACTCTTCTTGGAAGAAAAATAATGGAGAGAGGTCCCATGATGACATCAGCCAGCTCATTCAGTACCCTGGGATGAAGCCCATCAGGCTTATGTGCATCCAGCTGGAGCAGCAAGTCCCAAGTTCAGAGTTGGCTGGGTGTCTTCCAGCACAGGCCTCCGAGTGTCCCAGTGCCCAACATCACTGTTAATGACAGAGGCAAAGGCAGCATTAAACAGCTCTGCTTTGTCCTCTTTTCCTTCTATTTTTCCCTATTTGTGAGGTGACTAACTTAATCAAATAACAGACCAATGTAATCTCTGATCTTCCTTTTGCAGTTAACCTATTTTAAAAAGCCCTCTTGTCCTTCACAATGCTGGCCAGCTTGAGCCCTACTCAAGCTCTGGCCACATGGATTTTCTGCCTACAAGGTGAACAGCTTGGCTGAAATCCTCCCATGTCACCTGTCCTTTCTTCCAATGTCCATACACTTTCCTTTTCCACCTAAGTTCTTGAAGAAGATCCTTGTTCAGCCAACCTGGCCTAAGACAACTCCAGGTGCTGCACTCTGATGTCACCTGGTGATGGACTGTGATGTCCCTGAGCAATGGGTTGTAACCTGGCATCCCTGGCAGCTTATAAGCAGGTGCCGAGTGTCACCCAGCTGGTTCTTGCCCAGACTCCAGCTGAGCAGCCTGCGAGGTTGGGAGGGCAGAGCGAGGCCTTGGTGCTGGTGTCATGCTCAGGGAGCTGTTCCGTGCAGCTCTCGGTGCCCGACCCAGAGCCATCGGAGGGTTTCCCCCGGCCCTGCCAGGTTCAGGCAGCCGGGGCACCCAGGAGGGGCGCTCGCAGCAGCAGAGGTGAGCTGGCAGGGGACACCTCGCCCTGGGGAGCGGGGAGGCTTTCCTTCTGGGGGGGCCTGGGCATGTCTTCCACCCCTCCCCGGGCCAGCCAGTGACCGTGGCCTCTCTTCCCTTTCTAGCGTGACACCCGCTGCTGCAGCGCCAGTGAGAGGGAGCTGCTCACCATCCCCGGCTCCCCCCAGCCCACCGCAGCACGTGGAGAGCATGGCCGCGGAGCTGGAGGAGCGCTGTCCCATCTGCCTGGACAGCTGCAAGGAACCCAGCTTCGTGATGACATGCCTCCACCGCTTCTGCTACCCGTGCATCCTGCGGTGGGCTCAGAGCAAGCCCGAGTGCCCCCTCTGCAAGAGGAGGGTCCTCTCCATCGTGCACTCGGTGCGGGCAGACAATGACTTCAGGGAGCATGTCATCACACCATCAGTGACAACATCAATCATCGACTACCAGGTGGGAAGAGATTCCGGACACCCAGCCACCCATGACTTCCATCACCCTGAAGCGCCCCAACCACAGGCTGCAGAAGGGGTGCCCAGGTGTCCTGTGGGTGGCCTCCAGCCCGAGGAATGGGTCATCCTTTTCTGCGAGTACCCAGCCTTCCTCACAACCCTGCTGCACTGGGTCTGACCAAGGTTGAGGCAGATTTTTAGGAACAGAATGCAGGCAGCCATGGTGAAGGACACCATCATGACCATCCTGACCAACCACGGGATGGATGAAGACCTGCTGGTCCAAGTGCTGAGGGTCTCCCTCCAAAACCACACGATGACATTCATGCAACAGCTTATCCATGCTGCTGTGCAACAGTGCAGCTGGGAGGCCTGCTATCTGCTCAACCAGCAGGAGGGTCTCCCAGCCCTGGCCCAGCCCTCTCCAGAAGCCCTGCGAGATTCAGCACAAACGAGCTCCCCAGCAACTGATCCAATGTCCTTGGTAGGGGTCCCAGCAGCCACACCTCTGCCCCCATTGCCATTGCCACCAGAGCACGAAGGAGGAGCCAGGGGAGGCTGTGCCCAGGACGTCCACCTCTGGCCGGGGCAGTGAACACTCCCCTGGGGGGCCACAGCGACCCCCAAAGAGGAGGGCTGGCAGCTCCAAGGCCTCGCCAGCCAACAAGAGGGCAGCACCACATCAGTGACTCTGGGAGGATGGCCAAAGCAGCACCACACCATCATCTGGAGCACCTGCTGGCCCTCAAGGGCTCCCAGCCCCCAGATCCATCTATCCAAATGAAACAAATACAATCTCCCCAGACCTTCTCTTCTCCGGGCTGAACAACCCCAACTCTCTCAGCCTTTCTTCATAGGAGAGGTGTTCCATCCGTCTGCTCATTTTTCGGGCCCTCCTCTGCACCCACTCCAACAGGTCCATGTCTTTCCTGTGCTGACTGCTCCAGAGCTGGGCACAGTACTCCAGGTGGGGTCTGACCAGACCAGAGTAGAGGGACAGAATCACCTCCCTTTACCTGCTGGCCACACTTCTTTTGATACAGCCCAGGATACGATTGACCTTCTGGACTGTGTATGCACATTGCCAGCTCATGTCCAGATTTTCATCCACCAGTACCCCCAAATCCATCTCAGCAGAGCTGCTGCCAATCCCTTCACCTCCCAGCCTGTACTGATACCAGGGGTTTCCACAGTCCAGGTGCAGGACCTCATAAGGTTCACACGGGCCCACTTCTGAAGCTTGTCCAGGTCCCTCTAGATGGCATCCCATCCCTCAGGTGTGTGAACTCCACCACTCAGCTTGGTGTCATCTGCAGACTTGCTGAGGGTGCACTTGATCCTGCTGTCTAGGTCACTGATTAAGATATTAAACAGTACTGGTACCAGTATGGACTCCTGAGAGACACCATTTGTCATGGTCTCCATCTGGACATTGAGCCATTGACTACTACACTCTGGATGTGACCATCCAACCAATTCCTCATCCACCAAACAATCCACCCATAAAATCCATATGTCTCCAGTTTAGACAGAAGGATGTTTTGGGGGATTATGTCAAAAGCCTTACAGAAGTCCTTACAAATAGATGACATCCGCAGCTCTTCCCTTGTCCACTGATGTAGTCACACCATCACAGCAGGCCACTAGGTTAGTCAGGCAAGACTTGCCCTCGGTGGGGCCACGTTGGCTGTGTCAAATCACCTCCCTGTCCTCCACGTGTCTTGACATAGCTTCTAGGAGAATCTGTTCTGTGATCTTACCAGGCACAGAGGTGAGGCATCCCCACCTAAATTCTTCTTTCTTCCATGACATGATCTCGCCATTAAGGATTCCCTAAGACCATTGCATCACCAGTACTGTGGTAAATACACAGCACAGCAGTACTTCCTAGCCCAGATTTATGTACACTGCACAGAAATATTTATTTTTTTTTCTGAAATATAAAACTTGATACAGCAGATGGGACAAATGACTACAGTTGTCATTTAACCACTTAAGTATAATTAATTGCCTTTATCTGACAGCTGTATCCAGTAATACTAGCAGAAATCTGACAGCTGCCAGAGCCAGGGTCTGACTGACTTCATGGGGATGTGAGCTGATCTACTGTTTCACACAGATAACAGGTGAGGGAAACAATGGCCAGGTCTACACTGTGCACCAAAACTTTTGCCAGTGCCATTGTGTCAATAAGGGGACTGATCTGTCGTGACAACGATATAATAGGAGAAGACCTGGTTTGTTACAGTTAGATGCTGCCAGAAAACTGCTTGTCCACTGTAGGTTTTCTTCCGCATTTAAGCTATACAAATAATGTACCTTTAAACATATACTCACTAAAGGCAATCTGCAAATAAAGGTATCAAGGCAAATCTTACCAACATAGATGGCAACCAAACAAGCCACACTTTCAGCGACTCTACAAATTTCAGTCCAGGTACTTTTCAATAAATGTAAGTCAACATCACTCCTGTGATTTTCACACAACTGCAGTTTATGCCACTGAGAAATTAGTTCACAGATCAAAAGACAAAAGGTAGAATAGTCAAAGAGGACTGCTAGGTTCCAAGTGAAACACCATGCTTAAGTATGCATTTATTCCCAGAAAAGGTTTGCTCTAATCTCCTGATAGAGCTGTGAAAGTAGGTATCTTTAGAGTTACAGGCGCAAGGCATTTTCTGCCAAGATTTAAAACTTGCTTCTTTGTGTTGTGGGAAGAACATCATTCTTCTTTTCTCTTTTGATTTAAAAGAAATTTCAGTCAGAACAGAATTGGTCATGTTAGCAAAGAAACTCAGCGCCTGTCAAAATGGGCCTGAGACACAGTGTGTCACTGGGATGTACTCAGCCCAGATGGCAGCCCTGCTGCTGGAAAAGTGACGTCGTCCCTCATGCGGACATGCTACCTCTGCTTGGCCACCCTCACCCAGAGAGGTGGTTTGCAGAGGCCACATTCACACAGAGCCAGATCTGACACTGGCATTGTCACATTGGGCGAGTCACTTCACCACAACAGTTTCTTCTGCTGCAGTATTACTGCCTGCCAGGATGAAAGGATTTACAAATCATGGTTTATAAAGCTAAAACTTCAAGACAGTTAAGGGAAATCAATTAAAATTGAGACAAACCCCTAGAAAAGCAGCCAGAAAAGAAACAATCATAGAAAACAACACTCTTCAAGTTGTGTCAAAGCAGCAGGTCTAGCTTCTCAGTCCAAGGACTTGGTACCACTGCTCTGCTCTGGCTTTTCCCACTGCATAGGAAGGACAAAAGGACAGAATGGGCACCTGAAGCTCTGGGAATGGCATGAACTGCGCACCACTTCCCAAGGGCAGGGCAGGCAGGATGGGATGCCAAACTGCCTGCTGAGCAGGACAGCAGCCTGGCAAGCACCCGGAGGGGGAGCACCCACAGGTGGTGTGTGCTCCCAGTGGTGTGTGCTCCCAGCACTCTGGTCCTCTTGCTCTTAAGTGGGCACAGTACCCACCCACACCGAAGGGCGTCATCTCAGCATGCTCCCCTGCAGACTCTTAAAACCTTGTTGCTGAGTAGCCTAAACCATCTGCATGGTTTATGTCAATCAAATGTCACCATGATGAGGGAGAGAGAAAGCGTGTTAAAATACAGAATGAGAAGGTATTCGAAAATACTCTCAGCCCAATGTAACAGCAGTATTTTAACTGATGAGAGGAGCACTATCAAGATATTTTTTTAATGCAAATTTCCATAACTCATTTACAAGCAAAATATGCATACACAAACCCTAGTCTAAATATAGGCAGGATATACCATCAAGCCTTTAAACATTTCATGTGCAAGTGTAAATGTGTATTAATGAATGCCAAAGGCACTACATGTCCTGAAAGATCATTTTCATAGTATATAGGGTTTGTGCCAGTTACGTTTTGAAAATGTTATTAGAGTAACCACTACACCCTAGTGGGAGAGCCAATGAAAGTATTACTTGAACTTCATTCTACCAGGGTTTATAAGTGACTTTGCTCCCCAGAATCATAGTTATGTAAATTTTTCCAGATTTGAATTTCTCAAAACAGAAGAAAATGCATAGGTGGGAATCTGAAGAACAAACGTTACCTTGCTGATTTACACAGTGCAGCAGGTTATATTGAAAAGAAACTTATCTGAGAAAAACAAAGGCAGATACTCACTAGTTATGCAAAGTCAAACATGTGCATAATAAAGAAAGTTTAAAAATAACATGATCTCTGAATTTTACTTGGGAGTTTAGTCTTGTTTTGTTCATTTGTACAAAAAAATCTGCTTTTTCTGTCCTTCAGACCAGATCTCTGGGTCTATACCATTTTTATTTGGATATGCAAGTGAAAGTACTGTTTGATTTGTTTAACCGATGAACACCTCTGCCTAGCTATTCCACCGTGATAAGATTATGTTTGTTTGGTATGTCCTGAGTGATTCTGTAACCTTTAGTCCAGTGTTTGTGCCTGGAATAGCAAAAACTACAAGAAAACAATAGAATAGATAAGTTGTTTACTTTAACATGTGTTTACTTTAACAAGTGTTCGTCTTAAATTTTGGAGGTTGCTTGAAAACAATTTAGCTGGCCTCAAATTCACATGTCAAACAGAAAATATCAAACTATACTAAATCCTTCAGGGTCTGCAGAAATTTTGTATAGAAAATTATGCCTGGTTTGGATTTTCTGTCTCTGTGTCCCAAACATTTCTGAAGGTTTTGTTTCTGTATCTGAGCTCAGATACTTCTCCAGCTTTGAACAGGACTGTGGCATGTCCCTGAGTTTTACAGAGCAAGTCTGGTGAACAGCAGTGTTAGTAAGAAAAAAACATAAAATCTGTTCCCAGTGAGTCATATTCAGAAACTGTGCAATATCCCACACTAGTTTTTAAAACTACCTGTTAGCAAAGCAAAACCTGTACCGCAAGACTGCCAGTCTGAAACTATAGACCCATGTGTTCCTGCTCTCTGGGTACGGTAGATCTATGCAAGAAGGCATCTTCTGGAAACCTTGCATCTTCTCTCCCCATCCACAGCATTCACAGCCAGTAAAGCACTACTCTGAATGCCTGTGTCCTGCCCCACTGGTTTATTCACACAAACCACTAAATCCATGGCAAAGAGTGCCTTCCTAACAGCTGCAGGCACACAAGCCAGAGGAATTGATTTTTACAGAACAGAGAAATCCGAGAAAGTTTACACAGCCCTAATATAGCCACAGCTATTTTCAGCTTGGGGGGAGGGGGCGGAATCCCATGGCCAAATGCATTTCACAAGTCAGTGATTGACAGAAAACATAATTTTCTACCTCATCTGCATAAACTGTGCCCAGCATGGAAATAGCTGCGGAGTACAGCACAGTTCATCACAGTAGTACTACTGAGTTAACACCAGCCCCCAGACCAGGCAAGTCACCCTGGAAAGATTTAACGTGCTTCTTCCCCTTTACATTCAGTCAACGCTAATAAAAATAGCACAACTCTCCTGTTCAGAGGGGGACTCTCCCAAGCCCACAGCAGGAGGAAAGAGAAGCAGGCAGACACTACCGAGATGAGCACGGTGTGAGAAGTGCCCCAGCAAGATCCCACTGTGCTCAGCAAAACGGTAAAACCAGCGTATCACCAAATACGCTTATCTCAAGTTCTCTACTCTTCTGCTGTCATCTCTCACCAGGTTTCCAGCAACGCCACTCCCTGCTCTTCCCCAGCCATCAGATCAGAGGTTTCTTCACTATGTGTATTTCCTTTTGTGTGGGAAACCCGCGCTTACGCAAGGGCAAAGTTTACAGGTGGGGAGACTTAAGTCCTTCTTCCTTAGAAGAGGTACCCTAGAGAGAGCTCCCACTTCAGATACAGGTGATGTGCTTCATTCCCTCCTGGTAAAATTCAGCTCCAGCACTGCTTTTACCCTCAGTCTCTCTGTCAGTAGCACTTGTCCATTACTTGGCAGGAACAAGAAGTATAGAGAGAGCAACTTGGTTGAGGAGAAAATGCCAAGCAACCTCTTCAGTTAGCACCGAATGAACAAAGTCCACTTGAACTAAGCAAACTGTGCTGATTCACTGAAGGTCAGCTTCTCTCTGTGTTTGTGCTACAAGAAATCCTGAGGTGCCTATAGCTATTTTTTCAGGCAGATCACAAAGGCTGGTTACAGAAGAAGTTGGAAGTCTGACTGGCTGGTGAAAGAACTGAGAAAAGTCTCAGCAGCAAAGCTTAATCAAGGAAGGCACAGAAGAAAAGTGATTTTCAGGGTTGAGCAAGCAGGGACCTCAGCAAAGGAAGAAGAAGAAATTGCTCGGTGCTGTGTCTGCTAGGGGGTACATACACTAGCTGTTGAAGTGAATCTCACCCAGGTCTCCTGTGGCAAGAGGCTGACAAAATCTGCAAAATGCTGTTTCTGTAGCAGCTGCTGCTGGAAGACCTTTCCAGCAGCCAAGTCCTGGGACAAGCACACTCACACCGATCGCACCACAAAGGGACAGGCTGTCATCTGCAGCCTTTCTCTGCTGTCACCTGTCCTTGCAGTGGGTTCAGATGCCTCTGGCCCCTACCCCAGAACAATCTCCCAGACAAAACTTTACAACCTCTTTTAACAGCAAAGCAAAGGAAAAGAACATATCGATCCCCTTCATCACAGGCTTTAATGAGGAGGTGGGGTACAGTGTTGTTTCATTGACGGTACTTCTTTGGCTCTCTTTCTTGGACACAAAATCAAACATAGCACATCTCAAGCACACCTAGAAGAGGAACTAAGCACATTTGCTTCCGCAAGGTATTTCTCTTCTGCTGCTTAGATTCGCTCACTAGCAGGTAAACTATTCCCAGACAGACCACTTGGGCAGAGGGAACAGGCATGACCAAGCTATCTGTTGGCAGGAGTTATATGATGTACTTACTATATGGTGCACCTCTTACTTTCTCATTAGTGTTACTTATAATTTCTAACAAGTACATCAAGTTAAGAGCTGACATTTTCCTCTACCCTTACAGGAGACATTATTTTTAAATTGTTCCCTTCCTTCTCTCCTTTAACGATTGGAAAGCTTTGCCCTTCACATAAGGGTTTGTAATACTTCTCTCTAGTGAAATCTCAGTTAAAGCTGCCACACTCTTGGTCTCTGAAAATATTATACTTTTTAACTGAAGATGTCACCAGGTTTTCTCACAGCATGGCTGGTAGGCATAAACTAACAGGAACCCACAACAGACACAAACAATCACAGGTACTTCTTTTCTGCAGAATGTGAAAGAAGCAATTAATATATTAAGAAAGGCACCATGTTCCAAGCCCTGTAGATCTTATCCAAGGTCAAACACTTCCACCCTTATACACCACAAGCTGGTTTTGCAAGCAGGCAGGGACTGTTTTGCAACAAGCAAGCAACAAAAAAAATCTGTCTGGGTGGAGATACTTCATTGAAAGCTCTTCTTATTTGCAGACACTCTTGACAGTGTACTGCTGCTTTTCACATCAGCTTCTCCACTACCTACCCAGCTAACTGGGGGTCATGGCAAAGCATCCCAGCACCTGAGCACCCCAAGGATGACAGATCTACCACCAAAAAAACTCCTAGGGAGTCCCTGTAACCTTCAACTGCAGCCAGGGAGGCTGCACCAGGGACACACACGTGCTTTGCACACAAGCATGCTTCTGGCATTCCGGGGAGCCAGGTCCCCTCCCTGAAAAAAAAAAAAAATCAGATATTTTGGGCTTAATATGTATTAAAATTAAGCTATGCAGCAGTATATTGCATGCTCTTTAAATTAGCTCAGACGAAGAAAAATCACAAAGGATCTTCTATCTGGTGATTTCTGGTGACTGTTGAGCATCACTTCCCTATAGCTTGAAATACAAGTAGAAATAGGCTACAGATAAATAAGAAAGACCAACCTGTACACTTTCAGCCCCAATAGAAAAACTTAATGCAAAGGAAGTGGAAACTCCCAGGGAACCAGCAAGTGCTTGAACACAGCAGTGCTTCTACTGCTCATCCTCGCTCTGAAGCAACACAGGTGATCCAACAGGAAAGAGCAGACACTTGCTCAAAGATAAAATGGCATTTAAAGAAAACTGAGATTTTTACAGGGATGCTAGGTGGCTAACAAATATCGTCCCCATGCTTCTCTACAGCTGTGTGAAATGTCAAGCACAGAAAAATGGTATTTATATAACTATATGTGAGAGACTCACATGCATGAATGATAGGGGATGTCAGAATTTCAGCTGGGCATTGAGAAGAGCAGGAAAGTGGGACTGAAATATTGCTCCCGCACTACTCCAGAAGCAGACACTGATAACAGGCAGAGAGATTCCCTTGAGGTCTGCCAGCAAAAAATACCACCTCTGACCCAGCACCACAACACTGTGGGGAGGAAACTATCCCCCAGTCTGCACTTAGAAGTGGGACCACGAGCCCTATATTGATAGAACAGCAGTTTAACTCTGGAACACAAATTAATTAGGTCTTCATTTGTACCATTATGCAGCAGGTCACATTTCAGCAAGTCTCTGGGCATTTAACTATCACAGTCAAAATCTGAATTCAAAGGTGCAGTGTAAGCATAAAGCCAAGCAGATTTTCTTTATAAACTAACACCTCATTGACAATCAACGATTATAATCTAACAACTGTATTAGAACCGTGATTGCATGTTTACTTGAAATCAGTTATGTAATAATTTGGGGTATCTGGGACATACTTGTGAATAAGTCTAGAATAGAGTCATGGAACAGCTTCCCAGACACCCCCTAGCAATTTCTTCACATCATGTTATCAAGGCATTTGAACAAAGCAGCTCAAGGCCAATCATGGCACAGCCCACCTCAGATGGCGAGTAGGACAGGTACCACTGCCCTATAAAACAAGTGAGGAGTTGCATGGAAAAATATGTCAGTGGAGAAGAGAATAAAACTTTAATGCAGCAAGCCACTTCAAGCCTGACCTAGATCAAGGATTTTTGCAGGAGTTTTAGTAACAGTATACACTTGCAACACAGATCCTCACACTGCAAGAGGTTTAAAAAAAAAAATATTGGGTTAATATCTCTGCCATTTAATCCACTGTTATGGATTTTGGAATATTTTTGCATAAGGCAGGTTGCTTATGATGCATTTGTTGATCAAAAAAACAAAGGCACACATGAATTTTGCTTCCATGTATCTGCACATTCCTAGGCCTGCAGTAAGCTATTTCACTGGAAAAACAGTGGTGATGTTTTTTTTAATAGACAATATATTTTACTCTGGAAGCTAATCTCTCACCTAAATAAAGCTACTTCCCCAGCCTCTGGATTGTGTAGACAGGTGTAAGGGAAGAAGGAAGTGCAAATCAGTGCTGCAGTTATGGCCAGGTCTGTAAACAACCTGTAACTACAGCTTGAGAAATGTGCGCTCCTACGATTCATGTTAAGTGAACTCTTATCTCAAACCATTAGCAGGTGTTCAAAGAAAGGAAATGAAAGCCCTATAATTCATATTTTTCAATTTTCTCTGAAATGCAGAATTTAAAACCTCATACAAGAATACACCTTGCATGACACCAAGGATACACTGGTAGCTTTTGAGATCCCTTCAAATTGACATATAGATTATTTATTACAAATTCAATCTCAGTACTACCACACAGCACCTTTCTTTTTTTATGGGTGATGACTGGAATTTCCACAGAATAATGAAGTCCATGAATCTACATTGAATATAGAATCATATCATAGAATGGGTTGGGTTGGGTGGGACCTTAAAGATCACCTAGTTCCAAACCCCCGCCACGGGCAGCGACACCTTCCACCAGACCAGGTTGCTCAAAGCCCCATCCAGCCTGTCCTTGAACTTCCAGGGCTGGGGCATCCACAGTTTCTCTGGGCCACCTGTTCCAGTGCCTCAGCATTTTCATAGTGAAGTATTTCTTCCTTACATGTAATCTAAATCTACCCTGTTACTCTACAACTGTATGCTGCTACTCTACTAGTGCAGGGAAAAAAATGTCCTTTTAAAGAAATATGAATTAACTTCTAATCATCATTCAGCTGGACTCCTAGGAATTTTTATTGAATTTGCTCTGAGTTATAGTTAAGCCTCCCATGTAAATACATTTTAAGGTAAGCTTGAATCTTGAACAAAGCAGCTTGAAATGACCTTTAGCACATCTGGAATATTTTGCATCACTGAACTAAGTGCCCTTTAATACTGAAGACAATACTCCAGTGTTGTCCAGTGTGGATAAAAGCCTAGTCTTCAGCTGGAACCCATAGTTTCTTCTTATTAAAATAATTACATAAGAAACAATGTCTTAAAATCAGTTCTTTGACATTTCCTAGTACTGAACATTCAGTTCACTCTTAAATGTTTCATCAGCAATTGTTGGCATAACAGTAGAGTTTGTTTGTGTTATTCTAAGTCTATAGTGATCGTAAAAACTTGACTACAGTCAAGCATACCTATGCATGCAGCATTTGCTTATTTTTACAGCTTTATTATATGGAAACAAGGAAGATGAAGACAGTAACTTTGAAAAAGACAGGAACCTGTTGATGGAAAATAGTATTTTACCCAAGTATTCTGGAGAAAATTACAGTGCTTTTTAGAATTTAATCACAAGGACCTTTATTCGTTATTAAATCACTAGTGTTCCCAGCTATAATTAATAGTACCACAGGGTAAACCTAGATGATGATTGCCTGTCTGCTGGAGGTCTGACTCAAACTAGCATTTTGCTTAAAAAATGTTCTTGATGTACTAACATTTTGGGACACAAAGCAGAGGAGGCAGCCTGTCTTATTAATGTCCTCCTCAGCTTATACCATTGCTGGTGAATTGGTAAAATAAGGATGTGATCAAACTGGGGCCATTCTTTGCCAACCACGCTCTCTTTCTTGAGGCTAATTTATGATTAATATACCAGCTAACAGAGGGCTGTGCCCAACACACAAGTCACTCCACTGCCTTGGAGCATGACAGCTGGCAAAGCAATCTGTACACTGGAGATTAAACAAGTTTGTCCTCATCTGCTTTAAAAAAAAAGGTACTACTGCATTAACTCATGAACAGCCATAAACCGTACAGAGAACTTTACAAAGTTTCTGCTGCCAGTGAAGCTGCTTTCAGCAACTCTGAACATAGCCCCTGTGCACAACCTTACCCTAGTTTTATTTTCACAGGAATTTGCAGAGCCTGAGGCTTGTGTGGAGGATGCCTTGAGATTATCAAACAGCCTTGCTGGTGTAAGGCAGATGTCACTCTGAAGGATGAACTGGAGACTATACCACCCCACCATTCAAATGAATTGCTTGATAGAATTATTAAAAAAAAAAAAAAAAAAAAAAAAAAGAGAGAGAGAGAGAGAAAGAAAAAGAAAGGGGGAAAAAAACCCCAAAACACCTGTACTCTCATACAGAGGCCAGGGCAGAGGCTGGGAGGGGCTGGGGCTCCCTGCCTGGCCATGGTCCTGGCCCTGGCCTCTCCCTCCCCAGCACACCACATCTACACTGCAATTCAACCTCCTCATGCCACGGACACACGTATGGGGCGCTTTGGGATGGACAGACAGATGGCCAGGGATTTCCTCCCTCCACTCGGCCCCAAGTGCACAGCCACCGTCCAGGAGGGGAAAGTCCCCTGGGCACTGATTCCACAGCAGTGGGGCAGCCCAGGAGGGGAAATACCAAGGTCATGGCAAATGCTCTCTGTGGGTTTAGGAAAGCTTTGCTGTCAACTATCATCACCGTGGTGATGACTCATTAACCTGCCTCACCTTTCCTTTCCAGACTTCTCTCTAATGTCTTCCCTGAGGGGTCTGGCCACTGCTCTAACCTGAAAAGGTAAATGCAATAACCTCTCCATCGCTCTGCTGCTAAGCCTGTCATCCAGACCTTCCTTCTTCCCCATCTCCAACATGGGCCCCTCTGGCCACTCTGATGTCCGCATCCCTATGCTTCCCTCTATGGAATAAGACAGGTGCTGTAGTCATTTTCTTTATGCAGCACCTAACAGCATGACACCCTTCAATCTTACGCAACTCCTTTTATCCACCCATGGTCTCCACCTTTCTACTGTAAAAGCTCAAAGCTTGTGTTTTTTCCTGGAGGCTGGTGGATAGCTTTCCCTTTTCCATCTCCCACTGTGTTCCCCCTTGTGGGGACAGTACTGCCCACCACCCTCACACTGGTTTTGAGTTTGCTGCAGAAATGGCTCAGGAGTAGTGAATGGAGCAATGAGAAGAGGGAAAATTCTACATTTCCAAATTAGACATGGAAAAGTCTCCTAGTTTGTGCAGGCCTATAGCTGCCCCACTGGTACTCCATGCATTCGCTTTTTGACCAACATCCCCACCTCCACCCTTGTCCTGTTAAAGTAAACCCACCATCTCTCACTACTCATTACTCTTGCAGTCCCTCTCCTCAAATCTCTCTTCAGTTTACTAGTCAGTTAACCATGGCTAAATGCAAAGTGTTTGGCAATAGTTTCATTACACATGATACAAGCTTCTTTAAAATCCAGACCAGTCTTGTGGTTCTTCTTAACTCACAGCTCTGAGCATCTTTCCAGAAGCAAATGCAACCCAGACCAAACCATCGCTTTTTGGGTCCTGCTGCTCTCACTCATGGCACCTGCAAAAAGGAGGCACAAGGCAGATGTGCTCCTCACTGTCTGTAGCCCCTGTCCAGGGGCTCAGCCCTTGGACAGCAGAAGCTCCTTGGCATGCCCAGTTTTCCCTGCAACTGGTGCTTCTCTTCAGGGCACCCGCAGGGTGGCTAAAAACTCCTCTCTTTTCTACCTGGGGCAGGATTCAGATCCATCTGTCAGTAAATCTGAGCGCAACCAAGATTCCACCCAATACCCTGATGGCAGGCAGTGCACCGCTGCAGGGGTGACTCATCTGCATTGACAACACAAAGAGCTTCAGCCACAGGACTTTGGTCCAAGCATGAACCTTCACCTAGTTTTGATCCTGTCTCCCAAAGGCGACTAAGAGAAACTCTGCACTAACAGATCTTCCCCCACCCACCCTGGAAAACAGCACCCCTACTAAAAGCATTAATGCTAATTTAGAAATCGTAGCAGAACCTGGTGAGAATTGGCATTACTCATATTTTAAAAGGGCTACAACTGAATTAAAAAGCAGCAGATCCTGCAATTGTAGAAAATAACTGGGAACAGAAATATCAACATGCTGATCCCCAGCAATGGGACGGGTTTGCACCCACTGCCCAGTGAGAACCCAAGCTGCAGTTTCTGATGGGCACAAATTAATGTGATGTTGTTTGTGTTCTGAGTAACACAGTGCTGCAGTGTTGGAAGCTGCTGTTCAAGGCCCACAGCTTTGACCATTCCCACTGCATTAGGCAGAGCACAGCATGTTACAGAAGCAGCTAATGCAACCTGCCACAGAAAGTGCCACCCAGCAAACTGCAAACCTACCACTGCAAGGCCTGAGGCTCTGCAGAGCTGCCTTGCTCAACCAGACAGAGCTATCACCAAGCAGGACATTCAAGTTCACGGAAAAGTACGTGAAGCAACTGAAGGAGGAACATGTTGAGCTGCTGAAGGAAATGTCAGTACACCTCTGGAGAAAAGAGGGAATTCCTAGATATGTACAGTCATTCATTCGTAACAAAGATTGCTAACGTTGAAGTGAAGTTGGCTAAGTAATTTGTAACGGTAATTAATGATAAACCATTGCTCATGTTGTTTTACAGCATAATGTATTTATGTGGTTGTATTCAGATAATGTTGCTGTTTCTGTGCCTGACATTCCCGAAGCACTTTACCGAGTGTACACATGCAATCTTCCTTCCCACCTCCACTGTTTTTCCAGAGTTTCTGTTCTTCCCCTCCTCCAGGGTATGTACAGCCATCATGACAGCACCTCTGGGGATGCACACCCATCCTCACAACAGCCAGCGTTAGCCTTCCTTCCTCCTGTGCTGTAGCTGGGACAGCTACCACAGCCCTGGGCAGCAAGGCAGCTTCCCCAGCAGGTGCTCCAACCTCCTTAACTGTAATTGTCACTGGGCTAAACACATTTCTGCAGAGCGGAGGTATAAGCCAGCACACACCGTAGGCATTTGTAAGAGCTCTGCTGAATCGGAGCCAGGGAGGCAGCATGGAGCGTAAGGTCTAGCAGCAGTGAAGCAGGACTCTTGCAAGCATCAGGGGAGTGCTATAAGTACAATGCCCTCTTCCCTCCTTCCTCACTAAGTACACATACGGTCTACCTGCACGCATACATACACATTAAGAACAAAAAAGCTAACATTTAGAGTCCAACTGCACCAGGGTGACATGTGAGAATAGGGAAGGGACAAAACTGCTTGTTGACTCATAAAACGTGAAGTGCAGCTGCTGTGCCTGGTCACTGGGCACACTGCGATTGACAGGGTGATCAGCGGTGGGCCCGGACAGCCCAGGCTGTGTCTTCACTTCTGCGCTTTACCTGTCTTCTCTTTTCCCGTTCTTCACTTACCCGTCAATCCATACAGTAATGTACACTCTCTCCCAGTTGTGCTTAAGGTTCTGCAAGACAAGAGGCAAAACCAACATTGCAGAGGGGTTAGGACAATGCAGACAAAATTTCTTGCTTCTGACAAAAGCAGCAAAAATAGAAATTTCATTCCAAGCATTGCACAGGTTGGGAGAGCTCTGTGCTCACTTCTTCTTTTTTTTTTTTTTTCTTTTTTTAATACCCAGTTTTCTAGAGAAATTAAAGCAAGCTTGCAGGAAGAAAACCCTTAATTTTGATGCTTACAAAGACATTGTCAATATATCCCTCTAAAAAGTGTTGAAATTGACCCAGGACAGGGAGTGAAGGAGGAGATCAGAACATGCACGTGTGCATGTACTTATTAGGACACGCACTCACAGAAAAGAAAGTTAGAAAATCCTGGGCAAGCCCCCAGCCTGGCAGCACCCAGGCAGGGGTTTGTCCATTCCTATGGGAAGTCCCTTGAGCCCATGCCAAGCACTGAGGCTCACCCAGGGTTGCATTTAATTCAGGATAGAAATCATGATTTTCCAGCAGCAGTGTGTGGAGCTACATCAGTCACCAGCCACAGCACACAGTTTGCCCGTGGCTTCACGTTGTTCAGATTTACAAGAGAAAGGATCCAGACGCATTGTAGAGGATGCATGCCACACCAGCTCCCTTTCTCCAGAATAAGGGAGCAATGAAAACCAGTTTAGTGTTCCCCAGTATGTTTGGTACACATTTGAGAGCTGTGGATTACAGTTTTCTTTATCACAACAGTAAAATGTTTTTTTCCTACCTCCTCTTAAACTCCCATATTCAAAACCTAGCAGTGGAGCACAGTGGTGTGGCTCACATAGATCTTTTTTATTTATGTAAATGTCACGGTAACTTTTGGACACATTAATTTCCTAAGGGTTCTGGTAAATACACCTGAGGGAAAACATGTTATTTGAGTCAGAATTAAAATTCTATCACCAAAGACTATTAATTTTTCAAATAATTTTCACTGAGCCACCACATTAGCTTGCTGTAACACAGTAAGCCCAGCGTACAATACTGCTATCACTAAATACAATAGGGACAGGAGGTTAGAAAAATATATATATTCTTACAAGAAATCAAAACACAGATCAGTTCAGGCTGAAATGAAATACAAACTCACAGCTCAAAATGGATGCATATGGACCATCACATGTATTAGTGCTGGTTTTTAAGATGAGGTATTGCATTTTTCAATATTAAGATTCAATATTACAGATTAACTGTAACCATCTTTTATTAAACAATAAGCATCTTATGTACAAGGATTGCCATGCATAAGACTTTTTGCAGGGTGGTGTTCTCCCATGCATCCTTCTATCTGCTTTTGTGTTTCTATAGCTCCCCTTAAATGCTTTTGCTTTCTCTTTCTCCAGGGTCAGCCTTGTGGGTTGATCATTTCCCGTTACTGCCTGGGAGCTCCTCTTCACACTGACAAAATGAAGGTGTCTTTCAGTTCATCATGCTGTCAGGGGCATCCCCAAAGTGTCTTCTAAGTTCACACTGTGAGCCATGCTACCTATCAGAGACATTCCCGGTCAGTGGCTCAGCCTAAGTATTTGGTGGGAGGTCTGAGACTAGGTTAACTGCCAAGAAGCCTATTTTCTTACTCCAGTGGTGTTTCTTCCAGCTCAAAAGCATGGTTTTCCTCCCATCTAGAGTGTCTCTAGAGCTCAGAAATCATTCATGCCTGCAACTACTCAAAGCAGTTACCTCTCCTCATTGAAAATGTGAGGAATTTCAAGACAGTATTCACACACTTCCAGTTCTTCGACAAAAGCGTGTCACAAATGTCACCTGGCAAATAGCTGCCAACACAAAGCCAGAGCCCACAAGCAACATGTGTTTGCTATATTTGGGAACAAAGAAATAAGGCAATCCAGTGCCTGCTTTTTTTCCTGTACTGAAAGGCAGAATTCCCAGAGATTATTCTCACATTGCCATAAGACATATAAACCTATGCTATATGATCCAGAAGTAGAAAACTTAGTTCTTTAGACCTTGGTATTGAACACAGGCTTTTTTTTTTTTCCATGATGATATAGTAACTGGAAGTTTTTTGTGGAGAAGCTTGCACATGGCTTAATGCATGCTTCAGCCAAAATGATTTACCACTTCCATGTCCATTAGATGCACATATGTTATAACCAGCATTTGGGTTTTAGTTCACTGTGTTTTCCCTCCGAGGGTTGGTTTTTTTTCCTTATCCATGATTGAACAGAGGTGGGTAGTTCTGCTTGTGGCAAGTTCAAGCAGATATTACACATATAATGACGCTTATCATAGTTACAACAGTTAGCTAGTTTCCACTGAAACTGAGTCAGCAGAGTTCCTCTGGAGTCACTGACAAAGTATTATACTGACAGTGGGTGTTCAAAGCACAGGATACCATACTGCAGAGTCAGAAGGGCTTGACTAAGTTTTTAGCTTACAAGCATGCACTGCAACAGCCTGGCAGTGGGCAGGCAGGTGGCTGCATGGCTGGGGCTGTCCTGTGCCAGCCCACGCGCTGTGCCCTCTGCTGCCGTGGGGGTACCAGGCTCTAGTAGGCAGCATCATGCCCTCAGGGCTGGTTTGCCTTGGCCGCAGACCAAACTCTGGCTTCCAGACATTTAAAGAAAGAAGCTACCAGTGTTAAAATGCACAGTAATATTTGATGTCAAGTAAGATACATCTTCTCAGCACCTAGTAGACTTAGCACAGGGGTAATGTGCTCATCTGCTCCCAAGGTCCCCACTCACCATCTGTTCCCTCCCTGTGGAAGAATGGGGGAATAGGGAGGGAACTGTACTCTTTCCTGTTGCCTACACTGGGCAATGTAGCACCAGGCTAGATTTGCTGCCAGGTTGGGACTTCCTATTTTGCACAGATTGTTTTGAACATTTGCTGCTCTCTTGTCATGAGGACAACTGCTGCGGTACAACACGCCATCCCAAACATATACAAATCCATCTGGAGAACTGAATAATTTTCACTGTCAATAACACACAAGTTGCAGCTTACGTTCCTACCATGGTCTTCCTTTCTGACTTTCCATGTTACCCTCAAGCTGGAAAGAATAAAATCAGCATGCAAAGATCTTGGTAGATCAGAACTACCCACACAGTACCAAAGGAAGTCCACATAATGATGCACACTGTCACATTATGTGATATCTATTAAGACACAAAAGTCAGGGAAGACCACCCATTAAGTAATTTTCACTGCCTTGGCAGCCACCATTGAAGGTTGCAGTGTTTATAGCTCTAGCCCTAATGAACAGTCAGCCCAGGGCTGCAAACATTTGAATAATGTGAATCAATGGGACTCCCCTGAAAGTTCTGTACATGTGTGTGCAATTATTTTCCCACAGCTCTTCAGAGACTGGAGCTAAAATGATGTAGGTGAGGAGCAATACCCTTTGGGCTGTGCTTGCCCAAATCAGCAAGGCAAACAAGTGCATTGCTGCTCAGCAGCATGAACCGTGTCTCCCAGAAGACCAGCCCTGAAGGCCGAGCAGATTGAGCCAGCTGATATTCACCTGCTCCCCAAATGAGACAGCAAGAGGCAGAGAGAAAACAAATGGGACTCCATCGCTGCTGAACTGATGTTATCTGCAGGCAGCTGTGCCTTTTGTGCAAGAAGCACACAGTGCCACAATTTGCAAATGTCACTGATGAATTGCTGCTGTCTCTGCAGTGCATTGTAAAGAACTGTTAATTCTTAATTACCAGGACTTTGGCTTTTTGTAGCAGTAATGCAGTAATGTCATCTAGTAATGAGTAAACCCAGACCACAGGAAAATGAACTTCACATTAAACAAAGCTTTCCCTACCTTTTTGACATAATAGCATATGGAGGAAAAACTGTATAATTATTGCAGTTTTCACCTCAGACTCCTTAAATCTGAAGCTGTTATGCATGGAATGTACGAGTATCATCAGACATGGGAAAATAAAAGTCAAGTATTCAGCATACTAGAACAGAGGTCCTGTTGCAGATCATGATAGGATAATGGTCAGCCCTGGGAACAAAGCAAAGAAGTGGTCTAGGCACTAAGACTTGTATTTCAAGGAGTGTTGGGTAGTTCAACTCGACTTCTGAAGATGAGCCACAAAACCTAGCTGCACAATGTGTATATTAGTTCTAGTCCCCAGCTTGAAAACTCTCCTCCTGGACGCTGTTCTTCTTCTAAAAGGAACACTTAATAGTCACTCATTCTAAAACATTAATGAATTAGTCTCCATTTTTCACTTCTCACCTTCTTTCCCTGCTGAATACAGGATACCGGTACTGAGGGTGTAACTTGCTCTGCAGCACAGCAGTCCCCTTCGTTCCCATTTCAAAAAGAAATCGGTCCAAAGGTTTTGGCTTTGGGTTTGCATTTCATGCCCCTCCACACTGTACAAAGGGAACAGTCTCAAGTTGTGTAATATGAATGATAGCGTGTCATAAAATCCACTAAGTGAGCAGTGAAAAGATACTGCTGTGTGAACTAGTATCACCATTTTCTCTTTTAGAAACAATTGTATTACCACTTTTACCCTCTAAATGGCAAGAAAGAGATCTCAGAGATGCCAGGAATGGTTGTTATTCTCCATGTTATTCTCAGCTAATTCTTCACTTAAGTGGTTGGGGAGTTTTTTGCTGTGACCAAATAGAGCTGATGTGGCTGGGACCCAAGGAGCCAGACAGGAATCCTTCTTCAGATCAGAACAAGCCCCCAGGTGAACTGCATTTTTTGACATTCACCACCAGAACATGTTTTCACAGGTCATCATATCCTCAGTCCCCTGCCCTTTCTGCAGCTTGCAGTGTTTATGTAGGTCTTTTTGCTCTGCCTAATGTTTTGCAGAAGACCGACCGCACCTTCAAGCTTTGGAGAAGTTGGCTGTCCATACTTTGAACTGGCTAGCACACGAATGTTGTGTAAACACCAGGGAGAGCACAGTACAGCCTCAGCCCTTGCTGGCTAGACAGGGTACTGAGACAACTAGTAAGCTCAGTATTTTCCTAGGTTGACATTGACTAGATTAACCTCCTAATTTCTTGAACTATTGCAACTTATTTAACTACTTTTTTGTTTACTTGTTTGTATGAATCCATAGGTTATGCTCCCTTTTTCCCTATGAACAATCTGACATACTTGTGACTTTTGCAAACTATCAAGGATTAATTTGACATCTTTGTTACATGCCCAAAAGTGATTCAAGTTTTACTGCACAGTGACTATGGCCCAGACTATTATTTAACACCTGGTTTACATTGGATTGTTTCTACTGCCATCACAAGTGTCTCCCCAGCTGTAATTTTTTTGGCCAAAGAGAAGCCTATACTATATAATTATCAAAGGACATTCTTGCATCTCTAGTTCAAACAAGATCAAAATGTCTAGATCAAAACAAGATCAAAACAAGGTCAAAAAATCCTTACATTAACAGTGTTCCCTCGTGCATGATTTTTTCATCCTTAGCACATTCTGTCTCTGCTCTATATTACATTTTTCAGACATGGTGCCATGTTGTGTTATCATCCAAACCTCTGTCCTTGTTTTCTGGGGAAGAAGAACATAATGCTTAGGCAGAATATGGTTTCTCTGATATTTTAGCACACATCCAACTTTTTACATTTGGACAAGTTCAAAATCATTAGAAAAAATGGCATAATCCTAGTGAAAACACATGTACATGTTTTTCTTGAGTTAACCTATGTTGACTTTTTTCACAGAAAACTGGAAAAAAATCTAAAATGCAACTACAGTAGCTTGAATATGTGCTGTAAATAAAACTAATGTTTCTATTTAAGAAAAAAAGAGGTGCCACTAAACCCATAAAACAAAATAAAAAGACATTTTTATCTTTAATCATAGGGTTTTTTCGATGTGAGATACAGAATTCTTACCCCTATGACAGTAATTTCTATACATTCCAGGCAGGGCTGGAATCCTGTTCTAAATGGTAACTACAAAAAAGTGTGCGTTGGAGGTGTCACACTACATCACACTGATGATAAGCCAATATCCACTACTACACGAAGCATTTTATATGAGTGTGATCTAACCAACTCAAACCAGTCTGCATCTTGCTCCGTGTCCTCCTCCCCAAAGAGGGCAGAAAATGACGGCTGGGGCAGGTGGACTGTCCAGGGAGCCAAACCTTCCTCCGTGCATGGCACAACCCCGAGCCAAGGAGCTGCCCCTGTCAGCATCCAGGCCGTGGACACAGGCCATGAACTGGGATTCCGCCCCAGTTCAGCCACTTTTTCGTATTCAAAGTGCTACAGACTTCAAATAAATTGCCTCAGCTACCTGAAGCTGTGTCAATGACTAGAGGCCATTGTCACCACTTCTACACTGTCTTTTTTCCTACTGCTTTTGTCAATTTGAAAAGTTATCTTAAGGGTACAAAGCACTTAAAAATTCCCTGCCATTTTTGTCTTTTGCTGTTTGGCCTACATTCTTCAAATTCCCCGCTATCGCATGCAATATAACTTGCTTCAGTTACTTCCTTCTTTGACCATAACACAATCCACCACAACGTCAACCACTTAACAGTTTTGCCACTGAACTGTGCAAACCCTGCTGACTCTGTTGCAGAAAGCTTTGGTGTCACCGCAGAGATTGACCTTAAAAGAAGATCTGCGCCAAATTCAGTGAACATATACTCACAAATTTCAGAGCAGCATTCAAGTGCACTGTCCTGCCCAAAAGCTGCACGAGGTAGGAGGGTGACAGTAAACCTCATTGTATGGGTAACCGCCAGTTTTTACTGACAAGCTGGGACCTTCTGGAAAAGGGCTACACTCATATTTGTTTATCATTTATTAATGTTAATATCTAACACAGAGTATCTATACCTTGACCTTGGGAAGTAATAGGGGTGATGCTCCAAGATGCCTTTCCTACGTGAACTCACCTCTACTCCTTGTGTGACTTTCCCCCCCCCCAAGACAGAAGCATTAATAAAATCTTTGAGTAGCCCTCTCTGGTGAGGATTTTTACAAGCAGTATCTGGGGCAGTGATTTCACAGGGAGGCAGATCACTGGCATGCTTAGCACAGCTCTGCTGACTTCTGATGTGAGCGGTCTTGTCATTTCTCAAGCAGGTGTGACTCATCATAATTTCAAACAAACCGCTCCAACTGTACCAACTAACTAGATTCCAGCTCGAGGCCAGCAGCCTGGTAACACTCCACAGCTGATATATACATACACACATACATACACAGATGCTTTCTTCTGTGTTGCTTATTGTGGAGAATAGCTGTGGCATAAACTTTTAATAGCAGCACCGGGACTTGCTTCCCCCTCTGATCTGCGGCACACTTCTCTCCTGTTCTGTGATGTACTTTGACTAATCATTTCTTAGTCCTCTAGGTGCAGACCTTTAAACACACTAGGAGCTCTCAGTCCCCCTTTTCAATCCAAAGCGATTCATTTTTGGTGAAGTGTGGCCTCCCTATTCTTCTGCCAGCCGTTGTGTTTGTGAAAGGACCGTCTCAAATTTCTTGTGCGGGAGCAGCTGTTGCTGGACTGAGGTGGCCTTTTCAGAGCCCTGCTGCAGCCGCTTTTCACTTCTCATCCTCCTCTCCTTCCTCCCTCCTTTTGTCTCCCCCAAAGCAAAAGCCCCTCTGACCCTTCGCCTGCCTCCAGCCTACCGCCTTTGTTGGCTGCGGCAGACAAGTTCCACCCTAAATCAAGCATTGTCTCCAGCTCCAGAAGCCAGCACGTGCCCACATCCCCCTAATCTTTTAATTTCCCCCCAGGAAAAGGCAGCTGTTAGCGATACACGCAATGCACAGCTGTCAGCTGGGGCCTGCTGCCTGCCCGCACCAAACAATGAGGAAGGCAGTGCCGGGGCTGAGGAGAAGTAATATCTACATATATGTGCCTTTGGCAACAGTTGGCAGCACGTGCTCTGAAATGTGGCATTGTCAGAAAACCCACCCCTGCCTTCCCCCACCACGGCTCCGCACACGTATGAGCTTGAACTCTGGCTGATTTCAGAACAAAACGCCTGGCTCCAAAGGGCAGGACTCCCTGGCTGGCTGCATTATACCTTTGCTGCTGAAACAATCCCCTGCAAAATTAGAGGGTATGAAAGGGACAGGCCTCCAGTAGTCCGGCGCGTGGATCATGCATTCTCCTCTTTTACACACCAGTCATTTGGAAGTTTTGTCCTGGAGGGAGAGCAGTGTAAATGATCTGGAGTGTGAGAAAAGGCCTATACATCACGATTTTACCTTTTTCCCTCGGTGGTGAGGGGGGCCAGCATTTTAAAGCAGGGCAGGGATGGACATGAGTACATGCAGATTGGCTGATGATCTCCCTACATTAATGTGCAAAGGACAGAAACCATTTCACATCAAAATGAAGAAAAAGGTGGTTATTTAGGACTAGAAAAATGCAAGGTGTAATTGCATCTGTGCAAACACATGCACATTTGCATGCAAAATTTCTACCCACAACAATGGCAAGTGTGCACACATATCGTAAATTGCACAACATTGCAGTCTTTTGCCAGTGCACAGTTGCTGCAAGCAAACTTTAAAAGATAGTAGCCACAGACCCTGTTAGCTCGCCTCTTCTCATGTACCATGGCGTATGCAACTTTACAAAATTTGTACCTTTCTGCTCCACATTAGTGCCCTAGAAACAAAGGAGTTTCTTAAGGAAATGCACTTCACAAACTCACATCTTGGAGCGAGGATCTGTAAAAACCTCAAACATTTAAAACTGTTTCCATTCCTTTTCCCATGTAGATTATTTTAAAGTATGCATTTACTCCTCTCACCAGCCTTCTGTCTAATCATTAAATGCAAATTGGATTGATTTCTGCATGCAGTGGTTCCTGAAGACTAAGCATTTAAAAAGTGACAGTCTTGCCTGTTGCTTTTGCAGAGGTCTGTTGCATAGTTTCCTCTCTAAGCAATGGAACAAACAAGCCTCCCCCCCAGACCTTTCATTACCATACCCTTTTTGCAGTTAAGTGGACAATTCTGGGTTCACCTCACTCTCGCTCATTTTACGTGATAAGGAACAACTTCTGTGTTATCAGTGTACGCTCCCTAGCTTGCTCTGTACACGTGTTTTTACTTGCTTTATCTCACCTGGCCTGTAATTTAAAGGACTTAAAAGATACACTACGCTAAGTGGACCATATGGCATACGGTACACCTGCCCCGTGCTTACCACCTGCTGAGTGCACTGTGGGTGTCAGGCTGCTTGATGCAGGCCTCCTGGCCAGAGGACAAAAACATTTCCATGCATTTGCATGCTGGACAGAAGCCACGTGCCTCAGCTGTGAGTGGATCTGACACAGCAGCCTGTCAGTGCTTTCAAGATTAGCAAATCTGCAGAAAGCAATGGATTTAACCACCAAAGGAGATGCCACATCGCAGAGACCTACACACTTACAGGTGTCACAGAGATCCTAATAACCCTGCACTGATGAACCACAATCTTCAACAAATGGTAGCTTGCTTTGAGTGGGGAACACAGCATTAATCGTTCAGATGTATTCAGAGTTTTCCTAAATTATCCAGGGAATTCACAAAGGGGTGTGTTTTGCTATTAGTTAGGCAAATACAAATGCCATCCTGACCTACCCCCATGCAGAGCCACCAAGGCACAGGCAGAAAACAGCATGCAGTCAAAAGCAGGCATCTCAAACTAAAAACAGTAGGCATCAAGTAGAAAGAAAATGGATAAAACTAACAGTCATAAGGGTTTAGCAAGCATGTGCATCCAGAGTGTCCTGCAAGACCTGCCCTTTCATTGCTGGTTCTGCTGGCCTGTGACTCAGTTTCCCCACATGCAAATTGGCCAGGAAGCCTGTGTTTTATCGTGCAAAGTTCTGTGAGATTTATGGAGCAGGAATAGCATGCAGAAGCATAACGAGATGCTATCATTAGGGGATTTGTTATTCTACTGGCAGCAGCAGCAGCCTTTGCCAAAGCAGTCCAAGTATCCAGCAAAGGCAAGAGGGAGCACCCATGTGGGAACTGTGGCCTGTAACACTGGGAAGCTGGACAGAGACAAGAAGTGGGACAGCCAAAAGGATTTGTCTCTCCCACACTGCTTAAGGAGGAAAATTTATCATGCTTGTGATCTGCAAAGGGCCACCTGGGACAGACAGGACAGACAGGCCTGGTGGTGTCCCAAGCAGTGACTGGCAGGCTGCAGAGGAGCTCAGTTTTGCACCAAGGACAGAAGTGGACTTTGTTCAGGGTGAGCACTAGCTGCAGTGGCAATGCCACCACCACGGGAGGGGACATCACAGGGTTTCTCTTCTCCAGGCATTCTCCAACACAGACTTTGAAATTGCCTGCTGTAGAAGATTTCCATTTTCTGATGTTCTGCCTGTCAATCGTTTGCCTTGATTAACCTATCTGAAATAAATTTGGCAGTGATGTTTCTGCCCTCATGTTGGAATGTTACCAAGAAGACCACAGAGCTATTCTCTTCTTTCATTTGTAGCTGTCTCCTCAGTTACTGGAAAGAAAAAGTCTCTGGCTGGAAGGAGGCTGTCAAGCTGGCACTGCCTTTATCTTCACTGCTAGAAGATTGCTTAGGCCTGGGGACACCCGTGACCCTGTTACAAGGACAAGTTTTTCCAGGCATATCTACCAAACCTACCAAGCGCACCAGGGCAAAAGTGCAGCCCTACCAGACAGGCTGCTCTTTGCAGCACCACTAAGGCTTTGTGCTCAAGGGTTTTTCTTTAGTCCATGGAACAGACCCCCTTCCCACGGCTTTTAGCCAGCCCGTCAGGCTGGGGGTAAAGCATCTCCAACTGCAAAGCCATGGGCATGCCTCGGTGCATGGGGCTGGGACGCGGGTGGGCTGGTGGGGCTGGGACACGGGTGGGCTCCCCGGCCCGGTGCAGGGGCCGCTCCTGCAGGGCCCAGCCGGGAGGTCCTTCTCCTGCCTGGCTCCTCCGTATGGCGAATGGAGCTCTCAGCCAGTGCTCCAGGCCCCAGCCTAGCCTCAAACTACCCCGGCCCCATCTGTCACCCTATCTGGGGCATCTTTGCCGCATGATTGGCACAGGGCTTGAAAAGGCAGCAGAAGACGGGCCATGTGGCAACCCTGCCGACGGGGAGGGGGCGGCGGGGGAGCGGGATGAAATATTGTGACAGGGCACTTCAAGCCCCAGCTAATCACAGCTGCTGAGGGCTGAAGAGTGCTATACATCCCCTCGTATCAGGCAGCGCATTCCTGGCAACATTATTAATTCAGAGGAGTCCCTTTAATTTGAAGCAGAGATTAAGACTTTCCCCGGTTGGCCTCACTGCAGCTATAAAGGCAACAGGCAGGGCTATTGTAAGGCCATTAGGGAAGAACAATAGGACGCTGAAAGGGGGATGCGGTGAATAGGGGACGAGAGCTGGCTTGTGCCAGAGGCCGGCTCGGCTCATTACGGGAGCGGCAGATGGAGCGTGGCTGGGTTGCCGGGCAGAGTCGGGGCTGGCAGCTGGCGGCGGCTCCCCCGCACCCGCACCGCTTCTGCACCGCGCCCCGCCGCACCCGCACCGCAGCCTGCCCTCCGCCCGGGAGACAACAGGTGGATGGAGACTGCCTGCCCCACCAGCAAAGGCAAAACCAGAAGGGCTTCCCTCTTCCCCTCTCCCGCCTCGTCCTCCTCGCGGCACCTCCTCAGGCACTGCTGAGCTCTGCCCAGCAGAGATGCCGAGGGTGTCAGGATGGTGTGGGAAGCTCGCTCACCTTTCCCGTTCGTGGTCACACCAGTCTGCGCAGGCATCGCATCTTCTCAACGGGGACAAATGGCTGCAGAGGCCTGGTGGCTCTGCAGGAGGTGGTGTTTTGGAGTCACATCATTAGACGCGGTTAGGCATCTAACTGATTCACCTAACTCCTCACTGGATTTCTAGAAGTGCATGGCTTTACCGGCTTCAAAGGAAATCCCCCTATCTTATGCTAACTAAGGTTTTTCTTTTCCTTTATATGCTTGAACTCATGTCATGCCTGAGAGGAGTAGCTACGGCACAGGCAAAAGTCCAGCCTTGCAGTGTACCAACTGCTGTGACATGTGCCCTGACAAACCGACCTCCATGGCTCCAGGACAGCCTCCACCACCCATCACCCTCAGCTCCCTCCCCTGCTGGGGAGCAGGAGGACAAGCATGGATGAGGGTTCTGCCTAAGAAACAGCCTTGGAAAGCATCACAGAGCAGTAATTTTTTTCTCAACTGAGTTGGTGAAAAAGTCATTTTCTCTTTCCAGTTTTGCCATTACTTCAACTCCTGGAACTCATGAAGCAATGGTTCTGGCAGTCAGGGCTGCTGGCTGGGGCACTGACAGCTGCCAGCAGAGGTACTCACTGTTCCCTCTCCCCAGATGTGGCACAGGGGCAGCTGGATGCAGAAACCTGTTTGAATCTGACAGTCATTCCCCTGACACTCTGGGGAAGGTCAGCCAGAAGATGTTGCTGAACATCCCAACAGAAGTCATTATATTTTTTAAGCAGGTGTTGTTTTATGGTTGAATTTCTCAAAGTTGTTTACAATACTTTTGTGCAGTTCTAAGTTGTTGCCTCGTTAGAAGAGAAACTCCCACGACCTGAAGTGAGCTTGTGGCTGAGCAACTTGGCGTGGTCCCAGGTGAGTGCAGGACACTTGGCCTTTAACAAGCTGACGTCTCCTTGCTTTTATGGTCTGTGTTCGCTTCCAGCTCGTGGCCATGCATGTAATTGCTGATCAAACAGCAAGTGCAAATTCTTCCATGGAAAAATAATTTTAGGAAACTATGGAGAGTAATTTTAGTTACAGAGGTGAAAACAAGGAGAAGAAGCCAGCACCCTGTGATCAGGTCACTTTGTGCAGACCATCATCAGGCACTCATTGGACCATTCATTCTCTACAAAATGCTCTTTGGGACCAGCAGGAGCTGCAACCCAGCACGCAGAAAAATGTCTCCATATTCAAAGCCACACTGTTTAAGCCTCCTTTAAACATCTTTTCTTTCTTTGCATTGTAGTGCTTGCACCATATTTTCTTTCCTCTTACATGAGTTATTTATTCATACCCTGTTTAAAATTATGACAATATATGACCTTAAGTTTATTCAGAGTGCAACTCTACTTTCCATGCAAAGAATGCATTGGAAGTGATTATGGAAATAAATCGGATTCCTTTTATATTTGCCCCTGCTAAGCTATTGTTTTTATGTTAATTTCTTGTGGGTCCAATAAAGATCATTCCAGTCCTCCAGCACTGAGTGGTCACTCCCAGGTTGCTGCAGCTGCACAACTGGTAGCGAGCTGAGCTGTTGGAGTGTGGCACAAGATGTCTAGTGACAAAAACAATGAGGGTAAGGACTGATGTCTGCTTACATTAGTTTTGCCATTGAAGATAACACAGCTGAAGGAGGCTCACTGACACAGTAAGTCATGATCACCGTCTGGAGCCTGAACTCAGACACCAGCCATGAAGCACATCTCTGAGTCAAATACATTTGTACAGATACAGAGGTGGTCAGCTCTAACCTTCCACTTGCAAACACAAATTATTCTTACCTATAGAAGCGGATAATGGAGAGACTTAATGCTCAAATATAAGCTTCTGAGAGCTGAGAGATCTGATCATGTATGAAGTTGGTGACAGCCATGGTATCTCTTCCAAGGAAAGACAAAACTTCCTTTCTAGTTATCTAGGCAGAAGCAGCCAATCATTCAGCTCATCCTCCAGTACCACAGCAACTTAGAAAGTGTAAGTACCTGTGCAAAAAAGCAGATTTAATTCCCAAATCAGGTGCAGTGTGGGAAAGTATAGCAAAGCTTTCATACCCGGATCAGCAAAAGGCACTCACCTGTCCTAGCCATTTTGAAACATGCTGTTTACCAATTGCAAAGGCTGTCAAAATTAAGAGGGAAAAAAAAAATGTAAAAGCAGGAAGAAGTCTTGCTCTACAGCTAGCTGACATTCATGAAACACAAATTTTGTGCAAGGCAGGATCTAGCCGTCAAAGGGAGTTAAACCTGGTCCAGAAAGCCAGCTAATCTAACAAGTAGAGAAACAGAAACTATCACAGTCTTTTCACAGGAGACTTTTTGACTGCACGTTTGCAGCAATTCACTTGGTTAGTTTCAAACACTTGTGAGATGGGTCCCTGAAGGTCTTTCCATCTTTCTGTTGGGAAATCAGGATGTTTATTGCTGTAACTTGGGGATTCAAATCATCATTGCCAGGACCTGCAGGCTCCTTAAACTGGCCATTTAGTAACAGCCTTGTACCCACATTCCCCCATCTTATCATCACATGTCAACATTAATTCCCTGAATCACACGATTGGAAGGCCCGAAGGGCAAACATTCTGATTGCCAGTGGAAACTCAGGAAGCATGGGGGATAGTGAAAAAATAACCGTCTGGTTCTGACACTGTGTTCCCAGCACGAGGCTCACTGCCCTCCGCTGCAGGCGAGTTCATGACTCTGATGACAGTAGCTTTGCTCTCTGACCCCACAGCAGATTCCCAAATGCCAGCAAACACAAGAGGCAGGGCAAAGTCAAAGCACACACAGGTGGTGTCAATACACAGCCTCTCTCCAAGGAGGAGATGTGGGCCATAGGGTTATGCTGCAATTTCACTGAGCGAGTTTTAACCTGTGAGCTCTGACAGAGATGCTGGCTGCCAGGGGTGCAATACTATGGCTGTACAGATATACTGTGCCTTACCTCTATGGAGAGCCAAGGGCAAAAATACTAATGATGTAGGAGAGGAACCACACCTCAGAACTCTGCAATTTCCCTTTAAAAACATGGAATAAGGTCAAGGGCTGCATGCACATGTGTTTGTGCACAGATCACAGAGCACACCTTAAAAACCCAAAGAAGTGTTTGAGGTCATAATGTTGTCTCACCCTGAAAAGCTTCTGTCAAGCTTTTATGATCTGATTCACAGAAAGAAAGTTCTACAGAGAACTGCCCACCAAAGCAGCCATGGTTCTATGTGTTAATTAACTGTCCCTACAGATAAATCCCTGTTTGCAGCCTTCATTTCTGCCTTTCAATTATTTGCACTTGTAACTCTGGAAGCAGCGGCTGCAAATGAAGGCATACCTTTCACACATGCTCTTGTTCATGGGACTCAGTGTTCATTTTTGAAAATATAGTCCTAGGTCACTGCACTGAAGGAGTTCAGCAACTGCACACAGCTTTAAAATCTTTTTTTCAAAAAGGTTAACTTGACCCACTGTGGTGGCTAATAAGGCAGCAAGATCAACATAGGCATCAATCCTGTAGTGCTTTTCCATGAGGCTCTTCACAGGGGAAATAAGGCCTACTTCATTTCTATCTGTGGTAATTAGACCATAAAGCCAGAAATACAACCTTACTATGCAAAACATCATTTGCGTCAGTTGTTGCCATGTTCTTGATTTTCAGTCGATTTAAGTGAGATAAAAGGAAAAGGCGTATATATATTCTGACCCTGTTTTCTAAATGACAAATCATCCTCTTACCATCTTCTTGGAGCAAAAGTCACATGTACCCTCAACCCATTTCCAGGATGAGTAATTACCCATTTCATGAAGTTCCTATAAAATTACAGAGTTTGCAGAAATCAAGCCATTTTCTAAAGGATATGTACTCAAGCAGGACAATCTGTGGATCTCGACTGGAAGTACCATGCTTTTATTCCTCCATAGTTGAGAACAGAATCTGGCCCACAATCCTAGTGCAATTTGCATGTAGCAGTACATTTTCAGAAAGGTTTCCGCATGTGCATTTGAAAAGAATCACTGTACACACACTTGTGCCTTTTTACAGCATATGCAAATACCTGTAGGTGATCTTCAAATAATCTCACATCTGTAAATACACGTGTGTGCAGCCATAAAGTCAGCTTATGCACCTACGCACTAGTGAACATCACAGTACAGTTAACAAAGATTCTTGCAAAACACATTTTGTGCAGGGGAAAATTTTATGCTGGTAAGTCCCTGAGAAGTCAGCTGACTACCAGCTGATGCAGATTTGTTAAAGAACACCGGCTAAACTAAATGTCAGTTATAATGCTTTCTTTTTTTTCTATTATTGTATATTTGGCAAATTCCAGGACTATATCAGTATACTGAAACGCAAGAGAACTTTGTCTGCACAAAGCTCCTTGAAAATAGTTCTGTTTTCCTCCCTGCTGCTGTTCCCAACTGCTTTCCCTCAGCAGAAGTGAGCCAGGAGGACAAGCGGCGGTTCAACACAGGTTAAATTGATCTTCACAATGAGCAAAATGGCAGCTTTATGGTTAATACTGCAGAAATGCAACAGGGTGTTGCTGTAGCTATTGAGGGATTAACTGCCAAATTCCCATTTACAAACAGCTCCCCAGCACATGGTAATCATGCAACTTACCCAGTGGGTTCAGCTTCTACCATACAACGCCAGGGTGCTAAACTGAGAAGGCTTTGGAAAACAAATACTCAGAGACAATCCTTTGTATGCTGGATCCTGGCTCTTGCAATGCATTTTGTGCCTGATAAGTCAGCACTGGCAACGATAGTTGGGAAGTGAATAATGATGGCCCTACTGCCACAGCACCCCAAGCTGCACAGTTTCTGTGGCCAGTGCCTTCTGTGATTGAAGAGGGTTGTTTTGCAGAAAGCATGTTACAAAACAAGCACCAGATTTCTTAGGTGCCTGCAGAAAGGGAAACCAAGATTTATTTTCTTCCTCTCATGATCATCAGCAGGCACTGTTTTCACAGGCATCTTGAGTAAAAGAACAAACAACAGCGCAAATTGTGCAATTTTCACAGTATTCCTTCTGTCGTTCCCCTCAGCTGCCCGAAACCCCTTTTGCTCTAAAGGGAAAGCAACAACACAGGACAGTATGTACATAAACAGGGCTGTGCAGTGTTAGATGAGCAAAAGCCGAGCTGAATTTCATAACTAGTTGCCATCGTAGTCATTAGCTAGTGCGGGAGGTGGGAAGCTGTTTTCCCACTGCAAGCATTGCTGCTGCTGAGAGTTTATTTATAAGCACTTTGTACCAAGCAATAAGAAGTTGCTCTTGGAAAGGACTGCTACTGTCCTCTAAATATCAGGATACTGTCCTAATTTAGCTTCCCTAACCCTGGCCCCAGTCCCTGCCACCAACACACCACCCTCCTCCCTTGGCCACAGCATTTTGCCTGGAGCAGGTTTTGGCCTTGACCCAGAGACTATTTAAGACTTCACCAAAGTAAGAGAGTAAAAGCCAATGGTGTAACTTCTACATGCCAGGAGGTAAACTCAGCTCCAAACCTTTTCCAAATTAGTGGAGACTAATAAGTATAAATGTGATTTCTCAGGGCCTGTCACAAATGCTGAATGCACTCAATATGATTAAGTGATAAACAACAATGTTGTAGCATTTGCGTTTGGTCTGCTGTAGCAATAACATGATGTCCTGCCAGCAGCAGCACAGAATGCAATGCTGGGAGAGCAGAAAGCTAGTGGGAGAGAGAAAAAAAATGCAAGCCTTGTCCTTTACGCTTTGCTGATGGGGAAAAATAAATAAAAAGCATAACCTTTCACAAAGGGCTGACTCTGGAACCATTCTGAAGGGCTGGGCCACGCACCAGGCAGTAAGGCAAGAAGAGAAAGCACAAGAGGTGTCTTTCTCAAGTGCTTCACAGAAAATAGCCCCCCAGCAAAACAGGCACTGGTGCCTTATCTTTTCCTTTCTAATCCTGCCACATAGATCTGATATCATAATCCCTTCCCTTCTTTTCTGTCATAATCCCTTTCCCACTCTCCAACCTACAATAAAAGTACATTGGCCAAAAGGAAGGGAAACTAGATTTGGCCTAAAGAGCCCACTAGAATTATGATCAGGCTCTGATTTCCAAGAAGATGTAGCATCCTTCCCCTCTGTAAAATCTGCTTTGTCAGTGGAAGCAAGCATGACAAGTCAGTGCTGAGTCTGGGCTTTTCTATTTTTAAACAATTGCACCTGAGCGACCAACTGGTTTGTGACTAACTCCCTGCACCCAGAGTTCAAAGGCAAGTGAAAAAAGTCACTACATGGCTTGTGTGAGGTTGTGCGACTATAGAAAAAGGAGGGTGGAGAGGGAGAGGAGGTGTGCAGTGCATGGTAGCAGAGGAGCAGGACCACTGCGCTGCAGTTGTGCAAAGCGCTTCTCAGCAGCACTCCCCCAGGCAGCCTCACAGGGCACGCAAGGATCTTGGAGGGGAGAGATGCCAGCATCAGTTCCACACTTCCCTGCAGGCCAACAGTACAATGACTGAATCAGTAATTTTTTACGCTGTGGCAGCAGGAAAGATTCTCCCTGGGGTCACACCAAAGCAGCGGTGCTGTTTCTCAGCACTGCTATCAAGGCATTGGGAAATTTGCCCTGTGAATCTGCATAGCCGTGCATTCACTGCATTTAAGTAAACATTGATCTTTTCTTGGATTACCTCCGCTCACTGAAACCACATCCACTTTTTCTGCTGGCTGCTTATACTGTAAACTAATCCAGGGATGTTTAAAAAAAGCCTTTGAGGCCCTTTATTCAGTAGCCCCACTACTTACTTTCTCCTTCCCCATTCCTATATGAATAGATGATAATGTCATGTATGGAACTCACAGAGAACTTCCATTTTCCTTTTTGTCTTTCTTCTGTGGCCCTCTTTAGCTCATGGCATGTCTTCTTATGTTTCCTAACATGTATGTCACTGTAGCATTCAGCTACCTCCCCCTACCAAAATGCCTATAATAGCTCTCCCTCTCTTTTCTACCAGCAACTCCATTTATGCGTCACTCTAGCAGTACTGGCGTAGCATGTACTTCTCTTTGTGTGCAGTGAAACCACTTAACTATGCATATGCTATCACCTCTCCTGCTTGCAGGGTGGTTGGGAATGGACAGTAAAGGCTTGCCGTGGTGACAAGGGTGTACAGGAACAGTCATGCTTTCGTACAACCTGGCAGCCAGATGCTCTGTTGCCAAACTGTGTGGGTTGCCATTCATGCTCATTCGAAGTGAGCTAAACATCAGGGACACCTTCACCTCCTGATACATTCCCAGATTTGCACACCATAAGTGGTCATGCAAGCTGAGAGACATCCAGCACTCAGAGGTGGCAGCCAAGTGGGAACAGTCAGTGAGATTATGGCACTAGAAGTGCCATAAAGTTTGTGCTCTTCTGTGTAAGGAAATATCACTGATTTTGCCACCCAAGAGCATTTTCATGACCCATAAGAAGATGCATGTTTAAGTGGCAAATGTCCTTGTGTCTGTTCAGGTGGGCATGGCTAAGTGAGTCTTTCTTGGCCCAGAGAGCAGGTGAACTGGCTTGCTTTTCTGTCACTTAAAAACAAGCCTTAAGTGTACAAAGTGTAAGTTACAATGATGATCTGTTCCCCAGTGACAACTAAAAATGCCTTAAGAGAAATCTTCTGGCAGCAAAAGTCAGCACATTGCTATTTACCAGACTTATTGAAGGAGAAGTCGCACACAAAACAAATGCTACACTGCTCCCATAAAGAGTCAGGTAACAGCCGTGGAGACCACAGCAATGGTTGCATGAAGGAAAAATCATCCTTTGTCCCAAGCCTTGAGAAAGGGAGCTTGTTAATGCTTTTTCACAGGTAGCTGTGGAGTTCATGTATGGACAAGACGGGTACAGCTTCTGTGTAGCCAGGTATGCAGCAAAAAGCATGTCAGCAATCTTTGCACTAAGTCATTTGTAAAGGCAGATCTCTGGGGTAATACACTGCAAGTAGGTGACAGGGTGTACATCAGTATTTTGCCCTTAGTCTAATTAATGAGGTTAAACATACAGGTCAAAGGAAGAATTGCATCTGCAAAGAACTGAATATGAAGTAGGGATCAACACAAATAAGCCAGCAGTGTGCCTTGTTACCTACACTGCAAGTATCGTGACTCAGTCTACACCAGGAAAAGGCGCACCAGACTCCAGCACCTTGACATTCTCCTTGCCCCAGCTGTTTCTTGGTTCCTGTGCAGCAATGGGATTGCAGAAGAATCACTACCTTCCACAGTGGTTGAAAAATCCCTTTTCAAAGGCCCTTTGCTTTCTCCTCCAAGTACTTTTACATGCTTTCACATTGCTGAAAGCTTGCCAGGGTCAGTTCATTAAAGGCACCAAATCAGAGGAGTTCAGTGCTCCTCCTGTGACACTGTGCAAGACAACCAGAAATCCTGAAAATGAAATCCAGGAAGCAGGTGTTGTTTCCACATATAACACTGCTTCCCTCAAATGTGTACAGAAATTTTTCAGCTTCAACTTCTACCAGGTTTTGCCTTTCCATGATTTCTAGGAAGCATCAGCAGCTGCCCCAACACACAGTAAAATGAACTTAAGGGCAACATGGTCCTTGCACTGCCATCGCCTCTTCAGGGCTGACAGACTCCTGCAGAAACAGAACTTCTGTCCTCATCCCAGACAGACCTATCACATCTCACATACACACCACCTTCTGTCAGGTAGGCATTTAACTAAAACCCTAATGAAACTACATGTCATCCACAAAATTATGGTACCTATGCAGGCAGCAGACTGCATGGTAGCTACAGGCTCCACAGAGTAAAAGTGTGGGTAAGGAAAGAAGAAATGTATAGTTATCACTCATGTAAAAAAAAAGGGATATATTCTGTGTCTGTTGTGTTTGTTTAAAAAATAAACATTATGTAAAGCATATGATACTTGTAATCGAACTACAGACATAAACATTCCTTATTCACATAAGTGGACATCACTTGGGTCCAGACAACTTGGAGCATTTAAAATAAGTGACAAAGAAAAGCTTTGTGATCAATGACACCATGAATCTCTGGTGATATTAGGTATTAAAATAGTTGCAAAGGTGCTTTCTTTAGAACTCACAACTATTTCAGTTAACCTTTACCGCTCTCCACTTCGGAATATAAATCACAAAAGCAACAATATAGTGTCAGGAGGAAGGAAGAGAAACAAAGCTAATAAATTTTTACCCAGTCTGAATAACCAAAAGATTGTCAGAGACATGCAGCTGAAACCTCTCCACTTCAGACTTGTACAAGCATCGTCACTACAGAAAAAATGACAGCCACCGCTGGACTCTGTTTACATTGGTTCACAAAAGTGTGTTTATAGAAGAGCACTGGTTCCATGTATTTGGGTATCCTTCTCAGTGAAATACATTTTGACAAATCTCCTTGTAAGCAGTGAAATTTATCAAATGGGTTGTGCACTGTTCTGTGAGTATCTCAGACTAAATCAGCCTGAGTTCCATCTATGTTAGGTAAAGGCTGTACAATAATTGAAGGCGTTGCCTGGTGCTGGTAATTGAGATGTGGGAGGAAAGAAGGATCTATTAGTTTCGACCAAAGTCTGATATGAGGAAATGAGTGAATGCTGTTGTACATTATCTCACTGGCCTGCAAAGAGCTTGTTTTGCCTGGAGCTAAGTATAACAAAAAATTTAAAATATCTTAGTCGGTGACTAAAATGAAGTAAACGTCCAGTCTTACCCCATGGATGACTGCCTCAACATACTTACCAACCTCTAAACTGAACAGAGAAAGTTATGCAACTTGTGACAGGTGTTCAACTAAAAGCTGAGTCACACTGCAGAAGCATGTTCCTCTTTTGCCAAGCAGCTAAAGAAGCCTAGAGTAGCTCAGATAAGGCACTGTCTCAAGGTGGAGGATGTCAGGGTCTGGCGGCACACTATGTGGCAAACAGACTTGCAGCAAGGCCAGAGTGCAAAATGTTTAACAATTCAGCCCTTGTTTTGGCACCAAAGAGATCAGAAAATCTGAATGGGGCTGCTGATAAGAAAAGTGAAGCTGGTAATACCAGTTTGTGGCAGAACCCGGGAAGCGACTCCCAGCAGTACCTGCATCACCCACTAGAGCAAGAGAGTGAATTCCCCCTTCTTTGCACCGTGTTTCTCTAGACCATGCCAGCAGACTAATTTGGCTGAAAGGGACATTTTCAGAATGTGTAAATTTTTGAGGTGCATATTAGCAAAACATGCATTCAGAGTCTGTAAAGCCAAACATTTGCAGTGGAAACGAAGTGGTAAATTATGCCAGCTCTCTTGATAGCAAGTCGTGGCAGCATTATCCCAATCAAAACCAGACAACACTACCTAAACTCCAAAAGAGATGAGCATAGTAAGTACCACTCTTTATGAAATGCAGAATCTGACACAACTCTCGCCCCAAGCAGTTTACAAAGAAAGGCTTTGACCTGTCAAATGAGTGAGCACACCTTTAACCACTCTCACTTTGAGCAAGGGGAGCTGGTGGGGTTTGTGAACATGCTGGATATAGACACGTACTGTAAAAAAGATGGGGGGTTAAAGTCCTTATCCTACAAATACTTCCCTGTGTGTGAAGACATGGTGAAACCAGTGACACTTCTCATACTGCCAGAGCTGAAGAGCTGAACAAAAAATACGCTTTTGCTGCATGCCAATGAGGGATAAAGTGCTGTGTAGGTTAACTGCGTGTAGTTGCTGATGGACTTTTGGCTGTGCTGACTGAGCTCACTTAATGAAAATTCAAGTATCTTAACACGTTTCTGGACTTCATGAACTGACTTGTTGATCTGCATTTTCTGCCAGCAAGTCACTGTAATAATGTCAGTCTTTCACTACACTGTCTTTCTAAATCCTTTTAATAATCATTGGATCAAATGGATAACCAAAAGTGTAGTGTGTAGAGACAGTTGATTTCTAACCAGCGCTACACTGTGGTCCTGAAACACTTGTGTACGTTAGTGACTAAGGCTTTGAATGTGTAGCAAACAGAGCATGCATGTAAGAGCTGTATGCAAAAGAAACTGGGGTTTGACAGAAGAGACTGAGACAGCCTCCTGAAGAAAACCCATAATACACTGAATAGAGTATACACTGGGGACATAGGACATACAAGTCCATGCTGCTTTTGTGAATAATTTCTAGATGTTCATTTATGTGCTCTTATTAGAAATTCCCCAAGTGGGGATGATACGTATGTTTTGGGTCAGAATTCGTTTTTTGCTTGACCTAGAAGAGACATGTCTTGGGGTTTCATTTCTGCAAGAAAAGTAAAATGCAATTTCATTTTCAGTCAAATTTCTCTGGCAGTTTGCTAACCAGATGAACAAATCATTTATTCAAACACACCTTCTACTAGAAAACTATTGGTTTCCATCAGACAGAAAATAAGTGCTAAAAATAACTGCTTTGAGGAAGTTTACTGACTATCTACTTAGATGCCATTATGTTCCCATAAAATATGTGATTCATTTCTTGTTTATGCTCCTGTGGAATATGTGAAATTGGGATGCTTACTGTTCCCACCAGCACTAAGTCTCAAGTCCAGAAAGTAAACTGTTAAGCTTCTGCAAAATAAAAGTCTGTGGAGCCACGTATGTACCATATTGATTTATGAAGTGCCTCACCTAGTCATTGTGCTCATTCTTCACACTATAACGAAAATAAGGCCCATTGTCTCCACCCCTTTATTTTTTCCCCTTTGTTGTCCTCACTTTTATCTACACCTGAATTCTAAAGATCACCTTCACCTCCTCTGGGCCAAGCTGACCTTCTGCAAATGGGCCAACCGATAGGGACCGATCAGCACACTGCTGGAGTGGTTTCCACTCCCTGCTACACCCATAAACAAAACTCAGGAGAGGAAGCCTGGCCAATTAACCTGCTACTAGCTGCAGTGGCAGGCCAGGGTCCTGTCCCTGGGACTTGTTTCTGTGGGCCACTCAAACGGATGCTGAAGACTCCCAGTCCATGTTCCCTTCAGCAGGGGCAGGATGCCTTGAAGAGGAGGTGACTGCAGGTATGACTCAGTGCTTGCTAGAGTCACTGGGAGCTTTTCCAAGTTGACTTTAATGAGGATTATGCTTGAAGACACTTGCCCAGACAGTATATCCCTAGTAAGCCACCATGAGTGAATCCAGATAGGTACATAGGCTCCAAAACTAGCTGGTGGGCCAGTTTCCATCAACACTGAAGGGTAAAACCCATGGACCACTGGCACACACCACCAGGCTCTCCCTAGCACCTCACTGGACCTCCTCAAGGCAAGGGTCTGACAGGGGGGTTTCATCCATGTCACCTGCCACTGCTGCTGTGCTGAGGATGACGGGGCTGTGTGCTCCGTGCAGGCACACATGAGGGTGTAGCAGCCAGGCAGGTGGGTAGCAAGGCCAGACTTCACCGCCTCCTCCAGTGGTATGCCCCAGTCCCTCTGCTGGAGTGATGAAGAACTCTAAAGAGGTCAGTTGCATCATGCTCTTTGGGTTACAAGTAAAGGTACTAATTAGTGCTTGGGCTATGGATAAGACACTGAATTAAGCAGAAGGCACACTTACAATGGAGCTACTCCCACTGCAAGCAGGCTGTAAAGAGAAGAAATAGGGTGTCTGTTGGTGAAGTTCTTGGTGGACATCCAGCTGGCCTCATCCTCAAGCTACTTTAGTAGCACCATGCCAACCCTTTGCACAAAGCAGAAGCCCTGCCCTTGCACGTGCTGAAAAGGGCAGCACTGAGCATTCATGTGGGATACTGAGAGGCTTCCTAAACTACCAGTAGGACCAGGGCAGCGTGAGGACCTGAAGGAGGAACAAGTGGCTCTGAACCTTTCCTGGCATCCCCTTGCACACAGCTGCGGTGCCTTGACAGCCTCAGGCTGGCCCAGCAGTGGCTCAGGGATGGAGATGGCACATGGGGGCTGCCCCAACACCAGCTGCCACACAGGGAACTGGGACCTTCTGCAAATAGAGCTCTGTCCCCATTGCACTGGGCCCTTACTCGCCTTGTACTGTGTCCTCACTTAACATAAACCCTTTACAGCCACTTTCCAAAATTTGCTGTAAAGATATTGTTGTGGTTAGACTCAATGATCTTAAAGGTGCTTTCCAACCTAATAATTCTATGATTCTATTCCTAGCAAGTAGACTTGGAGCTCTTTAAGAAGCGTGCAAAGCCAGGCTGGCAAAGCCTGAGAGTCCTGGGGTGGTTGGCACCGGCCAGGTACCCTGGGCAGGACTCAGTGCAAGGGTCAGTAGAGGGCCGATGGTGTGGGGCACCCAGCCCTCTTGATGGGGCTGACATTGGCCCCACATCACCGATCCCAGCTTGGCTCCGTGCCTCCCACAGCCTCTGAGCCAGCAAGCACACCTGTGTGCCCAGGTCCTGGGGCCAGCCTGTTCACAGCACTGGCAGCTCCTGCAGGCTACATCCAAGAACTGTTTGCACTGGTGTCCTACTGAACAACATTTCACAGCCTTGAGTCTGGCTGCAGTGCACACACAGTGACACATTCCTCTGAATACATTTCAAAGCGGGCAGTGGATTTGGGACTTTTGCTTAAAAAAAAAAATAATATTACTATCTGTCTGCAAAGATGATCTCAGTGAAATCTATGCACCAAATGTATCTGTCCTGGAAATATCAGGTTACATTCTGGGTTCTGGTGAGTGCTTTTTGAAATGTTTTTGAAATACAAGCTATGGGAGGTGTTCACAATGAAGGCCAAGGAAACCACAAAGCAAGATACAACTGATAGGAGATACAGTTACCTTCACAAAAGCAAATTTGTCAAGGAGAGGAGGAAAGATTGTGTCCTGACACTTCAAGCAGAAAATGGTTGGAAAATATTTACTACACATCTCTGTCCCAAACACCCTCCGGACACCAATGAGTGCTGACCTGTATATGGGCTTTACTGTTGAGACATTGGGCCGTCATGTCTCAGACACACATTTGAAGGGAAAGTTCCTCAGGAAAAGCAGCCAGGGCTGAAATAACATCAAGGAGGAGAAACTGGCAGCCCTCCATAAAGCTTGCTTCAGCTTACCACTTGTTCCAAGACACCAGCCTGGTGATGGATTGCGGGAATGCTGAGGACACATGGTCCAAATGGAGCTGCCACTGACTCCCTGGCCAAAGGGATGGCAAAAATAACTAGGCTACCCTAGTCCAGCTTTGCTCTAATATGTATTTATGCTCCAGCTTTGAGGATGGGAGTTAGCTAAATAATTGTAGACCTTGTCTACAAACTGTTCTGTTTATGTGACTGCCGGGATCTAGACCTTTTATTCCTGAAAATAAAGAAACCACTCCACTCTCACTGTGGTGTCTGCTGCTGAGGTGCATGCCTGCCTGTGCAAGAGGCTGCACCACTGCTGCTGCTGTGTGGGAGAGGGGGGCCTCGGCAGGGCTGGCTTTGGGGAAGCTCCCTGGGGCGATGGAGCCCGCGTGCTGGGGAGAAGTCAGCCTGCATGTGGAAACATGCTCCTCCTTGTCCTGCAGAAAATCCCAGCAGGAAGCAGGAAGAAGGAGGGAACCTCCTCCAGGGCATTGCTTTCCACATCCCACACTTTTTCACCTCTGACCCAAAGATGGGTCAGTGCTGACACACCAGCGAGACATGAAAGTCAGTGCAACATTACGCCCGAAATCCTTCCTTTGGCTCCTCCTGCATGCTTACAACTTGCAGAGGATCAGCTTTATGTCTGTGCATCACTTTAATGACAAATAAACAATTGTTTTGAAGAATTTAAGCAGAATGCAAATCATGAATAGACTTCTACTGGCCACCTAAACAAAGTAAATGTCACTTTTAAGACACAACCCTCTATTTTGTTATAAGCCTTACAGCCTCAGCATTACAATTTTACTCATGTTCCTACATAGGCTCAAGCTGTATAAAGTAGAATGCAGAGACCATAGGCCAAAACTGCAAAGAAATCTGTTTTCTGACACTCTTGCCAGCCAGGATTTTCTTATGTGCCTGCCAGCATGCAAGTGCTGTCACGTCATACTTCTGTATGTGGCATTCCTGCTCTTAGGATTATAAGCATGGCGAGAAAAAAAAATCCTAAACAGCGATGAAGAACAGGAAATCAAATCTGCAGAGTTTTCAGCATGACGTGCTGCTCTAGAAACCTGAAAGACTTTTTGGAAACAAGGAAATGGGGGCATATTTGGAAATATGGGAGCAATGGATCATGAGGATATAGCTTGAACTCCTATAGCTTAGGCTAAACCAAACAGCAGACAAGCAGCAGCAGTAAGCAAAATGCAGTAACCTGCCATGGAAGAAAAAATTAAATCTGTGATTTTGCTTTTATTCTCCCCTACAGATATGTTCTTCACTGAGCTGGGCAGATTGCATTTTACTGTCACTAAAGCATGTTGTAAGTTTATCAGTTTGCCCTGTTCATGAATTGGACTTACTTTCTTGCACCATCTTTGTAATTCAGAAGTATTTGTTAAAGGGTTCATTTTACTAAGTCGTGGCTTTTCATTGGCTCACAGATTAGTTACATCAACTATTTATTATAGCAAACAGTTGCCTCAACCATGTGGGCTGTTGTTCCACGACTACATGATTGTTAATTTTTAAGGAAGAGGAACACAGCCATAGACAATAACGCAGCACCTGACAGAGAAATCATGGACTCAGGGAGAGTGCTGCAAGACATGTATCCATCTGGCTGACATTTGAGAACTACAGGTATTTTTGTGAAATATATCAAAATACTTATGGATAAATAATACGTCTGTGAGTTTATTCACAAAAATATTTATAAATCACTTTCAGTGATTTGGCCAGTTCTGTTACAGATGGGTATGTCTTGCTGCTGAAAAATTGAATAATCTGAGCTCATTTGTCACCAGTTACCTATAAGTGCAGGTCAGTACAGTTGAGACTAATGTTGTAACCAGCCAAAGAAAAACTGCTGTAATGGACCAGTGTGGTTCAAGAAGGCAACGTGTGCTTTCCCACAGAAGGCAATAGAGAGAGAAGCTTTTTGAGCACATCTTGGGAACACCCAGTCTACAGCATGAAACATGAATATCACTGCACTGTCCTGGACTAACAGCATCCATGAAAATTTAGAAGTGTGTAGGAGTAAGGCATGCTTTCTTCATTATGCAAGAGGGGAAAGAGAAAGAAAGATGGAGTCAGGGGACTGCCAAAGCTCTGTGTCTGGATTTGCAGGGGCTCTGCCAAATCAAGTAGGTCCTGGAACCAGGTGAGTGCTGGCAGAGGCCAGCATCAGGGACAGCAGTGAGGCAGGGAGGAGAAAGCCCTGACCAAAACAGTGTCTAGTGAATACGGGTTTCATGTAAGGCCAAGATGTCTTTAATCACACAGGAATGCTGAGGGCACAAACGGCTTCTCCCAGCTTTTGCACACACAGCCCCATGCAGTGACTGCAGGAGGAGGCAGGACAGCAGTGAAGTGGTCCCCGCACACCTGCAGACCAGGCACTGCAGGCTCCTTACCAGAAACACGATGCGATCACCCAGTAGGTGAGAGTGGTCTGTGCCAGGAGAAGCATGTCCTTCACAGGTACACATCTGAAATAATTTTTCAAATGCTTGGTGGCCAGCTACTCCTATTAGCAGGCTGACGTTAACATACTTAGGTACACTGAGGGCTGTTTTGTGTTTCTCTGGCCTTAAATCTGTTCTTACAAGCCAGCTGGGAACTAAGATGTGAAAGAGTGAAATAACTCATGGCAGCCCCAGGAGATCAGTAAAGGAGGATGTGATCTAACAACGTTTTTCTCCTCCATCCCTTCTAAGTGGCAATCAGGCAGCTTAGTCTTCTTTGAAGACCAAGGCCCAGAAATAAGCATGGTCTGAGACCACCTGCAGTATAGGAAGGAATCACAGGGTAATTTAGGCTTGAAAAGACGTCTAGAAGCTATCCAGTCCACCCTGTTTTCAAAACAGGGCTAACTAACTCCAAAGTGAGACCTGGACTGTTTTCTGTCAAGTTTTGAGTATCTTCAGGGATGGGGACACCCAGCCTACCCCGGTGTTTGATCCCCTCAGGGAAAAAACGTTTTTCTTTATATCTTGTTCCTATTTCACTTGCTAAAATGTGCGACAGTTTACTTCTCATCCTCTTGCTGTGCAGCGGACTTTGACTTCCATCTTTACTACAGACACCCATTTGGGACTTGATGACAGCAATAGATCAAGTGCTCCAGCCCACTCAGTGCCTGGACTTGCTCCAAATTATTGGTGTCTTTCATACACCAGATGCAGGACTCCAGCTGCAGCCTCACAACTGCTGAGGAGAGAAAAAAAATCATGTCCCTTGACACAGACCAGGGCACATTTGGCTGGCTGGCTGGCACTCTCAACATGCTAGCCACCAGGACCCTCACTGCCTTTTCTGCACAGACACAGCTTTGGCCAGGCAGCCCCCAGCCCATACTGTTGCTTGGGCTTATCCCACCCAAAATGACAGATTTTACACTTATTGCCATCAGAGGGTGCCTGTTAGCTCCATCTTGTTGAGGGGACCCTGAGTGGAAGTGCTGCCCTCCTACATAAAGATCGCTCCTCAACAGTCCATCTCCAAATTCAGTCAGGATGCTCTCATCCCAGCATCCCACACATTGTCAAGACTGAGACAAATGGCCAGATCCTTGGATAGTGGAAAAAAGACCAGCTACACTTAGCCCATTGGCTTTGTATGCATGTGTGTATATATATGTATATCAATATGTAGTGAGTGTGGACCAGCCCGTCTTTTGAAAGCAAAGGAGAGGGGAATTTTTGAGTAATAAAGTTACTTTTCTCACTTACAAGAAAAGCTTTATGGAGTCTTTTCCTAAACGTGGGGTGGGGGGTTTCCAAGTGAACATTTTACAATCCATTTCTGGTAAGTTCACAATGCTTTCAACTTTTATTGTTAGTGGTTTTATTATTTATGCATTTTTCAATAGTAAACAATTCCTAGAAAATACTTGTTGTCAGCTTTATAAATTGGCTTCATACTCTCTGAGGATTTTTGCTACACACAGAATTAAAATCTTCCTTTAAAAGTTCTCACTAGTAAAATGTAAATTAATTGTTCATCACTCTTTTATCCTTCAAGGCACAGCATCCCAAGACCAGAAGTGGTTTTCTGTTGGCTGATTTCCTTCAGTTTTACACAGTTAGTTTTGTCTACTCTCATTTTTTAGCAATTAGTTTCTCTTTAGCTGTGCCCTCATGATTTCAATTTATTTTTACAATGAAATTTTAAAGAAATCTTGTAGATACTGTAGGCCTGCAACATTAGGGACAGGCATTCTGGATCTAAACTTGGCTTTCTTTCTAAGGTGAACTCATAAACTAAATTAATTTCTGACTACAGAAAATAGCTTTTTCCCCCCCCACAAACTAGTTTAAAACTTTAAGATGCCTTGCACCTCAGCATGTGAAAAGACAGAATATGAAAAAGTTATTTTTCACATTTCTCCTTCCTTAAGGGGAATTAAATATTGAATCAGGCCCATCCTTATAACAACTGCAGGCCCACCACTCTTTTTTAAGGCAAAAAACTTACATCTTTTTCACAGAGTGTAGTTACTGAAGAGTATCAGGCTGCAAGAGTGCTTTTTCCCTGAAATGCTGTCTCCAGTTTAGCTGGTACAAGGCTTCAAACCCAGGGATGAAAAAATTACAGTGACCTCCAGACCCTGACCTACAGGCAGTGTCCACTAAACAGCCAGTTTTGTAAGAAAGGTCACCTTGCCTTTGGCTTCAGCTTAGCCTAAAGAGAATAAGGCCAGTGGGTTTGGCCCACAGAACTCCATTTCTGCAGAAAAGGTTGTGGTGACCCAGGCATTAGCCAGGAATGTTCAGGAAGCCAAAATCAACATGGACACAGAAGCTGTCTTTAGTGCCCACGCTTTAGGCAAGCCAGACACAAGTGTCGTTCACTACAGTTCTCTTCCAAGGCACTACAGAAAGATACCATACCCAGTCTTTCACAGGAAAAAATAATAATTACAGATATATCCTTAGGAGCATGCAATGGTGGAATTAAAATAATCTACATTTTAGTAAGACTTGCCAGGATATTTTCCCCTTGTTAAAAAGGGTCCCTCCTGTAAAAACTTTGGAGAACAAAGTCCTTTCTGTGTGGATAAAATATCCCTCTGTACACAGCTAATAAGTAACACAAGGGCCAGATTCTGGGTAGGGCACAAAAAATAATAATAATAAACTCCTTGAGCCTTTCCAGTATGCCCCAATTTAAAGAGATCTAAACAAAGGAGCATCACCTCACAGCCAAGGGGCTGTCAGGCTCCAGTGGCCGTCCTTGGCATCCATCATAGCTTGTGCTCATCCTCAGACCTCAGACCTCATGCTGCATGCAGCACATGGGGCAGGTCTGCATGAGATTCTTCTTTTGTGAAGAGTAAACAGTCCCTACGTTTATAGGTAAATAGCTTCCCAAACTCAGTGCTTGTTTTATCTTGCAAGGGTCACATCTATTCAAGAGCTTGCAAACTCTTTGAAGAAAACTGTGAGCTGCAATCGCATACACAATGGTTAGGTTTCATTTTTTGTCTCTTCCCTGATTCATTTTTAATTTTGGCTGCATTACTGCCATGCCAGCAAAACATGCCTTTGTCTTTTTCAGCCTGCATGACTATGCATGTGGGTGAGTGTGCATAGTTGGAGCAACATCCACAGGCTTACAAGACAGATACACTTGTTGGCTAATCATCCTTGCTGAGGAGAGAGAGAGAGAGGACAGTGGCTGAGGTAACTGTGCAGGAATGCAGAGTACCCACTGGTGCCATGCTGAGTTTCAGTTCCCCACGCACGCTCAAAAAAACCCTGTAAGATAGCACAGTGCAATCCTCATTAAGGTAGAGAGGGCAGACCACCCATCTGGGGAGAGCAGTATACTTTTTCCTACAAAAAGATGCATACGGGTCCAGCTGTAGAATCAGAAACCTACTTCCCTATTTCCTCTTTCACACATTATGTAGGAAAACCAGCAGGTACCAATGAAAGTGTGTTTTCTTGTTCTGCTTTGTTTTTTGAAGGGGGCTGCACACACTGCATCCATAAAGGAATCTAATATTTCAACATTAAGACCTAGGTGTTGCCTCTAATTAAAAGTACAGAGCAAAAGTAAACACAGAAACAGTTTCCAGGAGAAGCAGAAGCTAAGTAAAGCTGAACACAACTAAACCGTAAAGTAATATATAAATACATTTTTTTATATATATAAAACCCATGAATAAAGTAATAAGGACATATCTTCGCTATACCATGCCCCCACCTTTGAAAAGGGTATCTAGCTAAGCATAGGCACTGGGTGTTTCAGATCCTTCTGCAAAATGGACTGCACTGGCATGATGCTTATAAAGTGGTCGGGAGGTCACCATTCTCATTATCACACAAATAGCAGCAAAAGTCAAGGATGGGATAAATCTCGCAGGACTTCGAGGCATGTGTGCAGCCTCCCAAGGGAGACAGTTGCAAGATGCCAGATTTAGCTCTTATCTCAACCCATTGAATTGGACAAGGCTATCACCATGGTAGTTTGGCCCAGTGTTTACAGCTTCCTATTAATGTTAAGCACAGCATCACTCCTTTTTCTGCAGCAGCAGCACACTCTATTAATTATGTACGTGTGGCAGTTTGCAAAACTGTTTTCAGTGGCTGCTCTTTCTGAGTTTTCATTCTGGAACAATATCCTGCTATGATAAATACATCCATAAACAGAGGCCCCATGATTCCTTCAGCTTCTGCAGAAATATTTATTATTTCTGCAGTGTTATTACATGTCCCTTATAATGAGCAGCACCATATGCAGAGGAAAGGTTCTTCTAATCTGTGCTGGATTTTCTGCTCCTCTCAGGGGGATGCAAAAGTCAGTGGTTCTAATGTCCAGGCCTGTTCTGCTTATGCCTGGAAAAAAATAATGGTCAAGCAATTAAATCTCCCTGGAGAAAGGGCATGAATATTTCCATTTGGGAGAATTTGCAACAACAAAAGACTGACACTCCTCACAGAAAGGGCCAAATTAGAGTTAACTGGTGTGCAGTTTTATCCACATCTCTTCAAGATACACAGCAATGACTAATATGACTTGTGTGCATGCACATGTAAAGTGATAGGGCCCAAAATAACACTGCCTCTGTTGTATGATTTGGGTGGGATGAAGTAACCCTTCAGGTTTACTCAGCTTTATTTGATGTAATTTTGTCAGCCATTGGCTTCTCACCTTGGGTTTCCTGAATACTATGGGCTCCCTGCTTACTTACCAACACCTAGGGTGTATAAAATAATACTGTTTTAGCAAAACTCCTAAAGATGAAAGCATTTCTTGAGCAGTAATACAGATGGCATCTTTGTTGCAGGTAACCCTTAATTTTGGTTTCAGACAATGGCTGCCTTCCTGCATCTTTGCCCAGATCCACACGTTCAGCTCAGAATTCAGGAGACAAGTTGTGGTCTTTGCCTTTAAAGTCTCCCCTGACTTCTGTCCTATCACTATCAGAGGTCCTAATGCTCACCTGGATATACCCATGCTGAGACAGTTCACTGGGCAAAGTGGGCTGAGAGCCAGCCCTGTTGGCCACCTCATCACAGTGACTTTTAGGTAGCGCAAACCCTGAATACTTGGGGGCTCTTAAGCCCATATAAGTTAGAACAAGCCTCCAGCCAATGAAACTGGATGGCACCAGAAAATTCTTGGACTGACACCTGGACCTCAAGAGCTGACATCTCTTATTTTTGTTCAATTTCCAAATTGCAAGGAATTTATACCTCTTTGAACACACTCACATCCAGGTCATGGTATGCAGCTTTTCACAGAAATTTGTCCCTGCCCAATCATACAAGAAAACCTTTCTGACCCACTAATAGAACTTCACTTCCAGAGTCTCTGAAGAGTTACTGGTTAAAATTTCTACTTTCATCAAAGATGTTCCTCCAAATAAATTTTATTTGTCCCTCTCCCTGTATTTTAAGTTACAATAAACTGTGCCTACATTAATCAGGTACCACTGAACCTTATTACTCATCTTTAGCAGTGATGAGGCTGTTACAGTTGCCTTTTTTTACTTCAGTGGCAACACCAGGCATTAGATAATTGTCAAAGTACTGCTATCAAATGCATACATTGAACCGCAGTCATTTGTCCTTAGTAAGCAGTACAGCCTTCCCCGAGTTCTAAAACACCACTTAATCAGAATAAAAGTCCTTCCTTCCAGCCAAAGTTAACAGGGAAGGCTTGTGGTCCCCTCATGGAAAAGCCATACTTACAGGCATGGTCACTGGACCCTTGCAACAATACATCTCTCTGTAAAAGGAAGCAGAGTATGTAGCTTCCCCTTCCACTTTTCTAATGAGGAGAGGATCTATGGGAGCAGGCTGCAGGGAAGTGAACAACCCCCTTCCCAAACATCTTTACACACTCCACCTCTAAACTTGTGTGAACTCTTTTTCTGTATTTAGGGGGGTACGGTCCTTCTTCCGTGACCCTTTTGATATGCTTTTGACTTCCCTGTGCACTTACCATGTACCTGTTGCTGGCACCTGAATTTCAAGGATTCAGATTCTAAGCAGAGTATGTTGAAAATATATATTGGTGCCACAGTGCTAGGAACAGAAAGTCCCACAACTGCAAGTTTCTTAACATTATCACATAGAGGAAGGATCCCTATGTGTTTGTCCTTTTCTCGTACCCTTCTCTAGACATCTGCTCTTGGCTACAGACAGAAAAAAGTATAAGGCTGGATGGACATTTGTTCTGAACCTGTATGGTTATGTATTTTGCTGAACTTTGTCCAAAAATCAAGCTACATTGCTCACTGTTCACATATGTGAATGCTGTAAAACGTATTTTTGAATGGCTATGTATTGCTACATTATCTGCTAGGAAGAAAACACTGATAACATCTAAATGAAACCACAAAACTCAGTAGTGACAAAGATGTCTTATATTATCTAATCCATCCTGCCACTGTATATCCTGTGACTTTTTTGTGGGTTTTGCCATTTACTTTCAAAAATTGTCGCAATGCAGCACAGCAGAGTCTAGCTTTGATATATCTAATTGGTATCTTACAAAAAGAATGAATACAAAGAACTGTTAAAAATAAACACATGCCAAACAGCTAGAAGGAATTGGAAGGACAAAGAAACTTTCAGGAATAGGTCACATTTCAGAAACAACATTTATCTTTTTTCTCTTTTTTGTGTGTGTGATTTTTTTTGTTTGTTTGTTTAGTAACAGCTTAGGCACCAATAACAGCATCAATGAAGGGCTTCAGAAAATAAAATCCTGTGTTCTGCAGCATTACCTGTGTTTTCTAAATATGTGGAGACCATCTCTGCTGCTTGGAAGCAGAAAGTTGGTAGAGACACTGCAGAAAGGAGAAGGGCTGGCATTTGCACACGTTTAACAGGGATGATTATTACAGGCAATTAGGCTACATAATTGCCCTAGGAGAGGAAATCATCTGCTGCTAAGAAACAAAGAAACCTTAGATTCTAGTAGCAGCCCCTACCAGCTGATATGCTGTTGCTCTGAAAGCCTTTACGTAAGTGTACTTGGTGACTTCAGTTGTGGGATACGTTCGGTTTTCATATCAGTGAACAGTATGCCTATGGCAGATTAGAATATTACTGCAAAAGCTGAATCAGGAGGCTGCTTTCTTCTGCACTTACCAGAAAAGGAAATCTTGCCTCCAGCTGGTGGAAAAGACTGCAGGTCCTTAAGTTTTCTCAAGTCTTCTAATATTCCCTGTATCTCCAGGCAGTTGTGGGGAACCTGTCCACGTTATGCTTTCAGCCGGTAAGCAGTTGGCTCGGCGTAGGTAAGTCAGCTGGGCAATGGGGAGCTCTGTGAGGCTGGGGCAGGGAGGAAGCCCCTTACTCTGGGGCAGGAGGGTCAGGCAACTTGGCCACCTCGGGATCCCAGGGGCCAGAACCACCGCTGCAGCCACTGCACCTTTGGCATCTCAGAAAGCGACAGCCGGTGACGTGTTTGCTACCTTGTCCTGCCTTTACTTCAGCTCCTGTGAAAGAGGCACTGGCAGACACCCAGAGAGGGTAACCAAACCTTATAGAGAGGCCTCCAGAAAGCTGGAGAGCCCGGGGCAGCCCACTCCTGCACGGGGAAGCGGCACGGGGAACGGTATGTCTGCAGCTGCAGGCTCTGCAGAGGCAGCAACGCAGGATGGGGGCCTGAGTGGGAGAAATGCAGGTTTGGGAGGTGGGGAACCAGTTCTTGCGAAATGTCCTTCACCAGCCAAGGCTTGAACAGTAACGTCAGCACTTCTGGGAGCACAGCGTCCTCCAGCATCTTCTTTGCAGGGTCCTCCTGGATCTGGCCTGCACAGGTTTATTATCATAATTAACACTGCAATTTGCTTTAAAGGACACACCACAGTAAGTTATTAGTAATTCAGGTCAAAGTTCAGCAAGGCCAGCCAAATGTTTACCTCACAAACAAAGCATCGTATTCGTCTTCAGTTCCATGCAGATCGCCACCTGTAATTCAGGTGATGCAGCAGGGCTGTTACAACATTCACGAGCTCTAGAGCATGGTTTCCTCTCGATGTTTATCTTATGGTGCATGCTGCCTGATGCTGCTTCTACAGCTGAAGCATTTAGAAATCCTTTCTCCAAAGAAGACTCTCTAGAGTCTGTAATAAGTTGTGAGACACACAGCAGGCTTGGCATCAGTCAAGGCACTGAACTGCTCTGACCTACCTGATCCCCAATTTTTACAGACATTGTAGGGCTTAGTCCTTTTCAAGAGCTCTGGTCCCGTGGCCAGCTGGTTCAAAAATTCGGTGTGGAGCTCCACCAGGGGTTCAGTGCCGCAACTGTAGGTATTGGAAACCTCGTCCTGCCACCAGACTCCAGTGAGCATTTCCACACCTGACGACTTCCACTCAGCTGTATCTCTGCAGGTGTCCTTCCTCAAAAGGCAGTTTCTGCTGCTTCCACACTCAAGCTAGGTAGAGCACCATTTAGCTCCTCTGGCCAACCGGCTACAGAGCAGCATGTATTTCTTATTGGGTAGACATGGAGTAATTATGATGTCAAAAATGTATTATGCCATTGCTTTGAAAAGCACCGTGCTGTGTTGCCTTTAGCTGCTCTGCAAGACAAGCTCTTGCACAACCCACTCCCTTCTTGCCTGCATAAATTCAGTGCTACCTCATCAGCTCCTGCAGCTCAGATGCCAAGTCATGAGCCCTTGACAGCAGTGAATTGACAATTATTGAGAAGCGTAGCATGAGACAAATATTTCTTTGAAAACACACGCCAGACACCATGGGAGAAGTAGGGATAGAGGAGGTACAACAGCTGAGAAGCACTTTGCATGGTTTTCCTAGTGTTGCTTTGGTTTTTTACTAAGTGACCTGCCCCATGGGAAGTGTGTCACAGCCAGACCTTCACAGCATAGTAACAAGTTTGTTTGTTGTTGTTTTTTCTGTTAAAAAAGGCAAGCTTCAAAAAGGGGCAAGCCAAGGAATTCCATTCTGTAGCACTGTTCCAGTGGTAAATTATCTTCTTACAAAAGATGGAGCAGAACACACAGAGACAAAATACAACCCTATTTATGTAGTGTCAGATTTGAATCATTCTGCATCTCCTTCCTGTGTGTATACATAAATATGCAGTGATGCTCTTTTGTATACACACCATGAGGATGCATGTACTCTGTTCAGGTAAATGCATTGTGTCTCTTCTGGAAATATGTCTGAATCATTTTGCAAGTACAACTACCATGATTCATTGCTAGCATGGTTTATCTATTTATTTAATTTAGCTGTCCAGCTCCTCTAGTGCTTCTTGGGACTTTGCTCTAAATTATTGGGAATTGTTTTACATATTACCCATATCTTGAATTGAAGAAAACCTTATGAAATTCAAAAGGTACCTTAGCATAGGGATAAAAACATGATATTCTTCCCAAGTAAACAATATTTTCACATGTATTGTAGGCCATGCAGGATGGCCATGCACCTGAAAGCTGTTTTAGATATTATCAAAGCAAACAAACTGCACTTTTTGAAATTCATTTAAATCAAGAAGCCAGATTCTGGATTGGAAAATGCCTCTTTCCAGAAAGCCACGCAGTCTACCTTTGCTTTAAATTAGACTTGCTAGCCTGGTGGTTAGAGAAACCTGGAACAATTTTTGTCCTCATGTTTAAGAGGCAGAAAGCATGCTTCTATTACCCATGGCCTTGAAGCACAACCAAGCACCTGTTTTTAAACTTGTTTGACGCAGTTCGACTCAGCGCAGCAGCGACCTTTGCAAGGCTGAGTCTGACATCACTGGGGATAAGCAGTTCCCACCCCAGACAGGACAGGCTGTGCGCAGCCCATCTACCATTCCTCTGCAGCACTCTGGGAAGGGTACTGTCCAAATAACACAGTCATTTAGTACAAACCATGCAGTGCTTGTTATTGGTTTCTTCTTCAGCAGTTTATTTGAAGAACTTTATAGCACTACAGAAACAGCAGTATGTAAGACAGAGAACATCTGTATTAGTGAAAGATACAACTGATACTTCAGAAAAAGTGAAGTTCTGCTTTGAACTGTATCCAACTAGATTGCACTTCATTCCTTACATTGAACAAACATGCCTTCAACAGCATGAAACCACCTATAATCACAGTATGTGTTTTTCTGATGCATTAACACTTACATGCAGATAAACAGCCTACAGTAAGCAGTTGGCTTCCAACATAACCAAACTTAAAGCACAGAAACATTGTAAAACAGCAATAAACGTTGGCACTGGTGTAAGATTCCATAGTCTCCCATTCAGAAGCTATCATCTCCTACCATGCAAGAAGATGCATCACCTTGCACATATCTGTATTAAAACAATGGTTTGTGACACTGTAACAATTTAGTCCAGTGATTCAAACCTCAATGTAATATTTTCTCTTGGGGTACACTCCTATTCATCCTTATGTCATCTGGCAGTCATCTGCAAGTATTGTGTACCATTGTACCTATGAAGAAGGTCCAGCCACATAATGAGTGGCAACTGAAGAGGACAGGTTCCATGTTGGGGACAGCCTCTGCTTCGGCCGGCACAAGGCTCACACAGTGCCCCAGCTGTCCTATGGGGTGGAACAGCAGTGGGGCAGGATCACCATGCATGGCCCATGGGGCCACCTGCTCCTCAAGCACAAAGGCAATGGGCCAGGCAAATCTGTCCTGACGCTGCCAGTTGGGCAGTGCTGGTCTATTAAAAAAAAAACAAAACATCTTTGGCAACCACTTCTAGAAACAGTCTCATTCATCATTCTTGCCTCAGAAACAATTAAGTTCAGCAAGCTGCTGCCAAAGCAGATTTTTAACCCTGTTAATTCAAGAGCATACAATTGTTTACAACAAATTGGTATGTGTATTCCACTAAAATCTCTTCTTTTGTGAAAAGCAGGCCAACATATTTCTCTTCTTTTATTGCCAAGACTTGCCTATTTATTCTTGATCAGCAAATAATTGTGCTGTATGTACCTCAAGTGTGGTCCCGTGAACTGAATGCCCAATAGCAGCCAGAAAGCATTAGCCAGTCCTTTAGAGTATGTCTTCTGGCTTGGTTTCTTCCAAGTGAAATCCTGTTTGCATGCTCCAACTCTGTTCTGCCATGTGAACGAAAGCAGGTTAACAGGTGAAGATGCACCAATTCATTTCAGCCACCCAACTGACCCAAGCTAAAACACTTATGCAGCTGTGCCCTGCAGTGCACATTCTTAAGCAGAAGAGTAAAGCCTCAAGTCTGCTAACTAAGGTTAATGGCTGTATAGCTAAATAAGCTGATTTGTTGAAGAGCTTTGACTCTGGGCTCCCAGCTAGGCATACAGGTATCTGAATGTACCTAGTAGGTATCTAATTGAGGTACCTTGTTTCTGGAAGACAGGTTTGAAACTTAGGGCCTTAGTTACTTGCTTAGGCACTTACATAGAAATTACTAAGCACCATTGCTTCCTACTGGCTTCGGTAGGATGCAACAGCTAGGCTGCTGTAGCTGCCCCAAAATGGGAAGTGGAAAGCACACCTTAGATTCACTGCTCTGAAAATTCTTAGCTTCATGGTGTGGTGGACAGTAAAATTTGTATCTGATATCAAAATTCATCTCGGATGTTCTTTGTTAAATTTTATCACTGTTCTGCAATGGATTATAACATGTTGGAGTTTCTACAGGGAGTTCCAGGAGCTCTCCTCAAAAAAAGAGTGGCTTTTTTCTCATCAGTTGTAGCACACAGGAAATATTAAACCAATCAGTAAGCCTCTCGTTATATCTCTCTGGCTATCTCTCCAGTCAGGAGGGGGAAAAAAAGTTGCACAAAGTGGTTTTTAATCAGCAGTGTGCACTCATACCAGCTTTTCACAGTAAAGTCAGCTCCACAGAGAGCATTAGACACACATAAGAAAATAATTCTGTGTTCTTTCCACACATAAAAATCAGAAAATAAGCATGGCAAAATAGTCATATGCCAGTGCAGTGGGAGATTGGAGGAGATTTTACAGGCACTACAACTGTTATGTCTGCAATCTGATTATATCAATACATTCAAATTAATACTTCACATACACTCCAACATCCTGAATGCTGTGTATAATGGTATCTTACTGTGGGACAGTGAAGAATACTGGGAGTATTCACTCACTGAGTATGAAATAATTACATGTGAAGCATTAACTCAGCTTTTCCAATATCCTACCATGGCGTGTTCAGACTTTACAAAGCGAGCAAATTATACCTGCCATGATGAAGTAGATAAGGAATGAGCAGGAAGGAGAGGCAGTTTTCATAAAAACCTGTAGAAAGAATGGCTCTGGCGAGGCATATGTCCTGTCTGTACAGCTCCACCCCTCCACCAAACTCCTTTTTTCTGCCACTGCTGCTTTACAATGAATGAGGTCCTGTGGATGCACAGTCGTGAGCACAGCTGACCACAATGTGTGTCCCTACAAGGAATACAATAGTCACACATCCTTCTCCTCGCACCTCTCTTGCTCACACATGTGATGACATTTGCTCCCACTAGTAATATACTGTCTGTATACTTCCATGGCTTAACCTGGGCACATGCTGCTCTTTCCTCCTGATGACAGAGGATCTGAGAGCTGGAGTTAATAGACTTGCTGACATGAGCCAGGTCTCCCTTATGTGTCAGCCAGTGGTGCTATGACATGCTTCTGCCACTATCGTTTTTGCAAACATTACCTCCTTGCAGAACATACGTTCATTTAAACAGCTTCCACCTGCAGCTAAAACCCCACCAGTCTGCAGACCTCTAAGGCTGCAGAGGACATGTCAGCATTCCCTCCCTAAGCATCCACTGCTATAAACGTTGTTTGAGCAGGTCACCAAGCATACGCACAGGTTTTTTGCAAACATTATTCTGTGCAGCAGTTTGCCTGCCTCTTTCTAACACACCTTTTATTCTCTTCCTTTTAGTATATCATACTCAACAGCAAAGAGAAAGCATTGTTTACAACTGTATCCTGTGTGCCAGTATGCATACATATATCCTGATATGATGATAAGGCAGTTAATATAGCATACACTAAAAGAATCGGGCATCTAAAAAGAAGCTCATCATCTATAACCACAAAAGAAAGAAAAGAAAAGTGATGCACAGGAGTGCAACAGGAAGAAAACAGCATTAAGAAAAGGAAACAGCATAGGAGGGGAAATTCCTGTCAGTCAGCACTATTAGATGGTGAAATAGATGCTCAGGCAGAAAAGCGTAAACCCATAGCTCAAAAAAATTTTAAATGAAACTTTATACATCGCTGCATTACAAAAATGTACTTATAAGGATAGACAGCACAACACAAATGTCTATGATCGTGATATTTAAATAGACAGTTTTGATCAGATAGTGGCACACAAGTGAAGGGCCTGATGGAAAGCAGACTTTCAGAAGCAGAGCCAGAACAACTGCGCTGTGACTCCGCTCCACGTCCTGCACCTCCTGCTGTGTCACTAGGTTGTCCCATGTCCTGGAGAACAACCTTTATTACTAACAACTATTAACCTCAGTCTCGCCCCCAGTGCCCCTGATGTGGCCCACCATGGCACAAAGCAAGCCATCCTGTGAAGACCATGCAACACAGCTGGGGTGCAGGCCCCTTGGCGGAGCTCCCAGAAGTCCTTGCAAACTTTTTGCAAAGTCCACACTTTGCAAAGTCCTCCCTGCAAACCCGTAGTGCTCCTGTGCTGGACACTTATTTCCTGGGAAGGTGAGGTACACAGGACACTGCTCCCTGACACAAGAGGTTATTGTCCCGACCCTCCAGATCCCTCAGATACCTGAAAAAACACCCTGGACATCTGGTGAGCCAACCAATATCTCCTGACCAGCTATCCCCACCACAGCCTGTAATACCCAAGTCTACTGTCTATCTTTAACACTGTATCGTTGCTCCTTGCAGAGTTATATATCTGAGCATGTAAAGATCAAGTCTACTTGTATCAGTAGATACCAACTGCTGAATTTTTGCTACATTGAGTAGTGTTGATCATTACAGATATTTGCAGCAGCACATGACTTGCAAGTTACAGCTGCCTTTGATTGCAATGCCATATTAATAACATTTGCAGGCTAACTCAGTGTAATACTATTTGCATTACAGGGTATCTGCATTGAGCCAGAAGGGATTTCAGGAGAATTGTATGGGTCACTAAAATAAGAAATTGTGTACCTCTCATGAGGCACAGCTTACAGCTAGCTTCACAAGACTGCTGGGGAGGCAAAGGTCAGCCACCCGTCTTTCTAAGGGACTAGAGGCAACATCCTCACAAGGGTATTTTAGTGTCACCTCACTAATTTCAGTGTTTGCTGCGTAATATATTTCTTCCATAAGAGCTGGAAAGTTTAACTTCCTACCAGCTACAACTATCCATGCCTACTGCCTCAGCCAGCAAATCGGTTGCGCTCCTTCGATCTTCTCGGGCTTTTGTTTAAACCACTCAAGGCTGTAAAGTGCTTCTTACACTTTACATAAAAGTTGATTTCAGGACAGTTCAATCTGCTCTTGGCTCTGAGAACTGATTAGGCCCCAAGCAAAGAACAGAAATATGTTCTTCAACTGTAAAACTATTGTAAATGATGAAACTTGCATTTACTAAGGGAAAAATATAAAAAACTCAAGAATCCAGACTTGCTATTTTCTAGGTACCGAGGCAATTGCCTTAGGCAGTTTCTGTTATCACAGCTGCCAAAGCTGTTTGGTCTCTTAGCTCTTCCACGTGACTTTTCTCAAAAGTCCTGAAGCAGACACCAGTTGATGAGCGCAGGTTAAGAAAAACAGGCTGTGCAGAACATCCTGTATCTTAAGTGCAAGAACAAATACTTGCAGAGGTCTTAGGCCCCTGTAGTTTTAACTTTGGCCTAAACTCTGGTTGCATTCCCATCCTACAGCTTCTCACAAGACAGTAACAAAGGCCAAGCAGTGCTAGATACCTCCTGTACAAGGGAGCATATTCCAGGAACGCTGGAGCTGAATTTGAACTTCCCTTATCAAGAACAATGAAACCAAGAGCAAGCCGTTTCCCCAAAACCACAACTGTTTAAGATACCCCATGTCAAAATTACTTTTCAGCAAGTGCTACTGTCAATCACTGCAAGACAGCCTAGGGGAAATGTAATTGTGATAACTGAGTATTTTTAGTGTCTATAGAGGAAGTGAGTAGTTTGACTTTCTTGGTCTCTGGAGAAGGGATCACTGCTATGCCATTTTAGCGTTATAGATTGTGCATAGCAATGAAAGTGGTATTTTCCCTTTTAACACAGGGCCAAATCATTAACTTTCCATGACAGAACCTCTAAAAAAAGCCACACCATCCTTAAATTGTTTCAGACTTTAATCTGGTGTTGTCATGCAATTAGGTTTTGCAAAATTGGCTTCTGGAGTGACAGCTTCTATTGTTATAGCATATGGCAATCTGAGAGCAGCTTGTGGCAGATGTGGTTTATTCACTATTAGCTAGTTTTAGATTTAAAGATGTCATTCTAATCAAAGAAAATGTTAGATGTGTTTGACATCTAAGGAGTTTCGCAGCCCCCCCATCACACTTAAGCTGCTTCTGGCAAGTGGGAACACTGCAGCCCTGAATGAGTTCAAGTTATATTTAAGAACTAATGATGCAATTTACTGGAGGTCTGTACTCTACAAATCCATGTTTCTAGCATTTATTGTGTTCCTTCAGTAGACTACAAAGACCACCTATTACAATAAGTGAGCTCATTAAGCACACAGCTCCTTAGTCTTGCAAGCTGTTGCAATAAGCAGCTGTTGCAAAGCTCTGCATTCAGCTGGCCCAGGAAAGTATTTGAGCAATAGCTCCATTACTGTGGAGTAAACCTTCGACTGCAGCACACAAGCAAAACATTAGTGGTAATTTCAGTGACATGCTTCCCCACCCAGTAAGTAAGACACTCCCAGAGCTTAATTGTCAAAAATTTATTATGAAAGCATCAATAGCAACAAATATTTCAATAAAAATTATTGCATTATTAAACCAGTTCTGCAGAGTGACCCAGGAGGCCTGTTTAAGTCTGTCTGCTTTAAAGTCTCTGTATTTGCCTAGTAGCCAGTCCCTGGAAGTCCATCAAATATTGAAGCTTTCTTTTCTGTGCTTTGTAGACAGCACAAACAGTTCCTAGTTACAGTACTCTGTCCAGTCCCTCTGGAAAGTTTTGGCCCACTTCCCTCAACCATCTCTCTGCCTTCTGAAACAGCTCCACCTGACCAAGAAACTTGCAATACTTCTTACAGTTCCATGGTATGTCAGCCTCTCCACTGTTGCACAGCCTGGGGCTCACTGGTGAGGCAAGCTGTTCTCTTCTTTCTCCTCCAGAAAAGCCCACTGTATGCCAGTCTGGGTGACTTTAATCCAGTCTCTTGACCAGGTTAATCCATGGAATCAGCAGCTTGTTGCATACTTCAGTGAACCCACGCCACATTGAGAACGCAACAAAGGTTTCAGCCTCCCCAGTGCACCAGGTCACCATCACTCAGGCAGGGTAATAGTTGGTACCCAGTCATTGACATTTCGGCACTCCTCACAAAACAAGTTCAGCTTTTCAAGGGCAGGGTCCTTCCAGCCATCTTCATCTGGGTTCTGCCAGAAAGAAAATAAAGTTGCACACCGTGAGTGCTGCCCACCAGCTGAGGTCATCACAAGACATACAGAAGCATCAGCTTAGGACACAAGGCATTTTCAGATTGTCAGTGTCAGGACAGAAACAACGCAGGAAGCAGAGACGTTACCCTTGTAGGCAACAGAGGAAACTCAGTTACGAGAAACGTAGCCTACTACTCCTCCTCCCCCTCTTCAGCTGCCTCGCTGCACGGCGTGTACCAAGCCCCCTTCCCCTGCCCAGGAGAGGCTCTGACTCACAGCGGGAGACGGGGCCACCCCGGCAGGCCCCGGCCGGCAGCGCAGGCACAGCCCCGGCGGGCAGCGCCCCGCACGGGCACCCACCGTGATGAGGATGCAGTGCAGGTCCCGCGGCTCGCCGGGATCCTCGCTGGGCCCCACGATGGCAGCCAGCTTGGCCACGTCGTTCACTCGCACGATGTCAATGTCGTTCTCGCAGCAGAAGGCCTGGATCAGGGTGAAGTGGATCTGCAGGGCAATGTCCCCCTCGTCCTCCTCGTCTGCGGCCAGCACGCAGAAGGCGACGTTGTCAGGGTCCCTGCAAGAGGGGTGCAGCGCGTTGAGCCCCGCGGCAAGGCGCCTGGCACCCCCCGGCCCCCGTGCCCCACCGTACTTACACGTTCATCAGCTTGGCCGACTCGTAGACCCCGGCGGTGAGGCAGCCGCGGCGCTGCGCCGACACCAGCAGCTCGTGGAGGGCCTTGCCGGCGCCCTGCATCCTGCGCGCCGGGGGAAGGCGACAATCAGCGCGGCGCCGCAACCGGCCCCAACGGCCGCCCCGCTCCCCTCGCCCCGCCGGCCCCAGCCCACCCGCGCCCGTCCGCACGTACCAGTCGTGGCCCGCAGGCACTGGTTCCTGTCCGTGGACTTCCTCCAGAGTCATAGCAGCGGGTCCCCACAGCGCGGCGGCGGCCGAGTCTCAGCTCGGCGCGGCTCGGCAGGCAGCGCCACAGCACTCCGGGGCACCTTCCCGCCGCCCGCCCTACTTATAGTCCGCGCGGCCGCCGCGCCGGCAGCTGGCGGCGCCTCCTGGGCTCCCATTGGCCGGCAGGGGAGAGCGGGGGGACCTTATTATGCTAATCGGCGCGCGCCGGGGAGGAAGCGGGGGGGGAGGGGGGAGGAGCGGACGGCTCGTGCCGGGAGGCCACGTGGGAAGGGAGCGGGGTGGGGGGCGGGGCGGAGCGGAGGCACACGCCCCTGCGCCCGCGGGCCCTGGGGCCGGGGGCCGGCTCGGGCTGCGCCGCGCCGCGACGCCTGCGGCCGTAGCACCCGCTGGGCTGTGGCCAGCTGCCGGCGCGCACCGTCCCGGTGCGTTCAGCCGCTGGAGAGTACCGGGGCGATTTCTGTCCGAGACCGGAACCGAAAATCCACGTAGTGCAGGGAGGAATTTAAAACACAGATTTGTATCGACATGATTTCGGCAAACGCAGATTCCAAGTCCTGCTCCCAGGAAGGGACAGCCCGTGGCTGGGGAGCAGCGCTGTTCCGGGGCCGCGGCGGCAGCAGCACGCTGGGCGGCAGTGCGGGCCCGCCGTGCCCCGGGCGGTGGGTCGGGGGGCGATAACCCGCCCCCGCGCAGCGCTCGGAGGCAGCAGCCGCGCAGTGTCTGTTGCGGCGCCCCCGGCAGGGGACACGGCCGGCGGCCCGGAGCGAGCTCCCCTGCGGGCCCGAGGCGCCGTGCGGGCTGGGGGCTGGGGGCTGGGGGCTGGGGCCGGGCCGCCCGGGGGCAGGCACCGCCCGGGGGGGCACCGGGCAGCCCTGCGGGGCTGTCATCGAGAAGACAGGGCCGGGGTCTTCACGGGAATGCGTAGCGGGGGCAACGGGCACAAGCTGCACTCAGAAGCTCAGGTGGAGTCAAGGAAACCCTCTTCCCCTGAGGACGGTCAAGCCTGCCATCTTGCAGGACGTCAAGGCAGGCCGCCTGCCCAGGGAGGCTGTCGGGCTCCATCCTTGCAGGTCTGCAAGGCCCTGTGTGTGGGGCAAAACCCTGAGAGACCTGGTCTGAGATCCCTAGTGACCCTGGTGCAAGCAGGAGGCCTCCTGAGGTCCCTTCTGGGCGGTATTGATCCTATCATTTAAAAAAAAACCCACGAAATTTCCAGCAAATAGGGATTTTTTTTCGGTTGAGCTTTGTTAAAAGTAGATCTAATTTGGATAGTAACATGAGCTTCTCGTTAATTTTAAATATTCTGTAAAATTAATTCAGTGTGAAATGTGTATGATTGCTGAACTCAGATCTGAACCTCTTTGTCAGCAAAGCAAGCAATAGTAAAACAAATTTTTTGGTTTTGAATGACTACGGTCCAAGTATTAAAGGACAAATCTCTTTCCAAGTCCTTTCAATCTGACATCTCCTCTTAGACTGTCAGTACTTATCCACCAGGTAACTGCTTCAGTGGAACACCAACTCATTTCGTAGAGGTTGTGGAGAGCCATCTTGAGGTAGACCTGTGTCTGCTGCAAACCTGTGCTGGACCAACTCCAGCAGGTTGCACAGAGAGAGCTCCGTGACCTGTCACTCTCACTGCCTTCTCGCCTCTGGTCACATCAACCCCTTTCAAATGTGTGCAAACCCAAACCCTAGGGATGTCCTTTCCAGCACTTTGCTGGAAGTCCTAGATCAAGCACAGCTCCTGTCTGACTCTGCGTATAGTATATGCTATCTGCTCAGTAGTTTCAGCTTCTTTGAGCAGCACCCTTTCAGAAGTGCCCCTCAAACTGAGACACTTCAATGGTTTATATTTTTCTGTTTCCAAATGGTTCTAGTTAGCATCCCAGGCACCTCTACCAGCAACAGCATTGGACCCCGCAGTTATCCCTTAGTGAGCTTCCATTTTAAACCGTGACAGCAGCAGGGTCTGCCAGGTACATCCGACCTCTCTGAGAACATTTCTTGGGTGGTATCTAGAGAGCTGTCAGGACTGGGGAGAAAAGTCTTTGCTGTAACCATCAATTCTAATGATCTTTTTCACCCTACAAACGTGCAAACACATTTTTGACTAGTGAACCTGCAGCAGCAACCTGGCACACTGAATTTGCATGGGTAGGGCATAAATTCTTAGTTTGTTTTCTTTAAAAAATATGTGAGGTATTTTCAGAAATTTGCCTCCTGGTCCATATTCGTAAAATCACAATTGTCTCCACTTGTTGATAGCATGTACTATTCATTCTCAAAAGGTAAAAATCCTTCATATATCAGCTTCATTTTTTCCCCCTACTTACATAAATGGGGAGTAATGCAAAAGGATAGCTTGAGTGGTAAATGGAAGCTTTAGGTGTTCTCACGATATTGGGTTAGACACACTAAATAGTACATGTCTTAGAAGTATCAAAGGAAGAGGTATCAAAGAATATATTTCTGATATACTACAGTTTCAGTGCATGATGAAATAGGTAGAAAATCCAGGACTGACTCAGAGCTTTAAAAGATGCTGATGTTAACTATGACTTTGATGAGATTCCAATTAGAGTGGAAATAAAAGTCACCTAAAATGGATTGAAATTAGTAGGCCAAACTAACTCATAATGCATAACAGTGTATATGTAGTTGTATAACATATATAAGTACCTAAACATGTATGAAACCATATTAACCCATTAAACCCTTCACATGCAAGCTTCTGGTTTTGGCTTAATGATGCAGCACCATGGAGTTAGGGCTTCTCGTCATCACACTTTCCAGTTTGCCCCATTATTCCTGGATCTCCTAGCACTAATGGTGCTGAAGGCCATGAAGCATTATCAGAAACCTGATCCACCTTATTTCGAACCACGGTATCAACACGAGGCCTCCACCGCACAAGTGGAGGTGCAGGAAGGAGAGCTATGCCTGCCCCAGCTCCTGTCCTCATTTTGAAGACATCAGCTCTGCAGATGTGACACCTTAGATGTCTAATAAGCAAACAGCTTTAGTGGAGGTCAGGCTCCACTGCTTGTTTTCTTGGTCTTTTTCTCCTGTGTTTTTAAAGCATCCATGAAAGAAAGAAGAAAAGAAAAGAAGAAAAGAAAAGAAAAGAAAAGAAAAGAAAAGAAAAGAAAAGAAAAGAAAAGAAAAGAAAAGAAAAGAAAAGAAAAGAGAAAAGAAAAGAAAAGAAAAGAAAAGAAAAGAAAAGAGAAAAGAAAAGAGAAAAGAAAAGAAAAGAAAAGAAAAGAAAAGAAAAGAAAAGAAAAGAAAAGAAAAGAAAAGAAAAGAAAAGAAAAGAAAAGAAAAGAAAAGAAAAGAAAAGAAAAAAGAAAAGAAAAGAAAAGAAAAGAAAAGAAAAGAAAAGAAAAGGGGGGGGAGAAAAAAAGGGGGAAAAAATAGGGGAAAAGAAAAAAGAAGAAAAAAAAAGACAGACAAACTTTTTGTTTTTCAGTGTTCTTGGCCATAAACACCAGAGTAAAGGTGCTGAATGATCCATCTGAAAATGGAAGTTACACCTTCGATTGCCACAGGACACCTGAGCACATTTAGGCATACTGAAGTGTCCCCAGTATGCTTGTGAGAATCAAAATTCAATTATGCAAATGCAGCTCGGTATAATCTATGCATTTGATGGAAAACTGGTAGGCACCAGGCCTCTGGTAGATCAGCAACTGTGTGCGTATAAACCTTCCTGTAAATCAAGGCAGGGGGATATCAGTGGCAGCAGTACTCGGGCACGACTACGTGGATTTTGCCATTCTGTTTGACAGCAGTGGCATAACCCGTGCTGCCCATAGCACGACAATGTTCGCCGGCAAAACTGTGTTCTGGTTTTTGTCCTGGCACCTTCAGCACACGACCAAACGCGCCGAGGCCAAGCTGATGCTGCGTTCGCGGTCAAGCTGTGACCTCTGGTGGACACCTGGAATATTACTGCTGCAAAAAAATAACGCGCAGCCCGCCGGAGAAGCGTATCTACATTCAAATCCTGTTTTCATATCCGTAATGCTTTTAGTGAAAATTTAGCAGGGGGAAAAAAAAAAAAAGTAAATGTTGTTGTTTCCTACACGAAGAAAACCCCTAAAACTGCCCTCTAATCTTATAAAAAGTCAGATGCAGAGTAACAGGGAAATAACAGTATATTCAATCACAACGAAGGCAGGTAACCTACCAGAACGTAACAGGTAACACTGCAGACAGATTACATCCCCTGTGTAGCTAGTAACAAACGTGGTTTTGTCATTTTGTGAGGAAAAGAATAGCGTATCTCCAACTGAAGAGCAGCAGGCACAGACATCACCTTTGGCCTAAGTGAGAGGAGACTCAAACGGCCTAAGTGAGAGGAGACTCAAACCTTCCACATCAGAACAGGCATGTGAGCAGTGGTAACAACCAGCCCCACCATGGGGCTCTTCCATTGCCCCAACATGTCTGGTGCTTTCCTAGTTTGTGCTGCATGCCTGGACTTCACATCAGAAAGACCCTTTTTACCAAGACATACCATCCCTTTCGGTTTAGGTGGAGTACTCCCAACCTCAAGTCTTTCCAAATCCATCAGAGACTCTCCTCTTTCCATTGCAGTCCTCCATCCAGTCCTCCACCTTTGCAGCCCTATTGTCTTCACTCAGCAAACTTCTTTCTCCAGATATGGCATCTCACAAAATAAAAACCAAATAAAAAACATGTCTACAAAACCTAGAAGTTTTAGGAAGCGGGGCTCTGTTCCCAGCTTCCTCTACAAATCCTCTGGCTAAGATCAAGCTGGTTTTGTGTTTCCATCAGACCAACAGGTCACCTACTTAATCTTTGATGTCTTTCTTCCTGCTGAACCTGACACAGATGCTGCTCATCCCCATGCCTAGTAAACCTGACAGCACCCTCTATCCATACACTTTAATCTGTGGCACATTTGCCAGAGAAATGCCACCCGCCAAGACCAAACACCCACAGTCTATAGGCAGCACAGAGATTTAACTTACTGAGAAAGTAGTGAAGTAACACTTTTTGTAACATCATCTTTTTCTAAAAAAATAAACCTGCATATTACAAGTCTCAGTTGAAAATGATGCTGTGGGAATAGAAGCAGTACTTTTCTGGATTAAGTGGTTTACTGTTTTGCTAAAAAAAATCAAGTATTCCCAGAAATGTAGCTGAAGTGCTATAGGATTGACAACACTTAACTCGCTGCATAGACCTGATTATTACAGAATGTTGTGCAGATGAGCACAGAGCCCTCAGTTCTGTCATCTTTTCAGGTTTTGCACTAAAAAGTGGAAGAGCACATCTTGCATTAATTTTGGTGGTTTGAGTTTTTGCACAGACAATGGCACCCTGCATCAAGTAGCCAAAAGAGTTTGTAAGTGTTGCTGAACTCACACCACTAGCACATTTTCCCTCCTGCAGGTGCTATTATTAAAACAAAGCAAGAAACCAGAAATGTTGATCTTACAATACAGAAGCTTCTTTCTAATGACAGATGAATGTTTCTCTCCTGTTCTAAGAAAAGAAAGAATTTCTTAAGAATCATAGAATCATAGAATAATTTGGCTTGGAAGGCACCTTTAATCTAGGGATCGAGTCCAAGCCCCCTGCAACGAGCCGGACCATCTTCAACTACATCAGGTTGCTCAAAGCCTCATCCAGCCTGACCTTGAACATTGCCAGGGATGGGGCATCTACCACCTCTCTGGGCAACCTGTTCCGGTGTTTCACCACCCTCATTGTAAAAGATTTCTTCCCTATATCTAATCTGAATCTACCCTCTCTTATTTTAGAAACCGTTACCCCTTGTCGTACTGCTGCAGGTCATTCCTGCTAAAATGTTTATCCCCATCTTTCTCATGAGCCCCCTTTATATACTGAAAGGCTGCAATAAGGTCTCCCCGGACCTTCTCTGCTTCAGGCTGAACAACCCCAACTGTCTCAGCCTTTTTCATAGAAGAGATGTTCCACCCTTCTGATAATTTTTGTGGCCCTCCTCTGCACCCACTCCAACATCTTTCCTGTGCTGAGAGCTCCAGAGTTGAACACAGTAATCCAGGTGGGGTCCCACCAGAGTGGAGTAAAGGGGCAGAATCACCTCTCTCGACCTGCTGGCCAGCTTCTTTTTATGCAGCCCAGGATACAATTGACCTTCTGGACTGCGTGTGCACACTGCCAGCTCATGTCCAGCTTTTCATCCACCGGGAGCCCCTAGTCTGTCTTAGCAGTCAATCCCTTCACCTCCCAACCTGTATTAATACCAGGGGTTGCCCTGACCCAGGTGCAGGACCTTGCACTTGGCCTTTTTGAACCTCAGGAGATTCACATGGGCCCACTTCTGGAGCTTGTCCAGGTCCCACAAAACTTTAGAGATTTTACAGAGATGGTTATTTTTAGTCAATGCTTTCCTTTGTATAGGTGGGAAGCTGAAAGAGATAATTTTGAAAACAATAGAGTTTTCCATAGAGGAAGAGCCCAGTACAGTGGAGGCCAAGGGAAGGGGACAAATACTGCACCCAGCAACACATACTGGAGCAATGCTGCATATGCTGCCTTGCTTTGCTTCAACAGATGGTAGCCCCTAACTGATGACGTAAATGGATATTGCTGTCTACAACACCTTGTAATCTGGTATCAGCTAAAAGCATCAGCCAGCCAATGCAACTGAGTGTTTGGGATCAGGACACAACAGACCATTTTTGAAACTGGTTGTTTGAAAAGGCTCCTTTATCCCCTGCTCACCTCAAAACACAGTGCTATCTTCCCCAGCAGGTTTGCTTTCATTGACACACTTGGACAGAAGTATTCAGCAAGTTCAAGCACTTTTTCCTCTTCATGAATGATTTCTTTACATAGCTGCTTAGATTCCTGTACTGCATTTATCTAGCCGTGTGGGACCTCAATTAAAGATAGTCACATATAATGTTTTCAACATAGCGTTGCATATTTGTGTTTCATATTTTAAACAAGACATACATCTCCTGCCCATCTCTGTCCAAGCAGTGGACAATATGTCCAAGCATCACCAAGCAGTGACTAATAGTGTCATAAGCAGGAGAAGATGTTTGTTCCAAGCTTATCTTCAATATGACAGTACCACACAAATTTATGCTCCTGAGAGACCCAGTCTGGTGTGCATCACCCAAAAAAAGGGTAAAAATATCAATAAACCTACATTGCCCATTCTGTATTTAGACTGCGGTGAGCTGCAAGTGTGCAAGGAATATATGTCTGGGACGGCCAGCACCTCCCGCCTCTCCAGCCCCATGCCAAGATCTGCATAACTCACATCCTACTGGGAGCTGAGGAAGGCAGTCCAAAGCAGCTTACTGGGGGGTAGCCAATAAACATGTCAGGGAACCTTCTGCTACAACCCAGCTCAGAAACACTGGGAGGCATGATGATTTTTTTGTTGTTGTTCTTGTTTGGGGTTCTTTTTGTTTGTTTGCTTGAAGTAAGAATTGCTGAAAGCTGGGTTTTATTGGCAATGTTTGCTTTCTTTTGGACCAGAATTTTATCAGGGCAAATTTTTCAGGATCATCTCCTGGGACTTCTGTGTGTCTGTAGGTCCAGCAACTAAAACCTTATTGTGCATTCACAGCAGTCCTGACTGGCTGCTGAGTGACTGGAAATCCTAGACACATTCACAGCCCATATGCACCACAGCTGCATAACACCCAGCTCAGAAAATCCTGTTTTCAGGCCAAATTGGACAGACTGTGTGTGCATGATCAGCTGAAGTCTGTGTGCCAGGAAGACGCAGGAAATGTCAGATGTGCTATCCTTGAGCACACACAGTTGTCCAGGAATGCCTGGAGACCTTACTCTAGAAGTATGACTTCAAACAGACACTCAAGGTTAGAAAATTACATAAGTGACACTAAAATTATATTTGCTGATAATTCAAACCAGAAGAACAGCAGCAAATCCAAGCATCAAAAATGTCATTTTCTGACTGTCTGTCTACTCAACACTGCAGCCCTCTAGCTGCTGCCAATAATAGTCTCAAGTGAGGGTTGGTTACAAATAAAACTGGGAATTTCTTGTGATATAGCTGGTTTTCATCCCACTTGCCTTAGTCCCTTCACATATTTTTTTCTGTCACATCCGTTTAATGTGATGCAGAGGGGTCCCTTTCCTCCAGCAAAATAAAACTACTGAAAAACAGTCTTGTTTTGCTAGCTCTTCAGTCCAACCAGATGACATTAAAGACTGCTTTGAATGGTGACTTTGCCTTTCCCAGTGTTGATGGTTCCATATGATGCCAGAGAATTTTTCAACAGCTGAACATGTTATTTTTATTTTGTTGTGTACTGAACTATCTTAAAGATGCCAAAAAAAGCTAAAAATCAGTTGTTTAAGATCACTGAAAAGCTGTCTGTGTGTTATAATGAAAGAAGAACCAAGTCTTTCCTTAGCCCAGATGCTGCCAGAATTATTAATTTCACTGGGTAATTTTGTGGCATTGTAAATGTAATTCACAAAGATGTGTTGCCCTGTGTCAGGTGCCTCTTGTATCTAGCATAAGACTGTCTAATGGAACTTCTATTGCAGAGGTGTGCCTGGCTGAGCAAAATAATTTGATCTTTAATTAGTTCTTTGGTGTCTTCTATCATAGGTGTAATGGAACAGACAACCTGAGAATGAAAGCTCAGATGGTCAATTTAGACCTTAACTGTGTAACTCTGTGGTTTTGTATGGCATTTTCCTCCATTTAAAAAAAAAAATACCTATGAGGCTGACTTATACCTAAAAAGGTTAGAAATAAGATGTGATGGGGACAAGGTTACTTTATCTTGACCTTTTTCTATAAAACAAACTAAAAGGTAAGAATAGCAAATATCTTTACCGACCTCAGTTTGCACATGCCAATTTTCCCTCATCACAAGCAATACCAACTCAGAACATGTGTATCATCCCATCTTTGTGACAGTAAAAAAAAATAGCTTAAAGCTAGAAAATGGACACATTTTCTCTTTCCTTTTCACCCACTCAAGACAAACAGGAGATACTTTCTTTAGATATACAGTACATTAATTATGCTCTACGTAATGATATCCAGAAGTTCAGTTCTCTTTGAATTCTTGTTAATCAAATGCTCCAAACATAAGTGAGAAGTGAACCGTGAATAACCACCATAAAGTGAAATCTAGTTGCACTCTTTGATGAATAAGATTACAAAAAGTAAGTGTTGACAGTTGATAAATGTGCAGGAAAATAAATTAAAAATTAGATGCAGTTTAGCATTGTATAGGAGAAGGCCAGGTGAGAGCTATTGATTATGAAATTAGTGCAGTAGAACTATTACTTCTGGATATCACATTTTACTAGGGAAGAGTTTTAGTCAGTTCATCTTGGAATTCACTGAGATAATTTCATTAAAATATGTATGTGCCAACTGGCTAGGTTGTCTTTGTTGCTTTTTTCTTTTTAGCCTTCTTGTGTTCCTATCTGTAATTCCTTGTCATTTTCCCACGTAGCCCTAGACTTCAATCACTGAGTATGGGATTTTGGGCCAAACACATAAATCACAGGTTTCCCTCTACACATTAGGTGTTCATCTGGTGAGGGAAGGGGAGGCCAGGCAGACAGATGGGTGTATGTATAAGAAGGGGGCTGGCAGGTAACCTTCCCTTGAAGCATGCGTTGTGATCAGGTACTATCTGGGCCATGGGCATGACACTGTTTTCAGAAAATGTGGATGCCCAAAATCTCTGTGATTCCAGTCAGTTTGCGTATGACTCCAGATATGACAGAAGGGCAGCACAGTAACACCGGTACATGCTCTTATTGATGATTAAAATTTCAGTATGCACATAAGCTCCATCAGCAATGATTTATGCCTGGCCCCTGCCACCTGCTCTGAGGATCACATATGTTGCCTGTAATAAACAAGCCTTAAGTGAAAGATGCAGTGGTCCTCCATATGGGGACCAGAATGCATTCCTCCCTGGTCCCAGCTACCCCCCCTAAGCAGTAGGCAACAGCGTCCCTGAGCAGGACTGTCTCAAGCCCAGCCTATATTGGGGTTTGGTGGGGGATGGGGCTGCCTATTGCCTACTTGTACTGGCTGAACAGAGAGGGTGTCAAGTATTGCCCATGCCAGCGTAGCGTGTACTTTGAACTGAAGAGAGCTTCTGGCAGCTCTGGGAATGGAGACTGGGACATATGAGACCATTGAGCAGAGCCTTTTCTGCCCAGCTGCATGAATGGGGGCAGCAGCAACAGCTGACCACCAGCCCTGGTTTCACCTAGGCAGAATAGCTACCTTTGGTGCTGGGTCCAGTTTTAAAGGTAGAGGCGGTGCACCCTGGACTCTCAGAGCTTAGTTATAGGAGGCAGATTTGGCTGAGCTGTGGAGAAGCAGCACTGAAAGTCTGAAGTTGCTGTAGACATTCACACAGGCAAGAATTCAGTTTTGGGAATGTCTCCAGTGAAAGCAGAAGCACACACGTGAAGAGGCTGGAGAAGTAAGAACTTTGCCGTTCATCTTGTGCCCACTCAGTCCCTATCCTTATGAGTCATTCTGTAGTTGTGTATGCGAAGCTGTGCACAACTTCTTTAACTGGGAAGGCAAAGGTTCTTCAAAGATGAGTTCATTGAACCATAACTCCTCACCTCATGACTCCGTGTTTGATAATTCAGTTTAGGTCAGAGTATCTCATTTCCCAGTATGCAGCTCTGCCTCTGTAGTTTGTCTATTATTGATAAGAGAGGCCATTAGGAAGCTGTTTTGGCTTGTGCCTCCAAAATTTCTGAGAAAAAGATGAGGATACTAAAGTGAGCTTTCATGTGTTATCTTGCACAGTGAGCTCATCCTCTGTACTTAGGCATAAGGAACGAATAAAATCACCAGCAGAGACACACACAGCAGAGACACACACTGATCTAGCCTTTTGTTTAGTAGTATTTGGTAACCTGCTGAACAGATGAGTCTTAAAAAGAAGACAAAGATGTACCTGCTGCTACAAGAAATGCCAGAAACCAGAAACCAAAAAATCCATGTTATCATTTAGAGTGGCATTCTCATACTAGTCACTTAAGGCAAAACAGTTTACGTAATGCTTTACATTTGTTATAGCATACAAGAGCTTAAAATTTGGGTACTAATATTGAGTCCTTCCCATACTCTGCAAAGGCTTTGTGTGAAACAGACCACTAGTGGTTACACTGGGCGTTTCTTCAAACCCTACTGCCTCACAGACTCCTACATCCCACACTTTGGGAAATTCCTCCCTTCAGAATCCTGGCTGTATACTTCAAAATCTAAGAATGACATAAGATTTTTAGAATTATAATTCTGCTTGGCTCCAGTTTGTTTGGATACAATAGGAAGAAAATTTTAATATCTCTTATCAGTTATTCAACTTCGGTCTGTTTCTATTTGGTGTTTTGGATACACAAATCTGGAGATGTGGCCCACTCAAGGCTGATTAAGGAAGTCTGGGGAAATTGGTACCAACATTTATATAAAAATAAGACTGAATTTGCAACAGAGATCTACTTACACTGCACATTGCTGTGCAATGAGCAGTCATCATCCAGAACACAAAAGCAACTGTAAAACATCTCCCCTGAAAAAGACAATTAAAGGAGAGAAGAAATTGTACACGTAGCCTGGTGTATGCCAGCAAGGATTAGAGAGAGTGCTAGCCAAGTAATCTTCTATTGCAGTTCGAGACGGGGAATTGGCTGTAGAATTTGGTTGTCTCTGTTCCTCAAAGGAAGACTTGACAATCTGAGCATCAGGGTGTCTGACTCCATCCAAGATGATATATAAACCTGGGCAAAATGGTAAATCTCTATGTGCCTGCAATAGTTCCACATGTGCAAAACAGGATTAGCAGACTGGCTGAATTTCTTCATGTTTTCTGTCATTATAAATCTCTCCAGTTCCTGGATTCATTCTGGTGAAAGGAAGTTTTTCGGTTTTTTAATTAAAGCTTTATGCCTCTCACAGCTTGAGAGAAAAGCTGGAAGTGAATGAACCATAGAGACTGACACTAAAATTAAAAAAAAAAAAAAAAAAAAAGGATCTGCTCATTTAAAAAAAAATAATCATTAAACCAAACTTCATAACTTTTCTTGTGGGCCTAACTCAGGATTTATTTATTGTTTTTATCACTTGAGGTTGAAAGAGTTTGCAGTAATGTTGCCTTTCTGAAACTTTTTCTTGGCCTTGTCTAGTTAATTTGTCATACCCTTGGATAGGGACAGTCACTTACAATATAACCACCGTTTCTCTTGTACTGTGATGCCCTGCTGTTACCTGATGCCTTCAGGTGTGACTATAATGTGAATGATAATAATACAGAAATTTAAACCAAGGCAGTCAATTAAAAGGATTTTTTCCCCCCACTAACAAGGTTATAATGTGATGGTGGCTACCAAGTTCAGGGTGAATCTCAGCCTTAATTTTCTAAATGCAGTTCCCCAACTTCTACATAAAAAGAAGCAGTCACTCCATGAAATTAAGTTTTCTTCTGAAAAAAATCTTTTTAAAAGTCTTAAAAAAACCTAAATATGCCCTCACACTCTGTCTACTTATTCTCACTATAATCCCACATTAAAGTTATCCATTTTTCAAGTAGATTTGAGGGTTTGGCTTTGGTTTTGGCTTTCTTGCAATGGGCCTTGAAAATCAAGGCAAGTTATATCTTCTTTCTTTTTCATATATTATCAATAAGAAGAAGAAATCAGGCTTCTTGGTTGCTCTTCTGCAACGCTGTTGTTAACACCAAAATCTCAAGGCAACCTCTAAAACCTCTCGAGTTAACTCCAGTTCGGATCACTAGTACCACCAGCAGCAGTGACTGTTCCTTGGATCTTTTTTGCAGAATCACAGAATCACTGTGTGGCTGAGGTTGGAAAGACCTCTGGAGGTCATCTGGCCCAACCCCCTGCTCAAGCAGGCTGCCCAGGACCATGTCTAGATAGCTTTTGAATATCTCTCAAGGATGGAGACTTCAGCAGCTCTCTGGGTAACCCATGCCAATACGCTGGAACCCTCACAGTAAAAAAGTGTTTCCTGATGTTCGGCAGGAACCTTCCCATACTCCGGTTTGTGCCACTGCTTCTCTTTCTGTCACTGGGCACCAATGGAAAGAGCCTAGCTCTATCCTCTTTGTGCCCCGTATTCAGGTTTTTATATACATTGATAAGGCCCTCCTGAGCCTTCTCTTCTCCAGTCTGAACAGTCCCAGCTTGCTATGTGCCGCCTGGTAAAAATCGCTGACCGTGTCAGGCTTTGTGCAGCAGTGCGTAATGCTGAATGTCAGAGCCCAATAGCTATGTACTGCTTCAGCTGCAGGCCATCAGCTTCGGCTTTAAATGATTATGTTATCAGCTTCTCTACTTGCATTGGGTTTGCATGGCAAGCTTTTGGTAGCAGAGGGCTACAGGGGTGGCTTCTGTAGGAAGCTGCTAGAAGCTTCCCCCATGTCTGACAGAGCCAGTGCCAGCCGGCTCCAAGACGGACCCACCGCTGGACAAAGCCGAGCCCATCAGTGATGGTGGTAGCGCCTCTGGGACAACGTATTGAAGAAGGAGGGAAAAAAAACCCCATGCAATAGAAACTTCAGCCAAAGAGAGGAGTGTGAATAAGTGAGAGTAACAATGCTGCAGACACCAACATCCTTGAAGAAGGATGGGGAGGAGGTGCTTCATGTACCAGAGCAGAGACTCCCCTGCAGCCCCTGGTAAAGACCATGGTGAGGCAGGCTGTCCCCCTCAGCCCATGGAGGTCTGTGGTGGGGCAGATAGCTACCTGTAGCCCATGCAGGACCCAACATTGGAGCAGGTGGATGTGCCTGAAGGAGGTTGCGACATCGTGGGAAGCCCACGCTGGAGCAGGCTCCTGTCAGGACCCGTGGATCCATGGAGAGAGCCCAGGCTGGAACAGGTTTGCTGGCAGGACATGTGACCCCACGGGGGCCCACACTGGAGCAGTCTGTGCCTGAAGGGCTGCACCCCGTGGGAGGGACCCGCGCTGGAGCAGTTCATGAAGAACTGCAGCCCATGGGAAGGACTCACACTGGAGAAGTTCATGGAAGACTGTTTCCCATGGGAAGGACCCCACACTGGGGTAGGGGAAGAATGTGACAAGTCCTTTCCTTGAGGAGGAAGGAGCAGCAGAGACAACGTGTGATGAACTGATCACAACCCCCATTCCCCATCACCCTGTGCCGCTTGAGGGGAGGAGGCAGAGAAATCAGGAGCAAAATTAAACCCAGGAAGAAAAGATGGGTGGGAGGAAGGTGGTTTATGATTTGATTTGGGTTTATTAGTTATTATTCTACTCTGATTTGATTGGTAATAAATTAAGATAATTTCCCCAAGCAGAGTCTGTTTTGCCCATAACAGTAACTGCTGAGTGATCTCCCTACCCTTATCCTGACCACAGGCCTTTTGCTCTATTTTCTCTCCCCTGTCCTGCCGAGGAAAGGAGTGACAGAGAGGCTTTGGAGGCCACCTGGTATCCAGCCAGGGTCAACCCACCACACTATTTTTTTATATGTTTCATTAGTGAGCAAAGTTTTGGTGACTAACAATATAAAAACACACGTAAAAGATAGGTTTGTTAGAACAGAGCCCACGTCTGTCATTGTCAGCACCGGCAGTTGTCAGCATTGCAAAGGAAGGATGCTGAATATTGTCGCTGGCCGGGCAGGACCTCCCGCACACACGGAAAACCACTGCTCTCACCCTCAGCAGCCAGCCAACTGGTCAGAAAAGCTGACGATGACTCTAACCAAAGACAGGATTTAGGGTTTTCATCAATCAATAAAGATATCATCAATAAAGATATCATGCCCAGGGAGAGGGTCGCCTGGGGCCACGGGCTGGTGCTCTCCCACCCCGAAGGGTCCAGCCGGGTGTCACGGCAGCGTGCCCTTCCTCCTCCTGCGCTCACAGGGCAGGGCTAGGATCTGGCTGGTTTTACTTTTACGCTGTGCCTCGCTGTCGCCAGTGGTGCCCACCCCCCCGGGGCTCGTGGCGGGTGGGCGATGAAGAGCACGAGTCAGTCCTGCCCCGGCAGTGGCGGCTCCGGCCGCCCCGCGTCACCTGCGGGTCACTAACTTCGCGGCAGTGACACGGCGCCGCTCACAAGGTGTCACCCGCGCGTCACGCTCCTGCAGATTTGCTGAGCACAGCTGCTTAAGTGACTTCTGGAAACGAGAAAATTCTCCCATTGGGTTTTCTCGCACAGGCATCCGCCCTACAGTCAAACAGGGCTGAAGAAGGTGTGCTTCTTCACTGGGCACCGCTGCATCCAGCACGCCTAAGAAGTTTCCATTGTCATCACTTTCTGAAATTAAACGTGAATTACATAGCTTTCTCTTTTATTCTTATTAATGTAGTGTCTGCATACAAAGTGCTCAAAATAAGAGTAGGTTTTGCATACCTGAGCCTAGTACAATGCTTCACAGAACCAGGAGGAAATAGGCAATAATATTCCCTGTTTCACCTATAAAACCCCTGACCTTCAAAAACTGAAGCCTGTGCTGAGGATACCTCTGACAACTACCAATAGAACATACTACTTTTGAAAGCTGAAAGCAGCCACGACTTCGGAAGCACAAAACTGACCATGACCTGGAATGAAAGAACAAACAACTGCTATGGCAGCAAATCAGGCATCAGACATCAGCCTGCTGATACTGTCTCCTGCTGTCACAATTTAGAATTAAATGTGGTTAGTATTCCAGTACCTGAAGCCCTGCATATATCACAACGAGATTATAACCATAATTAAGGTTATGGTTACTTTTGGGGATACTACCCCTTCAATCATTTCTGTTATTGGGCTAGGTTATACGTGACAGTAATTTGAAAGTACTGTTGCAACAGGACCGTTTGCAAATGCATCAGCTTCAGTGTGGATTAAGCTCTTGTAGACTCAGGAGCTAAATGTTTGTTCCATCACACAGGTTTGGAGTGTGTTTAGCACTGTCCTGACAATTTTATGACACATTCATAACAGACACAGGTTAATAGCAGCCCATCTGCAGTCAGACAGTCTCATATCCCTGCAATTAGATGTTATCATTGCATTTGTGCTTGTAAAATGTCTGAAGAATCCTATGATTTCATTCATTTGCAAACCCACAAGTCTGTTTAAAATTATGCTAGAGTAACAGCTGTATAAATACTTGTGATTCTACACAACAGATGATGATGGTGATAATAATAATAGTAACAATTAATAAAGCTGAAGGTTTTACACATTGCTTTTTTCCCCAGCATCGAAATCTCGAAAAATGTCTCCAACACTTGAAATGAAAGCAGAAAAAACAAGTTTCACATTGTATGACTTGTGCACCCTCTCCCCTGCAGCACACACACTCCCTGGGGTCTCTCACTCTTCCTTCCGCCTCTGCTCGCACCAGTTCCCCCGGCACACACAGAGGCACCAGCCTCTTCCAGGGGTCACCGCGCTCTTATTGGAGTCACTCTGCTCCCTAGAGAACCATCACGATACTCTTCCCCCTAATTCCTTCGTAAACTCATCACCGGCATGTCCCTACTCCTGGCTACACAGCTGGCTGACACACTGTAAACACTTAATTTGTGAGACACAGGCCTTACATCAGCATTCAGGAAATTGAGAATGAAGTCTGTGGCTTGTCTGGAAAACAACTAACCAACCAACAAAAAAACAAAACAAAACAAAACAACAACAACAAAAAACACCTCCCCACCAAAAGCCAAGGGGAAGAAAACCATCTGATGTGAATAATGTGAAGACTTGTTTTGCTCTCCTGTTCAGTGCTCTCAGACAGCAAAACAGATACAAAACATTTTAGGTTCCCTTTTTGCAGAATTGAGGCCACCCTTTGACAGCATAGCCCTGTCTGCACTACAGAACATGGCCTGGCTCCTGTCATTTATTTGATGCACCTTATATCCGAGAGTCCACACACAGCTGTCCTGGCTGTGTGCAGGTTCTGTGGAACATCTCTGGCATATGGCTTATGACCAAAAAATCATACTGTTAATGCGCTAACAGATCTCAAAATTTCACACCATTATTTCACAAAGAAACCTCTAGAAGGCTGTGAGAAATTGCTGTTAATTCTTCATATTGTTTGCTGCCACACCAGAAGCTGTAATGCTTTTAGACTACATTTCTAATGCAAAAGGATCAAAACCTTGCAATAATTTGGGGGATTTACAAGGATGGTTGTGACATGGAAGCCCCCTGGCATTGCTGAGCTGCAAGAGGGAGTTGCTTTGCCTCCATTCAGACTGCCACAGTCCTAGACAGTGCTGGCCGTCAGGGAGACATTGGGGCAGAAGACAGGGGCTGGCTGTGCCCTACTCTGCAACCCTGTGTCACGGGAGCTCCGCAAGCCTGCACTGCAGAGTCCTCTGCTGACAAAGAGCAAGAGCAAATTCTTTAGTCATCCATCAAACTTAAAATCTGCAGCTGGACAATATGAAATGATGCATACAGACTGGCTTTGCCTGTTGGAAGAGCATGCAGCCATTAGCTGGGAACATATGAGATGTTAAGTTTATTTTAGGCAACCTGAGGCTGGAAGTCTGGTCCCTCATGTCACATAACAAGGAGCAGTGCTCACAGTCTCTCGGATGTAACAGCCTTCATGGAACATTTCAACTCATCTTCTTATAATGAATTCAGATAATTTTGTTAAACTAGAATTGCAGACAGCCCAAGGACAAACACTAAACCTGAAAATAATTTGCAAGAGTCTGACAACCATTTTGTAGCTGCTTGGGCCAGCTCAAGGCAAGGACAAAGTGTACACGACAAAGAAAGAAAGTTAGCTTCTGTGAAAGACACATGTAACCAAAGTGCCTGGAAATTAACTCAACTCTATCCCTTGAAATGAGTGTTCATCTTTCTGTAATATTGCAAAAGGCAAATAAAAAGTAAGCCACTGGCAGTCTCAGCCATACTTTGAGGCACAACAGGCAGGATTGTCCAGCTTTGATTTTTAATTTGCTGTTGCTCTTGAATCTACAGGAGGAACGGCATCATGGGAATAAACAAATTACCCTCCCAACCCAATTTAAAACAGTTTTGGCTGATTCACATGGTCTAGAGATTAATATTTAACATATACTAGCAGCGGTGTGGTTCTAAAAATGCACAAGATACATGCTTATGTATGGAGCAGTGGGAGGCAGGACCCAATTGCACTACTTTTCTGCTTAATGCATAAGACCAGAGAGGCCTGTATATACAAATGTAATGCCTTATATCTTCGAGGAACTTATATGGTACCCTAAGTAGAGCAAGGTGCAGGGAGCCTGTGTGCAATAAGGCTTACTCACAGCCCCTGTTCTTTTAGAAACAGCAGCATTCTGCAAGGTTCAGCCTCCCAGGTGGCCTATATTCTTTTTTCCAGATCTGCCAGTTGATTGCTTTGAAATACACATTTCACTAATAGAGAAACAGCCTAGCTCAGCACATTAAACTGACCTGTTCCCAGCACAGCTTAGCATTACACCAAGTGGCCAAGTCAGCCCCACATTTGACTTGTGGCAATTTCAGTTTTCTTTTCAGAAAAAGACCCTGTTGAAGGGCATCATGCATACAGCAGATCCTTCTGAGATTTGGCTACAAAATACTCTCAATTTTGGGACAACAGTTCCCTGTGTACAGTTGCTTTTGCACTCCCTGGTTTCCCACTTCTGAATTCATTCAGTAGGGGGCTGCAGTAATTTTGAATAATGCCAGTTACTACTGGGTTTTAATCAGCATGTGGTGGAGGCTAAGACCCTTCTGCCAGCTGCATCCTGTATCAGCCGCTCCATTCCCCCCATGATGGATGTCAGGTTCGGAAGCATTTAGTGCCCCAGTCATCCCATTTACTCTTTTAAAAGATTGGCTTTTTTCCAACCCTTTTAAATTTCTTCACTGATCCATTTTTTATTTCTCATTGTGTCAACACTAATGGTTCAGAGAGCTCTTTGGCCAATTCCTGGAAGTTATCCAATCCTGCAGACTTTTAAATGTTTAAGTTTAATATCTGCTATTTAATATCCTCCCTAGTCACTAATGGAATAGAAGGTAATCATCACCATATTCTTACAGCTTTTACACATCCATCAAAGACTAAAACATCTTTTCCACAGAGAAACTGTTTCAGATCCCTTGTCTCCGTTGGTGGCCCTCCCCATCACAGCCAAATGCCCAAGGCTGCATGAAGGTGGGGCTGAGGCTGTGTCAAACTGTTACCTTGAATTCCCACAGGAGAGAAGCCCTTAAGCTCTAAACTGAGTTATTTCACTTTTTTTTGTACTTTTTCCTTCATCCCCTTATTTTGCCACAAGCCCTCCTTGTTATCTGAGGAGGGATGCACACTTCCCTCCATGCAGCTGCAAGGGAATTAGCCCTGCTCTTGCCATTACCACCAGGGAGCAAGCCAATGCCCTTGTAGACTCTCACCCCTGACTGGGATTTTCCCATTTACCTTGCCATCTCGCCCAGGAGCCCACTGATAGATCCAGGATGCATTGCACTAAGCACTGGATTAGGAGGGGAGTGTGGTCCCTGCCCCAAAGGAGAACAGCAGACCCCAGCTGTGTCTGACCAAGCAGCCTCATCGATGTGGCCCCTGCAGTCAAAAGCAACCCTGAGCATCATCTCACCTTGCTGCACATACCTCAGTCAGGCTTGTCAAAAGTGGTCTGAGGACAGAGAGGGGCACCAGAGGACTGTCAGAAAGCAGCAGGTCAAAATCACATGGCACGCAGGGTAGTGATCTCCATAAACCCACAGCCTGAAGCTGCATTTCATGCTTCCTCCTTCTTTGCATATCCGCAGTCTCTGGTTTCCCCAAAACACCATTTTTTAAAAAAAGAAGAACTTGGATCAGACATGGGCTGAAACTAGCCGTGCCCTCAAATGCACCCTGGTTTCTGTCACCAACATGTTGACACACTTTGAAAAACTGTTAGAAACAAGGAGGTTTGTACTTGAAGCCGATTCCCCAAAGCTACAAAGATTCTGATTCTCCCAAGCTATAAAGAAATATCATTGTTCTCAGGCAATATGAAACAATTACCTCTAACTTTGGAAGTGGTTTTTATCAGTAGATCTAAACGGCCTTTACCAAGAAGGTAAGCATTATCATTATTCCTATTTTACAGAGGGCAAGAGGTCACTCATTTGGCCAGCAATGGAGATAGTCATCTGATTTCCAGTCATGTTCTGGCCACTAACCTACCTACAGCAACAACACCTACGTACAGAAACTTGTTTCGTGGTTCACGGTTCATGACCACATGAATGGGAAACCAACAGAGGAAATTTTTTTTATTTTTTTTTAAATGCAGTCCATTTTTGTCTTTCTTTCTGAGCAAAGATCTATGAGATCTGTGGTTTTGCACTCAGACAATCTAACAGAGAAGATTTAAACAACTGTCAAAAATCTCTATGGAGATCTATGGATTTTCCAGTAGTGCCTGACTATCCATTTAATTTAGCTTACTTGTGAAAGAGATGCTGTTAGTTATACTAACTTCAAGGCCCACTGACACACATTTTCAAAGCTCTTTGCAGCAGAAAAATCCTAAGGCTGGGTGTGATAAGAGAATGGGAACATATTGCTAACACACAGTATGAGTAGCTGATGGTGGTAAAATGCATTAACTTCCACAGAGCGGCTTGAAGATTGCACATTGTCCTTAGGGTATGACAGCTGGTTAGGAAATGGTGCTTGCTGCTGACAATCCTGATGACGAGATGTCCATCAGCACCACTATTCTTGATCTCACAAAGCAAATGGAGCACTCTAGCTCAGTGTGCAATGTATCCCTCCAATTCCTGAGAATGGTAGTAGTGATCATAACCAACCCTTCCGATGTGAAAATGTCATTGACTTGAGCAGAAACTGGTCTCCCCATTCCTAAAACAAGGATTAAGGGAACTCTACACTGAGGTCAGACTTTGCTAGAAAACACCCTAAATGAAGGAACCGGGGAAACAAGTTTCCTGCGGATGCCTGAGACATTTAAGCTGGACACAGAATCGCAAGTACTTACAGCAAGGAACATGTAGCTTTGAGGGTAAATTTTCTATTTCACGCTTTGACATGACATACAATTGAGAACAATGTCCTTGATATCAGTTCATGCTTCAGTGGTGTAACTAAAAGCAAACTTAGTGGACTATTAAGAATTATACATAAAACTTTATGAACACTTTTTGGTTGAAACTGTCTGAACCAGCCACATTCTTTCCCCTGTGGCACAGATGCACAGTCCTGGACTCCAGCAGAGCTGTACCGCAGGAAATACACCTAATCTGTGTGCTTTGCAATTACCTAATCCTATGCAAACTGGAAAACTGGTACCTACAGAAAAGTGAGAGCTTTCCCAAGTACATTTCAATTCAGGTTTGTTTACCAAACAGCTGCAACTGTAGGAATAATTTCATGTTATATTTAATAATTTACATAACAAATGAATTCATGCTCTACAAACCATAAAATTGCAAAGATGAGGCTGTGGGCTAGATTCAGCAAAGACATGAACAGAACTTAAGTGCTGCCATGATTTTTAAAGACTTGATCCTTGGAAAAGGATCAATAGGTTTACATTATCTCCTGCAGCTGCTAATACAGTGTGCTGGAAGGTTCTTGGTGCCTCAGACTGGCAATGCAGAACACCAACATCATGGAGCCACAAAAAGCAAGCACTGAGCACCAAAAACATGTGAAAAGTCGTCCCGCTTCAGAAGCTAAATCTGGGTCAGGAGGGCCAGAATCCACCATCGCGAAAAACAGTTCAACCTAGTGTTTCTTGGTGCAATACTGAGATTATTCACAGTACAAAAAGCAATGCAGGATTTAAGTCTAGGAATAAAACCCAGGAGACTGAAAACCTGAGCTCTAGGCCTTGATCCAGAGGATGTTTCCGTGTATGATGTAAGAGATATTAAGCACAAGACCAGGATATGGAGCTGCCTGGTTCTCTCACTGGTAAGCTGCTGTTATAGCCCCTCTTGAATGCCCTCCCTCTCATTCTTGTTCTGATTTAGATGCTCATGTCAAAGGACTTTTGGTACAGAAAATCACTTTTTCATCACAGTCAGAGTTAGTTCATTGCATGACCCAAAACTGGGGCAAAGCGAGGAGGAAAACCACTGGCTGTAGAGAAGCTACAGCCCTATGGCTGACCCAGACACCCCTGGGGGAGGAACTGCAGCCTGCTCTTGACTCTGAAGTCGAAGACTGTTCTTCAGGAGTATGCAATTGCTTCTGTGCAGACAGCAAGGATGCCTCAGAAAGCCAGATAGTTCTGTCTGCTGACACATCCCATGAAACATCAGGGATGTCAGCTGAATGCAGAACTGCAGTAGGAGAAGCTAATTTCACAGAAGCAAAGCATTCAGTAATTACAAATAATACAGGATTAGCTAGCTACATGTGTTTGCTTCAGAACATGATAAGAACATGGTCTGGAGGCAAGGAGGAGTGGAGAAATCAAATTTCACAAACAGACCTTGCATTTTGCAAAGCAGCTAGCAGCCCAGTCATGAGACTCACCATATTTAATAGGTAAAATGAAAGAGACCTGTTTAGTGAGACTTTGTACAGCAGCTCTCTCAAATAATTATGTAGTGCTCCCGGCAGCCAGAAAGATGTGTTTTAACTTGTATTTTGGCCTCACACAGTACATTAGTGCACTTTTGTCTTGACAAGCTCTCTTGCTTTACTATCTTGGAGCCAAACCAATCTGTGGTGGAAGAAGGTTCAATTCCAGATCAGCCATTGCAGTGATGGATTTGGCATCCAGCACTCAAAATTGTTCTTTTCTCAGGCCCGTTCTTGCACAGCCCTGAGCGCTGACTTCTCAGTGATTGTAATGCAAGCTGAAAATCCTCAACCTTTTTTAGGATTGGACTTGAAATAATTAAGATGATCTTGAAACCACCAACCTGACCTGACGAGTAGGTTTCCTCCTCCTGATTTCAGGCTTGGATACTAACTTTTTGCGGATGATCATATATTGACTATGTTTGTAAGGCTTTCCACAATCCCAGGTTTACAAAGAAGCCAGTTATGCTTTTGGAGGACATAATTAAAGGTTGTCACAGCTGTTATAGAACTAAAAAGCTTTGCATTCTAGACATAAATTAAATAAGTATATAATAAAATTTTTTGTTATAGAAAAGGTTTTGTTATAGGAAAGGATTCCTGTAATCATGTAATACCAGGTGCTGTCAATTTCTGACAATGCTAGCATCCATTCACTAGTCTAAAATATTTGAAATGTGTGGAGATGCTTATAGAATAAGATGTTCCTGTAAGAGTCATGTCAAGCTGTCTTTACCAATGCATTTGCTGACCTCATTTCTGCCAACTGCATGGAAATGAAGGTACAATAATGTACCTGTAATAGAAACCAATATGCTTGCTATACGCTAAGCACATTTTGAGCTCATGTGGCTAAGTGGTTTCCTGAGAGGAGATGTGACACATCACACCAAGTCAAGAAACAAGCAGGTATACTGCTAAGCACTTAGCTTTGGTGGAAAGACAATTTAATGGACAGTAATAAGAATACTGAATGTAGACTTTTTTGCACTGTGTGCCTTTGAGAATTTTCATACAATTGTTCAGTGATGAGAACATAACTGAATAGTTAGTTAGCTGAACAATGCTTTTCTCTTTACTTATCCAACAGTCTAGAAGTTATTGGAGGTAAATAGTACACTAACACAAGCCCAATTGACATAAATGGGACACCACTATAGGTGCCAACAGTAGCAGTGGGGTGGAAAAAGTGGCTGGGGTTCTTTTTTTATCCAGGTTAGGGTTCTGGATAAATTAAAGTGAGATTTGCTGCAAGTTAATATATCACCACAAACAACAACCAAAAAACCCAAACTTCAAAATAGAGAGGAAAGAGGATCACTTTGCATTACTCTCACGGTACTAAAAGCTTGGAAGGCTGCCATAAAAGAAGCAGTGGGGAATTTCTGGGGAGTGTACAGCTGGCACAACAACTCTGTGCTACCTGCCTCTCTGGACTTTCTTCTGCTAGGGGGCACATTAGAGGGAGAGATGAGAGGAGGTGTTTCCACATTCTCAGCCCCATTGCATTACATTACTTCTGTGAGAAATGGGTATTTTCAAGCACTGAAACGAAGCATCGAAAGGAAGTGTCTGCATGCGACATTTCGAGGCATCCCTCCAGGTTATTCATAAACCAGAGAGCTCTGTGCAAACTGGAATCCACTGCGCTGGGAAGACCTCCAGGTGGTGAGCACTGAAGCAGCTCTGCAGACTTCCCTGCAGTTATGGCTCAGACCTGCACCAGCACTGCGTGGTTGGAGCTCACCTCGGTGCAGCAGCTAATTCCCACTGCTCACTTGCCTTATCATTCACACACTTAAATGTCAAGAGTGGACTAGAATGAGCAGGGCACTGCTCTACCCTGCAGATGAAAGGCTGTTGGCCCCAGAGGTGTAAAAAAAATGTAGCTAAGCGTGTCCAGACACCCGAGGCACCAGTGAGGGGAGAGGAAATCCTGGTGAAAGCACCAGGACCTGAATAGCAGTACAGGAAGGAAGACAACCCATACATGCAGTGCCAGCATCGCAGGCTGCTAATGGACCGCTCTCCCAGGCCCCTGCAGCCAAACCAACCGTAAGGTGTGAGCCAGATCATCAAGCTCCAACCCACCACTGCAGCGCTGCCGTTCAGCCTCACCACATCATGCCCTGCAAGAGCAAGCATGCCATGTTAACTGCTGGTCATGGAAAGCCACCACAGACCATAAATCAGCACAACGCCAGGGAATAAACTGCTGCCCCACCACCTGCTTTGCCCCACAGCGGCAAGGGCCAGGTCCAGCCAGTGGCAGTGACTACCCCGTGTCAACTTCAGCACAGACACCGCCACCCCTGTGGGACTGCCAGGACAGAGCAAGCTGGGAAAACTGCAATGGAAAAGCTGTCTGAATGCGGTGTGAGCCCTATGCCCTTGGCCTAAGCTCCCTGCAGGGCAAAAAGCAGGTTTTCTGTGAAGTTTAACCAAGCTGTAGGAACCATGGAGGTCTTTCAAAGTCACCATGATGATCCATTACTTAAACATGGATGTTGACATGTGGGACAAACATCGCATGTGAACAAAATCACACCCTTTCCCTGGCAGCTGAATAACCAAATATGTACTGTGCTCATGTATAAATATGTATGTCGCTGCATGCCTAATAAATATGTTGAAAACAAGTTGGAACATATGAGATCTTAAAAATTTTTTTCTGCATTATAAGCCTTTAATGAGTGATAATTCAGCACTGAAATAAAGTAAAAGCTTACGTTTTTACTTTGTCAGCTACAAAATGAGGACACAGAATGGGTACGGCCAGCAGGTAGACTCCCAGCTCTGAATCCCACTACTTGCTGGCAGACCATGTTATTAATCAATGCTGTCAGCACAGATAACCACAGGAGGGACAGCATGAGGTAGGGCTGCTCTTCTTACGCAACTCAGTCTCCTCTGGGATGCTCCACAGCCGGGACTATGCTCCCTTCAGAAAATCCACCACTCGTGACAGAGTAGTGGGGGAGTGTGATGATGATAGATACTCACTACTGTAATTAGCAGCTTCAAGAAAAGTAGATCTGTATCAGGACTAGCTAAAGTAGAGAGACATATTTCAACCTGACACCCCTTTGGCTGTGCCAGCTGCCTTTGAAGTCATTAGAAACACTGGGGACCAGCTGGGGCTCCTGGTCTGGCCCCTTTGATCTTGCAGCTCTGTCACACAACAAGCCAGTGCGTGATTGCTGTCTCCAGAAATTACCAACGTCTTCTGTGGCCACTTGCACGATAGCGTATGGAGTAGCCTCCCCTGCGCCCTGCTCGCTTCAGCAGCTCCTGCGAGCCCAGCAGAGCTGGGGGTGTCTCAGCAGTGAGGATGTGGCTTGGCACTGTCTTCATGAAAACTGAGACAAACTGTCCTTCAAGGAGCAAAATCCGCTTTTAGGGTAGCAATGTCTACCACCCTCTTGGATGCTTTCTGGGAGATGATCTGGCTGGCAGCCACCACTGGTGCTTTCCAAGATACTTTTATGCACCTGGTCTTCACACTCATCTTCACAGACTGTCCTTTGCCATCAGCCTTCTTTTTAGCTAGTGTTTCTGTTTTCTAAGGCCATTTTCCACCTCGGGGGTCTTGACAGCTTAGCTGGAGCTGAGCCAAAGCTCTGCCTTAAATCAGGCACGGCAGCAGGATGAGGGAGAGCAGGAGGCAGTGGCTGCAGTTTGCAATGGCTTCAGGAAGGAAGGCCAATGAGACCTGCTGGGGAGGAACACCCTAAGTGGGCACTGAGCAAAAAGTCTGCGCGTCCTCCCGCTGATGCCCTGAGCCCACTCTGGGCCCCTGCAGGCTCTCCTCCTGGATGCCTGTGCCTGCCCCCTCTCCCCAGGCTAGTTCCTCATCTGCAGCAGGATGGGTCCCACCCAGCAGGCATCACTGTCAAGTGATTGTCTGAGGCCGTGGCCCCTTTTACAGTGATTATGCAGCACTGCAGTGAAGGCTGCTGAGCTTTTCACTCTTTTGTCACTCTTTTTTTACGAATCATGGTACCATCACGCTTTTACATATTGCACAACCAGGGACCTGACCAAGGGGCTTGCTTCCAGCATCAGGGAAAATAGAATGATAAATCAATATTCTAAAGGTTAAAACAGTCCTCAAAGGCCAGACACTCAGCAGCTAGAAATCAATGCTGCTGTATTCACTACAGGAAAGCTTAAGTCGGGTTAGGATCTGGCCCGAAAACAATTCAAATCATAGAATCTCAGCAATGAGATGGAAAAGAATGATTAGATCATCTCCTCTGTCCCTTGGGGCAGGGCCATCAGGCTATACTGAGTGCTTTGTGCTGTGGTCAGTAAAGCTGTGGCTGGTTCAGGCTTTGCTAAGGCTTTCCACTTCTGTTTTCCTAGTGCTTCTGTTCTTTGACAAATGTATTTTGAGTGAATAATTTATGCTTGGGATATTTAAAGAACAGAAACCTAAATCCTCTATTCACTGATTCCAAGTAGAGCTAGCCTAGAAGGAAGCAGCTGCAATGCATCATTTTCCATTGCCTCCTCTCTGCTGACCTGCTCAGAACCTTCACCCCAAACCAGGGAGAGCATCTTCTCCAGGGGAAGCAATTATTAAAAGAGTAGCCAAAATCATTCATAAATGACTGTGTTAAAAAATAGTTTGTTTAACATGTTAGGGATCCAGGTGTGCTACAATACATTTTGGTTCCTTGCATGTTTTATGACGAGGATGAAAGACATGCCGCATCCTCAAAAAAAGATCAGAACAGTTCCAGGTAAGTTCACATTATCTATTCCTGCAGCTCCAGCCTTGCCTCTCTTTTGAGCATGGACTCCAAATTATGCTGTCTGATGCCATCTGGTGAATCCACAGGGGATGAGTAAACAATACCAGAATGATTTCCCTGTGTACCAAAGGAACTTGGCTTGCATTCACATTCCCTTGGAAGTAAATCATTATTATTCTGATTGCTAACTCAGATTCCACTAAGAGCAGCAGGCAAGGAAGGGAAGTGATAAAGGGACCTCCTTTTCCAGCATGGATGCAAAGGAGATCACAGAGACAAGGTGCAATAATAAAAGTGATGTGATAGTGGCTGCTCTTTTGATGAGCCAGTGAATCACAAGCCTTGATTTAAGCAAAAAGGTCTGCACCTACTTTGCAGATAAGGGAGAAAAGTGTGGGTGAAAAATCTACTGGTTTTTAATAAGGTTAGGCAGTCTGAGGTACATTTTGTTCTCATTTAAATGATCGCATAGTAAAGAAAATGTATAACAGATAAACTTGAAAAATAGCTGCAATAGATTTAGAAATTTATAAAATTATGGAAGGAGGTGTTCATTTAACACATACCATATATTCAAATTATTTCTTTTCATAATTACAGCTCTGTGAACATATATTTTTCAATCTACCAGTGGAGAGAGAGAGAGAGATTGGGCCCTGCAGAGACCTAATAGTGCATAGACAGGCATGTCCGTAGGTGTCCCATCATGTAACTGAGCAGCTGCAGAAAACACAGAGCACAGGTACTGCGCCACAGTCAAGCAAGAGGTAATGGAGTCATAAGGGTGGACAGAAATGAGTTATTTATACCATATACATTTTCAGGTGAACTCACATCACATCAAACCACATCGCTCTGTGGTTTAAGCCATTAGTGCAGTGCTCAGGGGTGAGGGTCTTTTCCAGCATCTGCTGCAGACTTCCTGAGCAGTGGCTTGTGCACCTTGTTTCCTGTCCATATTAATTGCATCTCCCTGACAGACCCATTAATGCTGGCAAGTCTGAGAGCAGTAGCTCCAGCATGTCCCACACTTGACTAGCTGCATCTCCACAGCAAGGCCAGCGCATCCCAGGCAGCCCAGAAATGTGAAGGTGCAGAAGGCCTCTGCACACATAACACATTCTGTGTAGAATACCGCCCAACAGTTGCACACCACCAGCCTTGTTCTCAGTGTGTGCAAGAGCACTTCTTCAGGAAGGCTGCCCAAAGCAGCAGATGACAGATTGCTGCTTAACACAGTGGTCTGTCACCAGAAGGAGAAGGGTTGTCAAGCATGTCCTACTTAGGAGATGAAAAATGCACTGTCATATAGACACGGACTATATGAGTCATTATGACAGATGTCGATGGAAACAAAAATAATGTTTCTTAAATTTAGTCCTGTATCATGGGGACAATGTGGAGAAAAAAACTTAAAAAGGTCACAATATCCTTGTAGGGACCATGCAAGCATCTATGGGACTGCTCTGGGGAGGAAGGACAGCTGGCATCATCCTGGAGAGCAAACTCCAGGCAGATGTGGGGACAGTATTTCCTCAGCGTACAAAAAGAAAGCACTCAGAGTGTGGGACTTTTTCGGCTAACTCAGTGGATTACAGTAACATGGATGGGACAAAAAGAGCATCTGGAGCCAGGAATGAAGAATATTGCTTAGAGGACAGCACCAAAAAATGTGGATGTGCTAAATCACCCAGGCAGAAGATACCAGAGAAAGAAAAAGTACTCCAATCTTCTCTCCTGCATCTCAGGCGGTGGCAGCGAGGGAATCAGTGGACACAAGCCAGGCGTCTGAGCTATCACCTCGGAGGGGGATGGAGGATAGGGGCCAGCTTCAGGCTCCCTCCCCTCTGCCACCCTACAGGTAGCTGCTGCAGGCAGGGATTTGGCAACCTGTCCAGACAGGTCCTGCAAAGAAGGGTAGTTTTTCTGTTTCTCTCTGGGCTCTTGCTTGTTTTTAAACATCAGCAGTGTTTCCCAGTGATTATACTCATGTTTGCACTCATTAGCAGCAGCTAATACAGTATCTTTGCCATGATACTGGCGGATTCATAAATCATCAGTAGGGCAGAAGCTTCCTTAGCCGCAGGGTGTTTGGTTTGTGCAATTCGGTTTAGGAAATCTCCCTGGATTTTCCCGGGCTTTGTATTGTATACATTTAGTTTTATTGATGGTTAGGCTCAGCACTTCAAACCCCTCTTCGCCTTTGATATGTTTTCGTGGCTCTTGCTTCATGGGACTCAAAGGCCAGCTGGGAAACAAAAGGAACCTCTGAGATCAAAAAGTTTTCAGCTAACATAACAACTAATGTGTGCCTCACCCCTGCTATACTTTCTTTCAGAAAAAAAAAAACTATTTCTGAATATTTTTAAGGAGAATTAAGTGGTTAAGGATGTGACCTTTATCTGCTTCTCCCCCACACGTGTTGATGGCCTTATTTTATATATAATGGCTTCTCCACCAGAACACGTTAACTAGGTGTGATTAACTTTAGGGTCTGGACATCACCACGACTTGCTGACATCTTCTTAAGCATGACCATCGTCGGTTATACTTGTGGGCCCACATCTGATTATCTGTTAGGTCGTATTTTACATTTTCATTTTAGTTAAAACTTTAATTGGCATTGAGTCGATACGTTTTCCGTTGCGACGCTCCCCCACGCCCCCTCCCCAGTGTGACATTGATGCAGCTGGGAAGGATGCTTGGCTGATTCTTCCCGAAGGAGAACAGAGTCCGCGCTTCCGCCAAGGCTGTATCGGAGCATCCTGTCTGGCTACACGACAAAGGCAGGCAGCGGGCTAATGTGTAAAATAAATAACAGGCGGGCGCGGCTCACATATAGAAACGGCTTCTCCCCCCCGCTGCCGCCCCCCGCATCTCCCCTGCCCGCCCGCCGCATCCCCGCGGGGCCGGGGGCTCCGGGGGGGTGCGGGGGGGTGGGGTGGGGGGTGCGGGTAAGAGGGTGGGGGGTGCGGGTAAGACGGCGGCAGGGAAAAGAGGTGAGCTCTCCCCGAGTGCAGGCAAGGCGATGTCCCCTCCTCCACTGCAGCGCGCTCTGGGAGGTCGGGCTGTACCTGAAAATCTGGGTAAATCGGTGCTTAATTCCAAAGGAAAGTATTTGGTGTAGAATATGCACAACCATTAACCTAAAGTGCCAGGGCAAACTGCCTTTTTACATGCAAGCAGGCAGGTAACGCACAGCTCCAGGTGCCTCCCAGTGCCCTCCTGAAGTGGGGGAGGATGCCAATGTCATCAGCCTTTCCTCTCCTATTCCTCTTTATAGCTGAAAGTTAAGCTCTGATGCTTGCACAAACCATAGACGCAGAAGATTTTTTGTCATCGGATCCCCCATGGCACTGTTGTCTAGCCTAAAAACTTCATTAAAATTCGAACCTTGAGTTGTACCTGATTGCTCCAGCAGCAGTCAGCAGGAGGTCAAACAGGAGCCGGGTGGGTGGTAATCCCTGTCACTACCAGGTAACACATCTGTGTCTCCAGGCTGCCTTCTTGGAAAGCGGCCAAGACCAAAGCACCGAAATTCAGAAAACGGCGAATGTAGCAAAAGATATTTTGAAGGGAAATAAAGCAGAAGCGCCAGCATTCCAACAACGCAGAAGCTCCCAAAAGCAATTCTGAAGAGCTCTCTGGGCAATCCACAGGCTGGATGTGCCACAAATCCCCTTTGTCCCTGCAGCTTTATCTCTTGCAGAAATTAAGTTCTCGGAGAAAAAAAAGAAAGCCTTCCTACCCTTCTCCACAGACCACACAAACCTCTGCATGGCAGCCAGACCAACAACAGCACAACGTAGTGCACGTGTCTTGGAGATGTTTCTTTCTCACTTTGGTTAAAAAGGACACGTGTTTCACGAATGAAAGGGCACCTCACCAGGCTGACAGAGCATCTCTGTGGAAATTCAAAGCTCCTACCTTGAACCGTTGTTCCAAAAAGAAAATCCCCAAACCCAAAATGTTATACTTTTTAAATGGTAGGAAAAGCTACTTTTTGCAACATCCTTTCTTCATGAAAATGGCAAAGCCAAGAGCAGTATTTTCTGCATGCTGCAGTGCCTTCTTCTTTCACAGTCTAAGCTTCATGTAAAAACCATTTTCCTCCTCTGTAACCGACATAGATTTATGAGGTACGTGACAAATTAAAAATACAATTATTTATTAATTAATAATCATATTAATTCATAAGGAACAGAGTTATGGACCTTCTCTGCAAGGGTTAAAGTGCTTTTTGGCTGTTTACCACTTTCTAGCAATTTATGTAGTTAACCCAGTGGGGACAGAGCAGTCAGGCTGAGAGTTGCTTTGCATTTGCAGTGCACATTTAGGATGGAAGCCTGACATTGTATAAAGTAAATGAAGATGGAGTAATGCAAAATGCTTATTTTAAGTAAGAACTTTATTCCTTCTGAGCAAAAAAGATCAAGAGTGTTTATAAATAAACTAGAAGAGCAAATATTTTAGACTCCACCGTAACAGGCTAGCAATAAACAGAGAATTCTGTAATGTTAATTCTGGTTCAAGCAGTAATGGTACACATATGCATGCTGAGGACAATTAAATTATACTGAAATACTTTCTGTGAGAACAAGTAATTCTTAACGTTTTATGGTGCTGCATAAATAGTAAGTAATATAATAATGTAACTCCTTTCTACAAAACTTGATCACACATAATTTCCACCATTTTATCATCGTGCTGGTTCACATCAATAAGTTCCCAAAGGACCAGCATGATTATCAGCAGACATTGATTTCTGAACTCAGTCTGCATCTTCCTACTATAACATTTCACTTGAGAAATGAATACATTTCTGAAAATTGGCAGTAGGGTGACGGACCAGTTTCCTGGGAAGGGAACACTATAAGGCATTTGCTGCTGTCAGAGGCAATTCCATTTACAAGGCTGTAGTGCATGGGAAACTTTTCTGCATTACTAATGAATAACAACTTCTGAAAGATGGGAAATGAGTTTGATAAGAAGCCACCCAAGCCCTTGCAGAGCAGGATAAAGGCACCCAGGAATGCATAAACAGGACAGCTCAGTCGGCAGGGTGAAGCAGAAGGGCTGTCGGAGAAACAGTCTCACAGGAGAAGTCTTTGACTTTCCAGCAAGCTCCTCAGGGGGCATCTTTCCTGGGCCCCGAGTGCCACAACGTCAGCAGGGCACTTATTTCACACCCATCTTCACCTTCTGGCCTTCCCTGCTTGGCCCTGCTTGCATCCCTACAGCAGCAGTAGGTCTGGCAAGAGCCAAGAAGGTACTGAAAGCTTCAGACCTCCCTAATTAACTCCTTAGTCATCACAGCCCTTGATCTTTCTAGTATGGCCTGTCTTCCTTGTACTAATCCATTAAATCAAGGGAAGTGCTGACAAAAGTATAATTACTTGGGCTGTTGTTTCATGATATGGAGTGTTTGTGGCAATACTGCCTGAAGGTGTTCCTGTTCCCCTCGCCTGCCCACCACTTGCTCCTTCTTCAGAAGACCACTCCAGCAGCCTTTCCCTAAGCTGCCTGAGAAAACGCCTCAGCTTTGAAAAACCCTAAAGCCTGCACAAAAACCCCAGAAACCATACCTAGGAGAGAGCGGGGTGCATGGGAGACACATGGGAATGAACAGCCAGTTTCAGGGGAGAGACCCAGGAGCAGAGTTGCCTCAAGTTTGGATCATCACCAAACACTCCATAGCCTTACACACACAAATGTTTAGGGAGGTTTCTCATCTGGAAGAATACAAAATCTGTATTTTGTGTGCCAGGAGACAGCCAGCATGGCTAGCAATAAAAAAGCCACCAAATGTGATAATATTTCTATTGGGGAACACGAGTTTGCGTCTGGGTTCAGCTAGTGACCAAGTGCCTATGATAGCTTCATGACTGAAGAGTTACCAGTGCTCCTTCTTTTTTATTCTGCCCTCTCAAGTCTGACTGGTATTTTTTTCTGTGAGGTTAGAGCCAAACTTATTGTTCTTTCTCTATAATACCATTCAAGCATTGGCTATTGGCTTTGTGACATATACATTGTTTAATGAAAAAGGAAAACAAGGGGTTTTATTTCTACAAAGACTAGCAGGAGGCAATAGCTGGTATTACCAAGCTTCAAGAACAGTTGCTTTCTGGAAAATTATTCTCCAAATGGACACTGAGGGCACTGACCACACTGAACTGAACTGTGACCTCTAATTTCATTACTTCGGGCTAAGCTGCCTGAGCTTATTGCTGCCTTCAGCAACAGAGCCCATTGGCTTGCAGCACTGCAGTTCTGCAATGGAGGGATATGAAATGCTGTGAGGGTTGTTACAAGTTTCTCAAGTGCTGTGAAAAAGTGGCCAATTGGTTATTAGCTGATCACCCCGCAGATTAAACAGATTACACGCTACCGAGATCCTGAAAATATGCCGGTTAGCACTTAGGGCAGCACTGCTATTAGACTAGCTCTTGCAGAATTACCATGCATATGAGAAATCTTGTTTGATTCCCACATGTGTTTGGTTTTCAGCCTTACAGGCTCCATGGCAGGGAGGGGGAAAACCAACAATCAAACAATCATTTCTTTGAGCTCTGCACTGCATTATTTTACTGTATGCAGTCTTTTTTTTTTATGAAGCTATATACATCAGTACAGCATTTCTTGTCCTCTCTGGTGCTTTGAAAGTAAGAGAGTAAGATCAACAGCAATCTTGCACGGTGGGTATGTATATCTGTCTGTACACATTTATATGTGACTTTCATGTCTGTGAATTGTGCTGGACAGACAATCATGAAAACTTGACAGCCTTTCTTTCAAAGCAGTACTGTGAGAAGCAATTACATGCACTTTGAATACCAGCTGGACAAGCTTCCCACACCATAAAACACAGTATTTCATTTTGAACCAGGAGGAGAGTCGCATCCTGCCATCTTTACTCTGTCTTCAAATAAGATTACCTGTACTGTGCTCCAGGAAAAAAAAACATGCTGCTTAATGTTTGCACTAGCTGCAGGAAGCCCCAGTGAAATTTGTTGACCTCTATGATACAAAGGGTGAGACTGAATGATCAATCATCCTTAATCCCTAAAATCTATGAACAGAAAAGAGGAAAGTGAGCAGCCCACTGTGATATGAGCTGTTCTGTTATCTATAGCACAAGCCCTAATACATAAGGCTCTGTGCTTCCTAAACTGCCTCATAAAATCCTTCATTTGTAATGGCTGTCAGTACTGGGTGTAACTAAACCAGCATGGAGAGTGGTTTAACAACATGTATAAACAAGACCAAGCAATGCAAATCACAGTTCCTGCAGCTCCTTTTGAGCTGTTCTTAGAACAGGGAGGAGTAATATACAGTAAGGGGTGAAAAATCATGTTGGTTTTCCCCTTCTCTAGCTTTTACTTCTCATTAATCAATTCATACTGTGAATTAGTTCTGGTTGGTGGATACATTTAGGTGTTTAGTGTGTCTGAGAGCATGTCCTACCTCCATTCAGATAATGAAACAAGCACAGGAAACACGCCAATTGACTGTGTATCCATATTACATTCAGTCGTTTGAGAAATCTGGCCCCATAAAGGTAAAATGGATGTCTGAGGACAGGAGGAAGGTGGAAGTGTTGAGGCCCAAACATTGCACAAATGCTGTTGGAGGACAGGAGATGTAGACAGGCTGTTTTGGCTCTCTATACATTGGGGACAGCAATGTATTTAGGTTTTTTAAGTCAACAAATATACCTGAGCTCAATCAGATTCCAATTATCATTAATTAGCACTCCAAAACTACATTAAAGTCTTCATGCGCTACTTTCTGTAAGTCCATCACCAAGGCTGACCGCAGAACACTGGAAAAGCTACTTGCGTGATTTCTTAATCTGACTTCCTTGGTCCAAAACTTTGAAAGGAGTGTTAATTATGTGTACAAAAACCCTATTCTGATTTCTCGGTATCTTTATACATGTTTTTAAATTGCTATTTGTCTTCTTCCCTAAGTAGATTTCTAGCTAGCCTCTAGACGACCAATCCCTGCTGAAGTCCCTGCTGCAGTCCCTGCTGCACCTGTTTGTCTCAAAGCATCTGGAAACCGGCTAAGAATTAACAGTAAAGTCCAAAAAATGACAGAGGAGGAACTGGCAAAATGCAGGAAAACAGTATGAGACTTTGCAATAATGGCATTGCCTTGTGTCATCTACTTCTGTGTGAAACCTCAGTGAAGAAAGCTGTCCTTGCTGGGATTTTTGCAAATCTTGCTGAGAAGGGAAGGGTCACACAGGAGGAACAGGTTGTCTTTCACATCTGTAATTTTTGCCAGAGATGAAGCAATGTGCCCTGAGACTTTGTTCCTCGATATCAGGTCAGGATTTTGCTCAGCTTGCGCTGGTGTAGAGCTGAGCTGGCAGCACACCGTTGATGCCCTGGGATGTGGTGCCCTGACACCCTGGGAGAAGGGGAGAGGGGTGATGACACTGAGGGGCAGGGTGGTCTGTGTGTACCTGCATGGCAGGGGCAGGCTGTCTTGCAACACCCCTGATCAAATTCATTTGATGCTCAGAGTGCTGGGAGCAGATGAGAACATCTGCAGAAATTGGTGGCCAGGCTAATGTGTGAAGACAATGAAAAGGAAGGTCTTTCCTTTCCGAGAGATCAGCAAATGCCGTTACAAGACCCAGAAATGGGCACTGTATAATGTTGCTGTTTGCCTTTTCCATTTCACTGGAAACAAAATAATGGGGCAGACTCAACAAGGGCAGAAGAAAATACAATAATGCCCCCCCCAACTAGGACATGCTATTAATAGGCTTAAAATCCCTTGGAACATTGGTTATCCTACTTTTTTAATGTGTTATATAATAATCAGATCACATGAAACTTTAACAGTACATGGTACAAGTGCGTATTATGCCCCCAGTCCATTGCATTGCGGTTGGAGATAATGTGGCTTCTCATCTTGGTCTATCATACCACCAGGACTCCTTTCCTGAGCTCTCACCACTGGTAATTTTCTGCACAAATGGGCAATCCAAGCCTACTTTTTGGATCTGTATTTGGTCTTTGGAAGATCTACCACTGCACGTTCACTATTCTTGAAAAAAATATCAGGCAATGTAACATGTCTGGATTTGAGCTTGGCTTATTTTTTCCTTTGCTTCACTCAGAGAATTGTGAGTGGCGCTTTTGATGCTGTTTGCTTTTTCATCATTTCATGCTGTCTAATAATTTCATACTAGTAGACTTCCTTGGCAGTTATGCATAAAATGATTTCCAAGTGACTAACTTGCAGACAAACAAATGAGTTTGGGCTCTGGACCAGGTAAGGGAGTGCCAGCCTGGGAGCCCAGCGCTGCACACATCTTGCTTCAAAACAATGAGATTTCATGCGGAGAGAAGGCAGGAGGATCCATATGAAGTGTGACAGTGACTGGAAGGGACTGATATGATACTGATCCCTAAAACCCATTCAGGTTGTCTTTGATTGAACTATTTGTTCAGCTGCAAGGTCAAAGGAAAAGTGGGCATGGAAAGCAATAAATACTATTTTCTTATCCTTTGTTGTAGAGTCATGTACTTTTTTCCAATAAAGGAGCGTACACAATATACATGGACTGAACACACAATGCAAGCAGACTACCAGTGACTCTAAAAAGTATTGTTTTAAAATGCCTGCCCCTGGGCATATCACGCAACAAATCCTGAAGGTGGAAACTCCAGGCCTGCCCTAACAGTGAAGACAGATGTAATAAGTAGAAAAAACAGGCCTTGAAAGCAACCTCAAAACCCTAGGAAGTATGGGAGTGAGTTTTCTTTATTGCTCTTAATTACAGAACGTTCCTTATCTTTCTTTTTATCTCAGTGCAAAAATGTATTTTAAATGTGAGAAACATACAACAGGCCCAGCTGAGTCATTATGTTTCGCTAATGTTTTTTCTGATCCTTTTTCCTCTACCTTTCTTTTTTCTTTTTCTTGGCTATTTCCTAGTAAAGATGCTTGCTTTCTACTAGACTTTCCTTTCTCTACCGACTTTCATTCCTAAAGCCAAAACAAACAACAGTGATTATCAGTTGATAATGTCCTTCATGATTCCTTTGTTGACATTTTCCTTAGCCTTTTTCTTATCTCTGTTATCCTAAAATAATTAGAAATGTAAAGCATTAATCAAATAAAAAGAAAGAGTAAATATTATGTCACCCTACCTCCTGGGTTAGTCCTGAGGTAGCTATAGCTAAGGGCACCTGACGGAATTCAAGAGTCAGGGTGCCTCAGCAACGAGGTTTAAGGCAGCGGTTCCGCTTTTGCCCAGCAAAGGAGCCCAAAGGTGCAGTGCAGCTCTCCCATGCTCGTTCCCACCTCTTCCTTTATGCCTGCAACAGCGCTACAGGTAATGGGACTGGTCCATCTGGAAACTAAACTGCCTTTTCATCCGAGGAGGTTTTCAACCAGACCAGCTCCTTGTTCTGAGCGGCTGTAAAGTCTCCCAGATATTAGTGCCAGCGTGCGAGACGAGTTGGGGGAAACAGCTGCAGAGGGAAAAAGAGAACCAGCTGTTTGGGTAACACACCACTTTAGTGTCATACAAAAGAGACAGAGAATGTTAAACAAAAATCATAGTTAATAGATTTTACCTAACGGTTTTGCCACCTTCAACACAAGTATATTATTTGCCAGGGCCCAGCTGATGGATAGCAACGTGCTAAGTGACCATACCCTGCATCCCCTAATGTCATTTGCCACACAGTTGCGTCACACTGTCATAAAATCATGAGATTTAAATATGAATGGTGAACGGACTTTTATTATTTGCTGTCTATCACATTGCATTACCTAGAAACCTGCAAAGAATTTTGGACACCTCCTTTCTTGCCCTAGAACAGTATCCTTGATTTTAAAGCATTACCAATTCAAAAGAAAAAAATCAATAAATAAATTTTTCCCAGACAAATGGTTAATCAAATTGCTTCATCTGTAATTAGGATTTTTTTTGAGTGTTAATTAACAAAAAAAAAAAAAGCAGCTTTGAAATAAGAAGTCCTTCAGGATAAAAACTTTTGGCTAATGTCTGGATAATTTTAAGCACAAAGTAAGTATTCAATCACAATAACTGAAACTGTGTTCTTGTTTTGATGTTAACCAATGGAGAATTTCCAAGATGATGTAAAAAAAATCCCAACTTGCTCTACAATAAAACTTTTGCTTCCAAGACTTTTTTTTTTTTCTTTCTTTGTGTGCTCTGGCAGTTCTGCAGCAACATGAATAAAGAACTTCTAAGAGGGGGTGATGTTTCAGACAGCTAAAAAATGTCTTTTCCAGATAGCAAGACTGCTCATCACACACAAAATACAGTAACTGTAAGTCTTTGCATTTGTCTTTCCAGGGGTACAGAGAGATACCAATGTGAATTTTGATATTGTGTACTTCTAGTCACTTAGGTTCTTATGCAAGGTGTAGAAAAGCTATAACAGGCTCCCTATTTCTGCAAGCTTAAAGTGCTCCTTTCCGTCTTTGTAAGCCTCTTGTCAAAGACTACACTTGGTCCCTTCAACCATATCTTTTATTTACCTTTTTGTTATTCTCTGGAACACAGCCCTGTGTTCCCAAGGGAGTTTTGTTAGTTGCAAATTGCTCATATCAGCTTAGAAAATCCCTTACCTTCCTGTACTGTGTGTCCTTTTATTTGATTTATAATAGTGAGGCAACTGGATCCTTTGCTTTTGTTCTCCATATGAAATAACAGAAACCTAATAGAAGCAACTGATGGGAAGGAAAACCTTACTGTAGGGTGGGAAAGAAATGTCCCTGTAACATCATACTGGGGAATCATGACCTGATTTAGTTTCAGCAAAGGGGTGGTTATTAGGGCAACGTAGTTCAAACAGCAAGTTACATCAGGTTTTTGCATTCTTTTGGAGTGAGAAGGACAACGGATGCCAGCACAGAAAAAAAACCTCACTGAAAAAAAAGAAGAGGGCACACAAGGAGACAACAGGAGTCTGCTTTCACCTTTTATTCATGGTATATTTCCACGGCTGAGTTCCTATTTTGTGGGTTAGTTGTTGTCTGAGTGTTGATAGGAATTAATGGGCTTGTGCATTAGTAGAGGCAGATGACCAGCACAAGAACAGCAGCAACTATGAGATATATTTTTTACATTTAATATTCTTTTCTTATCAAGGCCCAAACTTGGAGTCTACAGATTTTAGCTGGATAATTCAGCTGAAGTTACAGGCATTGGCCCGAGTCAAAGAATCTCCCCAGTCTTGCGATCCTCTTCGAGTAAACTGGCATGTGTGGAAAGAAACTGAATCCTGAATGATAAAAAGGCAAACTCTCACTCACTACATAAAGCAGACAGGTCTGTGGCTATTAACTTTTACAATCAAGTTTGTCACCACACAAATCCTTTATAATTCCATTTCTTAATTTGTATTGGTGAAGTGTGATACAAAGTTATTAGTCTATAAAATCAGTTGTGGAAAATATGAAAAGGTCATTAAGATACTGTAATAGTGCAGGCAATATAAATGTAGGGTTCATACAGGAAGACTGCAAGCTCAGTATAAAGTTTATAAATGTTTCAATCCGTTACTGACAAACCCTACATTTGTTTTTCCTGACTTAACAACAAAACACCTTTGTTACCTCTCTGGCTTCATATTCCATGACTGGTACAGTTACCCCACATCGATATTTGATATTGACTTGTGTGCAAAACATATAATCAGAAATAATTTCTGTGATTGGTGATGACTCCATTTAAAAATTTTCATTTACTTTGATCTTTTTGAAATGTAATTGCATTTTCAAAAGCGATGAAAAACAATATACTGAGTTTTAGTTTATTCATTATTCTTCATGTACTACATTATTAATGTTGCTTCATTGACCTTGTCCCTTGAGGCAGGCACTGCCGACACCTTTTTTATTATGTTTCTCATTAATAAACATGGTGTGCCTCCTCTACTAGCCCCTGAACTTCTTCCACTACATAGAGTAGATAAAGTGTCTTTTATCATTCATTTATCATTCATTAATTGACTGTTGATCCTACATCCTTCCATGCCAGCTTCCTATGAAAAGACAAATTGAGTAGGTTTTGTACCCATGCATGTAAATTAGCATGTTAAGTAAGAATTATAGGCTCCAAGTTTGGACACCAGTAAATGAAAAACTATTAGCATAGAATATTTCTTTGAGTTTTGCTATTTTGTCTAGGAGCAAAGCATGCCAGTAATTTAATTTGCTAGTGAGTTCTCATTGTAAAATATGAACGCTGACACAGAGGGGATGCTATCCTTCCCTAAATTCACCTTGTCCCTCATCCTTTCAGCAAATTTTTTAACAGGCTTTGCAGTGAGGTTTAATGGAGACTGGACTGCAGATTAGCTCTTTTGTCCACTGGTTAGACACAAAGTTACAGTGTAGCTCCACTAAATCTGTTATTCCAGATTAGAAAATGAAAAAAAAAAAAAGAAGAGAAAAGGAAAATATTTTCTGTGGCCTTTATGGGGTTCTTGGCCACTGGGGCTGTCAAAGGAGGCGAATGGACCTTCCTCTCCCATGTCATCCAGCCATGCACTTCCTCTGCCCTACATCATCTAAATGCAGCTGTCCACGCAGCACCTACTTAGCTCCCTCTCCTTCTATCCTAGACATACAAACAGATGTATGATAAATACAGGGACAATTTTAAAGTCTTGGAGTATATCCTCTACATAATTGCCGTGTTTATCTATAATGATGTAGGAAGTGTTCAGACAAAAAAAAAACCAACGAACAACCCACAGGATTAGGATAACGCCCCTTTGCTATTATATTTTTGTTCCACTGCCTCTGTAATTGCAAAAGTGAAGGCAATGCGATTTCTCTGCCTGATGGGAGATACACAGAAGTAAAAGGTCAAGGTTTTATCTGTCTGTGGTTCTGCCACTGACTTACTGTGTAAACTTGTACAAATCACATTAAGATATTGTGTATCATGTTCCTAGCTAGGATAGAGTTAATGGTTATTTTCCCACTCTGCAAATAATTTTAGGTCTGTGTCAATTTTAGTAGTTTAATAATGTTAATTAACATGAATTTACTGGACAGTGCTTTTAAATGCCTTTTGCCTTCTTATTTTTCTGTATTAAGGTTTCAAAAACTGGTTTTATTGTCCTGACTGTAAAGTTACCTTTAAAATCCGTATTTTTACCATGCTGTTTTCCCCAAGTCACTAGCTGAAAAGGTTTGGTTTTTTTCATGAATGCATGTTGTTTGCCTGTAGCACTGATTGATATCAATGACAAATGAACTGAAAAGTCATGGCATCATAGCAATATAGTAATAAAAAAGTATAGCTTGAAACTTTGACTTTGTTTAGAATTGCTCACGTACTCACATTCACTCAAACCAACTATTCATTCTTTGATCCTCTCATCCATTCATTCTCTCACATACTCTGCTACCGACCTATTCATTCCATTATATATTGGCCTGCAAACCTCCGGGCACGTTCACTTACTAAATACCTACCACCTGTTCACTCACTTACTCACTCTTGAACTGACTGATCTGCCCTCAGCCTCAGACCTGTCCAGCTTTGGTCCTCCTCTCATTCCCTACTCTCCTCTGGTATCTTCTGCCCTGCAGCTTATTTCTTCCCGAGTTTAATTAAGGACTAAAGGTTTAAGAGCACTATCAGCTGTTATACCTTTCTTTAGGTTTCTCTTGCTTAATTGCTTTTTTTTTTTTTTTAATTTTTTTTTCCTGGTATAGATTTGGTACAGCTTGCCTAGACTTAAAATGCTCATGTGTGTATTCATCCCTCAACATGATGTCTAAACCAGGTATGACTGAGGCAGTCTTTACATATTATTACTTCGTAGCAAGTCAAAGATTATACTTTATTATGCTTATAATGGAGGTTTTTAAAAGCATATTTCATGTATATCTTTGGACTACCCATTATGGAGTTGCTATGGACATGTATTAATAGTTGTTCATTATATGATCTCATTGCCTCAGCATGTAGTATTTGAAAGATAATAATCATTATTAGCAAAACAAATTCAGATATAATTACTGCAAGGACTGTGTCTTTTGCCCTACATCACTAGTTCACTAATGTTACAGAACTTTGGAAAACCTGCCAGATTTGTATCCATCATGCCTCGGAGGCCATTTCTTTTTAAATCCTGTGAAAGACATTACTTATAATGGGAACCGATAGGCATTTTCAGTGGTACAATTTACACTGCTAGCTGTATGTTCCCAACACTGTTATTATTAGGACATTTGCTTTTTCTCAAAAAATCCCTGTTGGTAACATATTTTACTTGAAAGAAGATCCTGAATGTGACTGAGAATCTTGTATTTGACAAGGTCCAAGTATCAGTTCCTTGTTTTACCTCTGACCTTTCAGTCTGCAATACTCCACAGGTTTTACTGAGGACAGAGACTGAAAACTACGCTGTAGAAACAAATAATAAGGTCACAAAATCTAACCCAGATAGAATCAGTAGAAGTAATGGCAATTTTGTCTTGGTGCTAGGTTTTGCTCTGGTTCCTTTGTGCCACTCTGGGTTTTTGGAAGCCTGTGCAGACCACGGCCTTCCTGGTGAAACCTGACAAAACCCCTGTGATTTTCCTACTTCTATGCTGAGAACGGCCCTAGCCTAGAATTCTTAAAATAAAAAGGAGATTTTAAAAGTGCCTTTGTTTCTTCCCTGGGAATATAATTTCACAGCTGTATGAGTCAGGAGATGCTTAAAGTCTTGTCTGCGCTAGAAAGGTTTTGCTGGTCTATTAATACCAGTTGCCACCCTCAGAGGAGATGCAGCGTATTCTTCTGCTGGTATAAATGACAGTAATTCTCCAAATAAAATACAATAAGGATTTTTTTATATGCTACTGTATTTGCACTAGGGATTCTCTGGCATGGGTTCAGTGCTTGATCCTTTTTCGCGCTCCTGGTAGACCCAAGTAAATTATCTAAGTGGTTCTCGCCCTTCCCAGCAGACCCTGGGTCCTCAGCTCCTCATGCCCCTGCTGCTGTTGCCTCCCCAAGCTGGCAGTGACTCAATGTCTCATCCCTAATGTTTCGATGATATGTGGCCCTATTTCACGTTACTGGTATGATGGACACTAGTGGCCCAAGTTAAATCACCATTTGGAAAATGTAACGAGGGGACAGGGACTTCCCGGTGTTTTGCACCTGGCAAGGAACTGTTTGTTCACTGGTGCTGCTAATACCTTCCTTAAAACTCTACAGGTTCAATACCCTGAAATACCAAGGTGGCCAGGTCTCGCCTTGCATGTAAACTGTCTTCATCTGATATCATCGTGACTTGTAGGCCTTCAAGGGGCTCGATTTCCTCAGCATATTTTTGACAGTATTTCTCAGCTATAGCTAATGAGTTACGGATACTAGAAATTGGCTGTCATGTTATTGTAGCAACACATACATATTGTTTAACACTGGAATTAGGTCAGCCAGTGAAGCAAACGCCAGCATATGATAAACTGAGTATTTTGTTCAGTCTTGCTTAAATGATTCCAGTTAACTGAGCTACAGCAATCCAATGACATCGGATGTCACCTGTTCCACAGCAATATAAAAGCCCCAGTCACCCATGTGCTGGTTCATGTCATTCACCAGAACAGTCGCAGCAGGCGTGCACGGACAGGACGGTAATCGATAACTCATCAGTGACTCTGCAGAAGCATCCCGGGTGACATCCCAGCAGTCATTGACCCATTTCCTCTTTCACGCCAGTGCTCCTCTCCTTCTCCCAAGCGGCTCCCTACGGGGCCCGCACTCGCCGGTGCCGCCGGTGCAGCCGCCCGCCGCGGCGCGGGAGGCGGTGCCGGGTCAGGGCTGCCCCGCGGGCCCACCCGCCCGGGCCGCGCCGTGTGACAGGTGGCACCGTGTGCGAGGGGGCGCGGCGGCAGCGGCACGGCCCGGCTGAACCGCGGGGGCATCGCAGCTGGTCTGGGTAGAGGCGCCTCGATACCTGCGCGGGCCACGCAGCCCTGGATGGCCGCGGGGGGCTGTTGCCTGTGCCGTGAGCGGGGGCGTCATCGAGCGGGCGCCATCAAACTGTTGCTCTCTGGCCCCTCCGGCCGGGGCCTACAGAGATGCTGCCGTTAACGGGGGATGCGCCGGCGTAGGGGGGAGGGAAACGAAACAACGCCCCCCCAAACCCGGCCTGTATTGAAAAAAGGGCGGAGCCGCCCCCCGGCCGAGCCCCGCCGGTGCGGAGGCAGCCGCCCCGGGCCCCCCCGCGGCGAGCGAGGGCCGGGTCCGCCCCCCAGCACCGCGGCCCTGCGCGCCCGCCCCCGCCGCCATACTGCGGGGCAACCCAAACTAGTTACACACCGGCACCAACTCCTCCTCCCGCCGCCGCCCTGCCCCCGCCGCCGCGGGGAGGAGGGGGCTGCACCGCCCAGCCGGCAGCGGGGAAGGCGCCGAGGCAGGCGGGGCCGGGCAGCGCAGCGCCGGCGGACCCCCGCAGGTAGGAGCGCCCGGCGTGGCGGGCTGCGCCGCCCGGGGCCGGGGGAGGAGACGGGGGCGGCGGCGGCGCGGCGAGGAGGCGGCTTCGGCGGCAGAGCGGTGGCCGCCGAGGCGAGCGTCTGGCCGTGCCCGCCGCGCCTCCTCCCGCCGAGGTGGGTGCGGGGGCTGCCGGGGCGGCGGGCGGGCTCCCCGGCGGGTGGGCGGCGGGGCTGGGGGCTGCGCCGCGGGGGGCGGTGCCGGCGCACACCTGCGAAGCGGGGCATCCTGCCCGGTGGGGCCGAGCCCGGAGGCGGGCTCGGGGAGGGGGCGCGGCGGGACCCGGCGCGGGCACGGGCAGCCCTCGGCGGCGGCGCGGCCGGAGCGGGGCGGAGGAGGAGCCTCTCGCAGCGAATGGGCGAGGGCTGCCGGGTTTATAAACGTGCGTGTCCCCCGCCGCCGCCGAGCCCCCTGACTCCGGCGGCAGCGGCGCCCGCCCGACCTCAGCCGTGGCTGTCCCAGGTGCGTCCCCGGCGCGGCGGGTCCCAGCGGTCAGCGGGGCTGGCGGGGGCGGGGGGCGTCTCCTGGGGGCGGTGAGCGCGGCGGGCAGGCGTTCTCGCCCCGCCGGCGGGCGGCCCGGTCGCTGGCGGGCGCCAGGCCAGGTTATCGCTAACGTGTGCGGTCGGGAGCCGCCGTCCCGGCCTCGACGCGTAGCGGGACGCCGTGGCGGGTGCTCGGTGCTGGGAGACCGGCAGCGTGTGTTCGAAGAGCTGCATTATGTTTTAGTTGTCAGAAGAGTTTAAATCGGGTCTGCACAGAGGTGCCGGGTGTGCGAGGGACGGGCACAGTGACCTGGGAGTTTCCAGTCTGTCCCTGTTCGCCCCCGGCTGATAACGAGGGGATGCCGTTACTGCTCCGTGGGGATGCGGGCTGTTCGGCGGCGTTCTCTGCGTGTGCGAAATCACGCAGCATCGGTGTTGGAGGGAGGAGGAGTGAGTGGATGAATGCAGCGATTGTAACTTTATTGTTGCAGCTCGTTTCTATTATGTGACTGCCATTAGCAGGGAGGGGAACAGGAGCTTGTTCTTGTCGTGCTGTGGGAGGGAATCTGATGGATGGATCTGCAGGTTGAAGGGCTTTTTCATGCCTGCTCTTGGGTTTCATGCTGAAACGTTTTCCTGCCTTCTTTTTAGCTCCTGGCAGTGTGATCACGTACCTCTTGCAAGGAGATAGTTCAGCTGAGAAATGTGAAACATCACCTTTAAGTCTGTGACACCTAGGCATTTCTAGTAGGCTCTGGAAATCAATATAGTAGCACAGGCTTTTTAATTAATAAGAAAAGAAAATTCGAGCAGGAATTGGTGTAAGCTGTTGACTTCTTTATGGCGATCAGGCTCAGAAATAGCTACTGACCTCATGCTCCCTTTTGGATACCTATACAGAGGTTTTGTTTGAGAACTGTTTAATGACTTCTTTTATTAGAAAGTGTGCGAGCTTAGGCAGTGACACAAGTGCACCTAAGGAAACTGCGCTGGCTGTGGGGATGGTGTATGCAGGGGCTGTGCAGGAGTGGGGTATTATTTACAAACTCCTTTAGAAAAGGGCAGTGTAAGAGAATTGAGTAGCTGGGGGTGGGGTGGGGGCAAAACACATGTGTATTCAGTCTTCTCTGCTGTGCAGAGAAGCTGTGGATACAGTGTGCTGTCTGGGATGGGCAAGCTATGGATGGGCACTTAAAATTCCTTCAGGTGGCAGAGGTAAGATGTAGGCAGCTCTTCACTGAAAGCAAATGAGTGGCAAGGGAATAGGTTTCTATGTCTATGTTCGTCAAGGAAAAAAACCAGAAAGCTTTGTAAATGTGGAGCTGGATTGACAGATGAAGTCTGTCTCTACTGGGATTTCTTGGTTTAGGGAAGAAATAATTCACACACACCCCCACCCCCTCGAAGCAATTACTCTTTGTACTTTGTGATGGTCAGGGGTTGCAACAGTCTGCTGACAAAAGCAGCTTGCATTCATACCTACCAAAACAGGTCTATAGCTGTTGTCTTCACCCACCCCCTACCCCCCCCCGTCCCACCTCTTCCTTTAAGAAACAAAACCTGTGGTAGCTGGTGAGGAGGACAGCAGCTTCTCCCACAGTGAGTGAAGCACTTGATGTGAGTGGATTTATTTAAAAACTGTAAGACTCTTTCATAGATTTTTATGGATACTATCAGTACATTTGTGCCTGGAGACTTTTGTTTAATGTGCTGTGTTACCCTCCCTCTGCTGCTGTTATAATTTGGTACCCTGTCCTTCCCCAGTATAAATAGCTATTACATTAAACACTTCATAACCTTTTGTTAACCTGCTCGCATGGATACAGCTGTGCCCTGCCAAAAGTGTGAGGTTTTATACGACTTAGAGGTCCTGCAAGAAGGAGAGATGGTCTGGATGCCCTGCTGCTGCCCTTGTGGGTCTGTCTCCCACAAGAGTGACCCGCCTTGTGCAACTTACTGGGGAGGAGCTGGAGACCTCTCAAGAGGATCTTTGAACTGCCCATGGCCACTTGGCTGGAGTTGGAGTCTGCGCTGTGCTTGCTCTGCTGCATGCTCTCCCCCAGCCATCTTAGGAGGTGCATGTTGAATGAACACTTTGATGTTAAAATGCGTCGCTTTAGATGTTTTTGTGCAGTGAAATGAGTGGGGGTCTCTTTCAGTCATACCAAAATTTATTCTTGATCTGGGCTGCTAGTGTTAGATCTAATACTTGCATATGCCACCTAGTTTGCAAAAGGCATTGGATAAGTTGGTAGATGGTTGTGCCTCACTGATTCTAAGGATGGCTTTCCACAGTGGGACTCCTATTTAAATCGGTGGCAATAACTGTGTTAAATATGCTCCAGGATTTTACGTTGTCTTTGAACTCCTCAGATCTGGCTTTTTTAAATTTTATTTTTATTTTCTCCAGGAAAAATGGAATCTCAAGCCACAATTGTTGCAATAGGACTTTTGCAGATAATAAGAAAATAAAGTATTTCCCACAAATGTTCAGGGATGTGACTGTTTATCCCATTTTTTGCTGTGCAATAGTAACTTGAAATGAGTAGTGACAGAGAAGGAAAGGTGTAGTTGCCAAGGCTGACTAACATTTCTTGTAAGCCTTCAGTGCTTCCAGGTATTGGATCTGGTAAATATTTATGTTCTATGATTTAAATGAGTTGCAAAGTAGTTTCTGAAGGTATATGACCATGAATGGACACTGATCTACTATGCTTCCCACTAAACTGAGGTTTAATTACTTGTAGACGTGACTGAGGGTTTTTTACAGTGTTTTACTGCACAAAGAATGCACAGAATGGTAATATATTCCAGGTGGCATGTGACAATAAGGATGGAGATTTAAAGGTGACAACAAAAAGAAGCAGAGCAGGTCACGGACTTTCCCTGAGTTGTCCTTTAAAGGTTCCTTTTTTTTATACCTGAATATAAAATACCGCAGTGGAAATTTTAAAATGAGCATTCAGATTTTCATTATTGCGGTAATACTAAACAGTTTTGAGGTGTTCTTTGTGTTGTCTAATACTCAGCTGCTGTATGCCATGTTTAGTTAGCTGAAGAAAGCGTGCCCAGTTGTGAGGTTGTATAATAAAGGAGCTGGGGCAGTGCTTTTGGCTGTTTTATTTGTTTTTGTTTCCCTGAAGCTTTCCCCCTCCTCCCATCTAACTGGTCACTTCTCTGATGATAAAGCAGTATTTTATAAGGCCCTCTTCATCTGGCTTTGCATGGTCCTGTGCTTGAGTGTCTTGGTAGGTAGGTGGAAGTGTATGGAAAAGAAAGAGGAAGGTCCCACTTATTTTACTGGGGTTTGAGTTTTGGGAAGGTGAAGTGGCTGCAGAGTTGCTTTTCAGTAACCAGTTGGCAACTGGTTGTGTGCCAAGAGGAGCCTGTGAATGCCAAAAGAATGCTGCTGCAGCTGCTGTTCAGAGTTAATTTACCTGTGCATTGATGTAGCCATACAGGCTGAGTGGAAGCTGTTTTAATTGTTTTCCTTCTGATATGAGCGTTTTGGCTTTGTTTCTTGGATGAGTTAATGAAAGGAAAGAAATTACTTTTCCTATTCCCACAACTATTCCATTTACAAAGCACCTACTATTTCAGGCTAATGTGTGCCATCATCTTGGATGGGGACGTAATAGGTCTTGCTGTCCAGAACTGGATTAACAAGGTCTTGCATTTTATTGCATTCTGTCCAAAAAAGCTTTTATGTTTTCTCTTTTATCTACCTGTAAAGTTTCAGGAATGCAGAGAGCTGCTCAGCTTTCCAGAGGTGCCGCTGCTGCCTGCCTTTGCTGCAAGGGAGGCTAATGCCTGTTAACAAGGGTGTTGTGTTCAACTTCAACTAACTGGGGTGTCCAGGAGCTGCTCTGTCTCCTCCTGCTCACACTAAGCTGTGCTGCAGGAAGCTTCTGGGTATGTGAGCACGTTTCTGAAAATGGCATGAGTAAATAAGGAAACACTTATGTTGGTAGTGTTGGTGCTCTTTTTTTGTTATGATGGAGTGAAGAGGAAAAAAAAGGCTCTTTTGAATGAGGAGGCATGCATGTTGTTTGTAATACTGTGAGTCTGAGATTTTTTGACTAGTGTTTTAAAGCACCAAACAGCAGCCTTTACTCAAGAATATGTTCTTACGCTGCTGGAGGGGGAAACAAAACATGGCAAATCAATAGAAGCTTGGAGTATAGATGTGAGCAGATAAGGAACTTTTCTAAGGACAATAAAGTTAATTGAAGCCCCTGTATCAAGTTGAGAACAAGTTTGATGGTAATGTAGAAATAATACCCATTTTCCTGTCTTTCCTTCCTTTTCCATCTTTCTTTTTCTCTCTGTTCATGTACAGCAGGGAACTCATAATCCAGCAGGCATTTTCTGCATTAATCCTCTTAAAAAAATTAGTATTAGCCTATATATGAGGCAGGCCAAAGAGGATTGAACACTGTGCTGCAAAATTAGTACCTGTTGGCCTCATTGCAAGGACAGGCAGGTTCCTTCTTTCTGAAGAGTGGTTTTGGTGCTGTGCTATGGCACGGGCTTGAGAGGAAAACAAGCGGTCATGCGTTGTGAAGAGCTTGATTTGTGTGTGTCCCTGTGCAGGGTTGTGCATGCTGAGCAGATGTGTAGGTGGTAGGGCACTGATATGGAAGTGACTAGGAGATGTATGGAATTAGCAGGCTGGGAAATCCTGATGTCCTTAGTGCATCTGATTACTCAGCTGAGCTGGGAGACAGAAGAGGATATGCAAAGCAGGGGAAAGTTTATGGAGGCAGGCATTTCTGCTGGGAAAGCAGGCAGGAGAGTAGAAACTTCTGCAAACTTTGTTAGTCCTTTGCCACTATGCAACAGAGAGACCAGTCTGCAAGCGGAAGCAGGTCTGATGGGACTGCAGCAAGGTCAGACAGAGTGGGCAGGCTGGTGTCCCCCTATGTTTGAATATGGCCTGCTAGGTCCAGGCAGCTTTGCATGCATTGCAAATGGCAGGGCGGGGAGGGGAGGGGGAAGAAGGTGGGGGGGAGAAAAATGCATGAAACGTGATTATAGCTCTTGCTTTGTTCAAGAGTAGTTTTCAAGAGCAGGCTTTAACTGTGTCTCTGCTGTTCTTCGTCCTCCCAATATAAAGCAGGAATTCTTCTTGCCCCAAATGATTGGGTTTTATATGCATGTGCTCAGTTGTGCTTGTTTTTTGTTGGTTTTTTTAATAAACAAATGATGCTCTATGAACTTTGTCATTGTATATACAAAAAGATGCAGAGAAAAGTGGATGCTTTTTTTTTAATGTCTTTGTTCTTCTCATTTTCTCTGAAAGATAATGTATTATTGTGGTTTGTTACTGGAAAAACAGTGCAGGGTGTAGGGAAGAAACCTAGAGAGGTGAAAGTTCTTGGATTTACGTTTGAGGTCTCTCTGTGTAAACTTGATGTGTTCTGGGGAGACCGGAAAGATACAGACTTTTTTTTTAAAACAAAACGTGCTATGAATTTGTCTTAAAACAGGTCGTTGAGGTTGTGCTTGGCTTTGCTTAGGTTTGTTGTAGTTAAACTCGCAAGTTTGAAATACCTCAGAAGGAGCTAGCTGTCTCTTGCATTGTTGAGCATAATACAGGCTGGTCAAAGTTGGTGTGAGGACACACTAGATTTGGTAATTTATCTTTGTAAAATGCATTATTGTACCTTCCTGATTTGTAAGTGTTCCTTGTGACAGTAGGAAAGAATAAACCCGCTGTGCTTTGTGTTTGGGACTGTCACATGCAGGTGAGTAACACTGGTTTGTTCGCCAGAGTTACAGTAACTTGTAAGAAGGTATCTTGCTATGCTATTTCACAGTTAACCTTCTCTGTGCTTTTACCTCATCCAGCAGTGTTTGAATTTATTCAGAAGACTTTTATTAAATCACATTTAAGAAATAAAATCCCAGGTATTAATTCAAACAGAACACGTGCATCTTCAGTGAAACCAGATGAGATTCCTGTCACTCACCTGAGGATGTAAGGAAGACAGTGTTTGTGGAAAGAGGCTATACTGTTCATTGGACCAACTGATATAATTGGGAAGGTCATGGCAATATAGACAGGCTTTTGGACAATCGCTCTTTTCCCAACCTAATCTAATAAAATACTTAGCATCCTTTTCTGTATGCCTCATGTTGGATATTCTTGGTAGGTTCTGTAGTTCTTGCCAGACATTGGAGTGTGGGCCATGAGATACTTCTGTGTGCAAATCTGTACTTAATTTGAGTATGGTAAGAACTGTTTGCAAAGCATTTAGAAATGGAGGAGTGTTCTGCACACAGAAGCTAATAACCAGGGCCCTGACCTTGTTAGCAGGTTTGTGTGGGTGGAGCACAGCTGAGATGGAGGATATGCCTGCTGAGGTTTACCCATAGGACAGGGGCTTTACACAAGCATACTGTCCTGACCTCTCTCTCAAAAAAAAAAAAAAAAAACCAAAAAACCCACAAGCAAAAAAATTTCAATATTAACAGGGAAGTAATGTTTTAATTTATCATTTTGTATATAGAGTCTGCTGGAGCAATGCTGTACTCAAAGCTCTTTTTCTCTCCCCCATCTCTGTTGTTTCTCTTAGCAAAAAGTGTGTAAAATAGCCAGAGGCAAGAAATTATGGTTCCTGTTTCTAGTCAGCAATTGCATAATTACTAAGGATTTGCTAGACATGCATATGTATACCTACACAGATCCCCTTCTGTATTTGGCTGTAGATGTACCCTACCTGAAGGGTCCATTTATCAGAACATTAGTCTGTTGGAACTGTAGGTGTAAGGAAGATAACTTCAATGAAACTAATATTCCCACCCTCTGCAAGAAAGAACCCCAAACAACCAAAAAACCCCTGCAAAGCCACTAAAAAGTACCTGTCTTTTGCTAAGGGGTAAGAATTAATATTTTTTTCCTGTTAAAATCTAGTCTTGGATGAGAGAATGGCTTTTTTTCTTGAAATTACTGGGATTGTTAAAAATCTGTAGTTACATGTTTAGATGCTTGGCCCTATTGAAATACAGTTGAATGACTACATTTCTATTGTGTCAGTGAAACTGATAAACTGCCTTGAAAGGTCATCCTGATTATCTGCTAGGTAAGTGAGACATATGATGGCATTTTCATTTCACTTCATTTGCACAGGAATCGGTTCTGAGGGATTCTGTGATAAACCTGTAAAACAGACCTTTTTGTAGGCTTAAGAGTCTTCCTCCCTGTGCAATTCTGTTTCCCTAAAGAATTAAAAAACCCCAACCAAACCACAAAATGACCCGTATTTACACATTCACCGCATATTAATTGTTTAAAATATTTGACTAGCTATCTTCAATGACGGTGGATACTACTGAAATCGTTTTGTCTTGAAATATACAAATAAGTGAAGTGATTGTAAGTCTGTCTTGAATCTCTTATTAGATGCGTCTAAGAGATTTATTATTCCAATGGCAGAGGATGTGTGAAGAGTCTTTTATACAAAAACATATGGCTGTGTAAATTAAATGTATGCATTTGTATTTGCTGGTAGAATTCTAAGATGCTGATAGGGAGACATTCTCAAAAGGTTGAATTTGCCTATTTGGAACTGGTTTTGGTGGGTTATTTTGTTTTTTGCGTTTTGTGTGTGTGTGGTGTGGTTTTTTTTTAAGGGGATCTGCTTGCATCTGGCCTGAAACAGGCCTCCTATGTGCATAAATTTGATTGGCATCAAATGGTACATGCTGACATTCAGAAATTCCACTGAGGTTTTTAAGAACTTCTTTTTTCTGCTTTGGTACTTACAGCCACCAGGGAAAAAGTAGCCATTATTCAGAACCTCTCTTCTGTTCTCTAATTTAATTGTTGGCTTTTATGAGAGTTCAGTTCCTGTTGCTGCATGTCTGCCTCTGTTTTTCTTCATAACCTTCTGGAATAGGGCTCAGATCTATTATATGTCAGTTGCTTTGGAAAAAAGAAATTTCTCAACAGACTATTAAATGATGCTTTTGATCAGGTGAAACATCTTGATGGCCTTTGCACTCGCTGGTTTCTGCTTAGTGTTTGCTGAGGAGGCTGTACACATTGAAGATCAATTTGCTGCAGTATGAAGGATGGTGCCGAAATAGGTCTGGAGCGTATCCAGGGGAAGGGGCGACTGCAGCAGAGAATCGTTTGAGCAGGAGTAGTTAATGTTTGTGGAAGGTGAATGGAGTCGGCTGTGCTAATTTCTTATGCAGTAAATGGGCTTTGGGAGTCAAAGGTGTTAACGTTACCCTGTCATTACATGGTGCTCCATGGTGAAGGGAGCTTTGAGGTTCCCACAGAGAGATCTGGGCCTGCATATTTCCATGGCAACTGCCATCACTTACACATTTATAACCTTTGATTAAGGATACAAAAAGGAGGAGAAAACCTTTTAAATGTTACAAATATAAAGCTTTAACTAGGTCTTTCATTATAACAATATACCTTATTTACGTTCCTTGGAGCGTGGAGGTTTTATAAAGAATGCAGCTGTCCTTTCCCCATTTGGTAGACTTAGAGATGACATTTTGGGGCAAATGCAATGTTCTAGAGATGGCTATCTGACTTTGATCATAGCTGTGCTGACATCACTCCACCAGTCTTGTTGCAATTTATTTACATTAGTATATCTTGTACCAAAATTATACTTGAAGTCTATTATGCAAGGAGATTTTTGTCTCTGAGAAGAAGAGACGAGACCCCTAATTCTCTGTTGACTAAAACTTACATGAGATACACCCAAAATTATAGCCTCTTAAGCAGTATAGTGGCTAATAAACAAAAGCCTTATGCTAGTGGGGAGAGCAAGCTGTTTCTGCAGAAAGTGAGGCTTGCTGTTGGCTTGCAAAGGCTGTGTGGAAGGGCATGTTTATGCTTGGTGCATCTTCCCATCTCTCCCTTTTCTACCCCACCTGTGTGTTCTCGGAAGTATATTACTCCATGCTATGGTGGCCAGGCAGCAGTGCTGTGAAAGTAGTGTTCTCTGTTTATGTCAGGTTTTCTCATGTCTGAGGCTCAGGTGTTGCATGGTGCAATTCCTGGGAATTTCTTACTGCTGAAAAGCAATGGGATTTTGGAAGAAAATTAACTGATTTTTCCAGGGGTTTTAATTCTGCCTTTTTTTTTTTTCTTGCCATCTGCCACTGTTTTTGAATCCTTCTTGTGGAGATGGAAAAATACTGAATTTACTAGTGGGTTTTGTGTTAATGCTACCAAAAGATGAACTGTACTGTCAGGACTAATGCAGTGGGAGCTTTGAAGAGGAATGAAATAAAGCTGTATTCTATTCCATGCCTTTAGTTCAGGCAGCTGAAACCTGGTTTTGCTTTGGACTAATCAGTATTAACTGCAGGTGAGGGCAGAAGTGGCTGGCCATGACTGACTCTGTGAGAGAACATGACAAAGGTAAAGGGGCTGCTTTACTAGGGCTGCCTGTTGAATTTCTCCAGCATTTCACCATCACTTTTCTTTCAGAAGGAAGAGACGTATAGATAACTGCTAAGCCTAATGGCTTGTGATTGGTAGTTTGAATGGACAGGCCTGGCTATGGTTGCCAAAACGGGGTATTTTACTGCTGCAGGTGTATTGTTCCATCTGAGTTTCTAAGGCTGAGCACACTCTATGGTTATTAGTGGCCTTACGTGCTGCTTCTGCTGGGACCATGAAGGGCCCTTCATACTGCTCTTGTACAAACCCTTAACATTCCTCCATAAAGTTTTAGTACTAAAAGACCTAGTTGGTTACTGTGGAAAGTTCATAACAACGATGTAAATATGTCTGGAAAGTTCATAATACTGGGATATTTATAAGGATGTCCTCCATTCTAAAAGAAAACTTGGAGGAAAAATTAAAAGGCATTGTGAAATACCTTTTTTTTTTCATCCAGGCTAGCTGTGGGTATTGATGCTGTTACTAATCTATGCGATTTTGGGTTAGGAATGGTTTTCAGTAGCTGTTGTAATATGAGCAAGTACTTCTGGCTACCCTGTGAAATAAGAGAAATAACTTGCTTGGGACCTAAATATGCTTTTGAAAAGCAGCAGCACAGAGAGGTCATCCTGATGTTGGGACTGTACGTCAGATGGACTCCTTAGCATAGTTACAGCATTTCCCACTGTTTTCATGAATCGTCAAGGTGGGGTTTGCCTCCTCCTCCCACCCCCAATGAGATTTTTTTTTGGCAACTTTTGTTTTTAACCAGAGTTGAACAGCTGCATTTTAAGGCTGAAGCAGCTATTGCATCAAATTGCCTTACCACCTGTATGCAAGACATCATGGAAGTGTATCCAGTTACACCTATGAAGAGGGTGGTCATTTGTGTTCTGATGGAAGAGCACTCTCAGTAAAGTCCACAATCACAAACCCCTTTTCTAAGGTGGTTTTGTTCTAGTGGTTATTCAGCAGAGAGGAAAAGCTGTGAGGTCTTCATCAGCTTCTGTGATGGGGCTTGAGAGTGCTCCCATACCTGTTGTGCAGTGCAGAGAGTGGATTGGGTCAGTGCTTGAGGAAAGAAAACCTTAATTACTACCTTACTTCTGTATCACTTGCATCTAAAATTTTAACTGCTATTTTAGGGTCTTCAAAACTTGTTTAGGAGCTTTGTGAGGCTTTATGTCCAGTGTCATCACTGAGAGAATAACAATGAGCAGGCTCCAGATAAATAGTAGTGTTTGAAAGTTCCTAAAGGACTGATAGAGATGTGTAGAGGTGAGGAACTGAGTTGTCAGAAATTAAGGATCTTGAAAGCACATATTGAAGTTTGAAAATGCGTACATAAAATGTGGGACAGACCCTGATGATCTAAACTCGTGCTTCCAGTTGGAAAGGTGCTGCAGCAGCTCTGAACTTGAGCATTCAGACCGTGAGGCTGGGGAGTCTTGGTGATCAGTTCATTCAGTGTCTGCCTGGATAACGCTTAGCTGGAATAGATATGTACATAGGAGATAATATTGTAGCCTTTGTTCTGAATGTGTACTTTTATATGTTGGCTTCTGAAAAATGTTTTCATGGTTCTACTAAAACGAGCAGCATAGATTTTAATCTAGTACTTTCATTACAGCTAGTAGCACCGTGAAAATGGTTGTTTAGATGTCCATGTAGGGTTGCGATTGCCACAGTGACTTCAGAAGTTCTTCAGATGTGATCAGATAACTTCAGTAGGCTATTTTGAGACACTTCCTGCAGTATTGAAAATCTGTTGTGGTTATGTGGGTTCAATATGTTCAAGCCTTGAGTTTTAAGACTTTAGCACTTTAAAATTATAAATGTGTTTTTAATATTGAGATGCTATATTTAGTTATCCAGGCAAGATGGTAGTACTTTTTTCTTTATGCATTGCCACTTGTGAGTGTGCCTTCCATTCACAGACAGAGGAGCCTTTGGTTAGGGTTAAAATTAATGAAATGTTGACAGTAAATTCATAAGCATTTTATAGGCTGTACTGTCTAATGTTGGCATTTGTTAAGATTCTTGTGGGAAGCAAGAAAAAACAAAGTTACACTGACAATAATGATGCCTATTGATTTCAGCATTCAAAGAGGAAAAATACAGAGTTTTGAGCCACTGTTCATTTCAGCAAGTCATTTTTTGAAAATGTACTGATGGAACTATTTGTGCTGTTGTGAGCCAGAACAACGTCAGGTGGGTACTGCCTGTACTGGAACAAGCAACTTTTATTGTTCCCTGAATCATCCTGAGTATAGGAATGTGAAGGCAAAAAGTGTAACAAAACTGGATGATTATTTCTTTTCACTCAAAGAGAAAAGCTGTAGCTAAAATACAGTTTTAATTCTTGACATTCCATTGCCTTTATTTCAAAGCAGTTGATAAAAAACATAGTTGATACTTTCAGAAATATCAAACTGCTTAGCAAACTTGTGTGAGTAGAGCAGAGTTGCTGTTTTAGTTAATTTTTAGTGACCTGTATATGTAGGCTCTGTGAACTAGGTTATATGTGTAGCATTTCTAACACCTAGGACAAAGAAGAATTGTACATGGAGTTTGCTTTTTGGTTGCCTGAAATTCCTAGCGCTGTCATGTACAAGTGTACATACACATGGCCGTCTGTTCTCCTTGCAAATGATTTGCTACAGAGAGCCACATTGGCACAGATTTTCCAGACTCATCATGCTGAACCAACAATGGGACATGTGCCAAAGGGTTAAGTGCGTAGAATAAGAGGCAGGGCATGCGATATCCAGCACAGCAGCAGCAGGGTAATGATTGACCTTACAAATCACAACAGAGCCCCAGAAGAGCTTGTGCAACAATCCTTAAAAACCTAGTATTTATTTATGTTACTACTTTCAGTACTTGGGTTTGTGGCAGAGGCAGGGAGTGGGAGGGTGAAAGCTGTTAGCTTTCATAAAATGAACAGCAAAATGCAAACTTCAGCAGCGACTCTGTCTCGTTAGCCCGGCTTTCAGCCACAGAAATAAAACACTCGTGCTTGTTTTGGGAGCAGGCTTTGTGGCCGGCAGAAATTGGGAGTTCACTGGAACAGCAGAGTTCGGTGCTGTGGCATGCTTCTGGACTTTGGCTGTAACCCCCTACTCAGCTTTTTTGGCAGGAGGACAGAGCAATCTGGTCCAGAGCCTGAGGTCAGCTACTGAGGCTTTGACATCTCATGAGGTGTGTGGAACAGCCTAGCTCTGAAGGTGGTAAAGGGGAGGAAACTGTGATAGCAGTGAAGTTCAGCAGTGAAGCTTTATGCTTCTTGTTGTGGCCATCTGCAGAGTTGAAAACATGTAAGCTTTAGTGTGTGTTGTGTAATGGCTGTCTTTGTATGCAGGGGTCATGTAGACGCACATCATCCAGGAATACATGGATTAATCAAGGAAGTGTTCTAGTGTGAACAGGAAACTGTTAAAAACGTGTGCTTTTCTGTAGCGCTTCCCCTTCCCCATCTTGGCTCTGCTTACTGGAATAATGCAGCTTACTTGCTTCTTGACTTGGATGTTTTAAGCATGCAGCAAACCTTACTTGTAGTCAGGCTTTCTGTATCTACTTATATTGGTGCCATGTTTCCTCCACTGCTTAAGTTTCTTAACATGCCTATGATTGCTTTAAGCATATAAAGCACTTCTTACTTATGTCTCCCATTTCTCCATTTTCAAAAGTCCTTGCTTAGTTTTAATACCTAAGTACACTTGTTTTTTAAAATTTGTTTGAAGAGCTTTAAAGATTTCTGTGTGACTGATGTGGGATGGACCAAAGGCAGTTTAGTCTTCCATAGCTGATGAAAATGTGAGCTTTTTAAAACCTTCAGGACACGGAGAAGAAAGCAAGCTGAGATCTAATGGAATCTTTGAGGTGTTATGGAGGAGATTATGAAACTGCTGAAACTTTCATCCCAACAATGAAATGCTGTCTAATATAACCAAATTAGGTATTTCCTTTTGCGTGGAGAGGAGAGACTTGAGGGTTGAGAAAGGAGAGTGTTCAGCACTTTCTCAGTTAATGATTTCCATTTCCTGCAAAAATCTGAAGATGCTAGACTCAAGTGTAATTGATAGTACCGTAAAACCATCAGGGCTGTTGTATTCTGGTGGCATTTGAAGGCCCCAAGCAGAGCTTTGGTGGGCTAGAGTTTACGGTATATAAGTACCTGTGGGAGACACAGTCCCTTCCTTGAGAAGTTTGAAACAAGTAGAAAGTGAACCTCACGGAAGGAGGAGAAGCAGAATTTGGAAGAGCAGGTTAGAGGTAACTTGTGTGGTCCTTCTGCATCCAGTCACTGAGCTGTGCCTTTGGCCGTTGTATCTGAAAATGGTTTCCCGTGAGTCTTGCTGCAAATGTGGATCCCAGATGCACGGGCTGGCAGCTGTTTACTGAATGAGCTGCAAAAGGAAATGAGCATGGGGCAGGGAGTATGAGCGTCAGCACAGGTCTTAGCTGTGTAGCTCAGTGTCAGACTTCAAAAGCCGGTAACTAGCAAGGGGGCAGAGCTGGGAATGATGGAGAACTGGATAAAAGAAACAATGAGGGGATTTAAGTCTCCTCACAGAAAAGATGATTTTGGTGGCTCTTTGAGGATGGTGAGGATCATGTCTAGATTTTCTTTTTCAAGTAACCATATGGGGAAGGGAAGCTGACTTGTTTTGAAAAGCACATCTGTGCAACTTCTAGGTGCTGGTGTTTCATTCCAGGGTTGAACTGTAGCACGTGTTAGTGATCATATAAAAGCTAAAATTTGTAATATCCCGACTCATGCATTTCTATCTTGGTATATCCCCTGTGTGTGTATTAGCAAAGCCTACAAGCATGTTTTTTCTCTCCGTCTCTCCAATCTCCTGAGAAATAGATAACTTTTTTTGAAGGTATTTTTGCAAAGAGGAAAATTCATCCCATTTTTGTAAATTTAGTGTAATTATACTGGTGTCCTTCCTCTGCCAGGGCACAGGAGCTTGCAGATATACTGCTGCTTGTTACCATGTTCACACATTGATAAAAATTTAAACATAACACAATTGATTATTGCTTGCATATATGTATCTGGGTATACCACACGTGTTGTGAGTTCACTTCTACAAATGGGTTTTTTCCCTGAGGTTTGTATGCAGGCCGCATTGATTGATCCTTGGCGTTAGCTGTGTCGATAAGCTTAAGCTCTGATCGGCAGCTGGTGTAATAGCATGGAGTAGATTTTTGGATGGCAGCCTTACTGGACTGTGGTTCCTCTCATTAGGGTAGAGCACCACATTTAAAGTCATTTTAGTTTTTGATGTTGTAGTAGTGCCTTGTGGAGACAGTGCAATTCCTCCAGGGAGAAGGTGGAAATGCCTCACATCACTCAGCTGTCCTTCGGTTGATTAAGGAGTGACACTATCTGAGATGTCTTTTGGAGGCAGGCAATTATTTTCAGCTGGAGAGATGTGAACCAAGAACTGAAGCCTTAGGGGAGGAAAGGGTGAGTAGGGTTGGAGAGAGAAGAGATGCTTGCAAAAACATGTAGCATTTATTTTGCTGCTTCTCAGTATTTGCCTCTTTTTGGAAAGCTTTCACCATTTGCATACTGAAGCATTTTGTGCTTGTGGCTGACTGCACAGAGCTAAATGTTCTCTGTTTCGTATTCTTATTTTTACACTCACTTAAATAGAGAACAACTTAACACTGATTTGCATTCTGCTGTATAGGTAGTTAAACCAGCATAGATGCTTTTTATTCTTGCTACTTTTCAGATACTATTGAGTTTTGTGTTTTGGTTTTGTTTATAAATATTGATCCGAAATCTAGTTTTAAGCAGCAAAAGGGTTTATATCCATGCTGCTGCCATCCAGTCATTATTTTTGTGGCAGACTCATTACTTGATGAAAAAATTCAGGCCACTGCCGACTGCTCAAGGCAACCTTTTGCTGTGGTCTTTGTGAAGCTGCGAAAACAGCTGTGCACCTTGGGTTGCAGATAAGAAATTAACTTTTTCAGATATTTTCTAAGGCAGCATAAATTGAAAGTTCATTTAAAAATTCTTTATCAAGTAAATTAGTTGTCACAATAGGGAATGATCTGGTAGCAGAGAAAGTAATTGTCTTGATTTGTAAAAGTCTGTAATTTAAGTGCCAAATGAAAGAGGTTTATATACTGTTATCACTGTTGACTGACTGATTTCATTACATCACAACTAACAGTGAAACTGTTTGAATTACTTAGCAGATTGAGACTTCTTAAACTGACTGTGAGTCAAATTGCCTATGTGGAGATTAACTGTAAATGATCTTACGTTTATGTGTACGTTGCAGAGGGATTGTTTTCTTCTTAATTTCTGTAATAGCCTTGGTCCAGTTTGAGAGCACTTGGGCACAAACACATGTGTACATGTAGACCCTGTGAACAGCAAGGCCAGATTCTGATTCGATCGACTGCATAACTGTCGTTTTTTGTCGGTACATTGTATATAGAGACTTCATGTTTTTTATTGCCATACAGCTTAAATATAAAGTAGTAACACCCCCTCCCCCTTTGATGCTTGTATTGTGTAAATTGTAGCTGAACAGGCAGCTGCTTTGTTTACACTGAGTGTGCAAAACTCTAGTTTGAATCTTGAAAGCTATTTTGAAGACATCAGACTTTAAAGTAATCTGTATTAGTGTACACAGAATAATCTGTGTTTATATAAGTAACTGGCAGTTGAGTATTTTTTTTCAAAGGAACAGCCATACTGCAGGGTGGGGGGTGGGGTGCAACAGGGAGAGACCTCAGTTGTCATTGTGCTTTAAAATGTATTACTGGGTTTTCTGGTTATTGGTTTTAAATTATGCTGATGCTTTTGACTTAGGGTATTGTTACATAACATTTTTTCTGGTTTTGCACTTTGGAAATTGAACTGTACCTTGATTATCAGTGTCACAGAAGCTTGCTTGCAGAACTCACTCCACACATATCCAAAATCAGTATGGTGTTGTTTGCAAATACATGAAAAACAAAAGGCAAACCAAGAATATAATCTACTTTTTTAGGAGACATCAGAATAATGTTTTATGCTTCCAAAAGTTGTCTTTTCCTTAATAACCAGAATCTATTAAATAGTGAAAGGATGCTGTTAAATTTTATTGACATTGATGCTTTGTCAATTAAGAAACAGAAAACGAGGGCAATCTGTAAGCATTTTGAGAGGCTGAGAATTTAAGTAGAAACTTGCCTTATGTTCAACTAATAAATTGTTTTTGTTTGTTTTGTTTTTAAATCTGTTGGAATGTTTCATTACTTTGATCAAGGTCTAAGTAAACCTATTAATTCTTAGAGGGTTTTTTTTTGTTGAATATGGTCAGGAAAGAAAGATCAAAATTGTCACACTAAAACTAGTGGATTGAGAGAAATGAACCTTTGTCACTTTGCCATGTTTTGTAGTGGCTAGGCATGTAGTATCGTCTGTGGCTTGATGTCTTGAAATTTTTCCTGTTCAACTATGAAAAATTGTGTGAATTATATCTGGGAAGATGAGCAGACAGCAGACAAAATAAGAACAGATGATGTAGAGTGTGGAATGGCAAAGGTTTTTACAGTAAGTGAGACCATGGCACAGACAAAGAATCAGATATGCCTCTTGAGGAAGGCCACTTTTGTTGAGAAGGGTGTATTTTTTCTGAAAAATGTGGTGACCCAGTAGACTGTAGCCAACAGATCAGGATGCAGAGCACAGGACAGGTGCAGGCAGGAGGGCAGCATTTGGCCTGGAGGTGGTAGGTAGATCCTTTAGAAAGCTTGCTGCAGCAGTCTTTTCTTGGTTGTGGTTCGGCTTTCAGGGCAGCTGAGAGATGAGGTTTGTTTTTGTGGATGCAGGTGGCTTTTCTCTGTGCTCGGAGCAATTCAAAGGGGAGGTTTCATCTAGTGGTGGGACATGTGTATGATACAGACCTGCTTTCCCCCTGAATGGCCGAAAACTGACATGTGGTATAATTCTGGGGAATGGTAAGCTGATACTTCTGGTCTGGCATGGCTGTCTTTGGTGTCTTGCTTTGTGGTTGGTGCTGCTCTCCCTGTTTTCTGCTGGGTATTTAGCTGTGTCTGCTTTTTCCTTTTTTCTTTCTTTCTTTCTTTCTCTCTCTCTCTTTTTTTTAAAGCTAATCAGATGCCATGTGACTGGTCTTGCATAACTCACTTTTTCCAGCGCCTGGTTTATTAATGCACTTCGGTATGGACTGTTCTGCCTTTGCTTTTGTACCTGTCCCTTACCTTATAATTAGTTTTTCCCTCAGCTTTGCAGGCGCTAGAAGCCAGGGGCAGAGGTTCCAGTGCTGCAGCGTGGCTCAGCCAGGCCTCTGCTGAGCGGGTGGCAGTGGTGACTGGGGCTCCTGCCCATGGCCTCTTCTCCTAGCCTGCTGGTCCCCTGAATGGTGTCACCCAAACAGGCTCCTACGGAGGCTTCACGAAGGACCCACTGGGCCACCCAGGGTGTCCAGGGGTAAGCCACCATGAGCAGTAGCAAGAAGCAGCAAATGTTCCTTGTGTTCAAGTCGTGTTCCCTTTCACTGCTTCTCTTGTTTTACCCAAAGCACATTTTGCTGGGACTTTTTTGTTTTTAAAAAAACACCACAAACCCTTGTATTGGCAAAGTATTTTTCATGATGCAAATTTTACTTGTATACTGAGACTTGCCGCTTTTTAGTGGCGGAGTTAGGTTGTAAATGTAAGCTGAGGAACTGTAGTTGCAGATTGAGAGTGGACAGTGTTCAGATTATTTACCTTTTCACTATTCTGTCAAGAGATAAATGGTTAAAACAACGAAGAGAGGTTTCCAGTTTCCATATTTGTATCAGTTGATTGTGTGGTTTTGTTATGGATGAGAGGTGGCCAACAAAGTAGTTGGCATCTGCTGTGAGAGAGGTTGAATGGGAGAGGGAGATGGTAAAGATCAGTTTTATGACTTTGTTTTGTAAACCAGCTATTTAACATAGTGCAGTAAAACTTCACAATTTCAGCAATTCAGAACGATCCTGGCAGTTTTACCTTGTTTTATCGTGTAAGCAAAGTAGCTGTTGTTCCTCTGATTGTTGCTGGTTGCTGTTTGCCTTCATCAGTGTAAAATAAGGACCCCAAGAACTGCTGTGAAGCTAACGATCTCTTTTGAAAGAACCACAAGGTTTTTGGCGTTAGTCCTGTCAGCGCTTCAGCAGCGTGAACAAGGACCAGATGGGGGGTGTGTAGCACAGCACGCCAGGGCAGGAGCAGTGCTGTACGCTGACTTTTGCAGTTAAAAAATGGCTTGTAAAAAAACAATGCTGACAAAGTCACCCCATTAGCCTCCATTAGCACTAGCTGCCAGAGATGCAAACAGTCAAGAGGCTTGGGGAGGGCTGCAGTGGCTGTAGTGCCACTTTTTGTTTGGTCTCTGGGAAAGCTGTGGTGTAACAAACCCACAAAACAAAGCTGTTTTTAGGAGTTTTATGGGACTTTGGATGATAGCGTCATGATGGTGAAATTAAGTTATGTGGACAAGATGAATCTGCAGTTTGAATCTTACCACTGGGAGGAAAATTTTCCAAAAGCTCTATAAAGTAAGGTGCTTAAATTTGCCTGAAAGACCACAGTAAAATGAACGCATAACCTGACTTTCATGCTGGTTACATTTTCTCCTTTTATATTAAACGTTGCTTTAAACTTTCAAGGCATCAGTCAATTAAAGTCTGGACCTTTCTAAAACTTGGGGTTTTTTTCTTTCTTTAAAATATAAGTAATTATATTAATTTATTAATATATATCATAGCACCTAACATAATATATACTTATATATAAAATAAGTAATTATAGTAATTACATTATTAATCATGTAAATATACTTTTTTTTGGAAGTCTAGTGGAGGACAGGATCCTGAAGGGCCCTATGTGCTTGAAGTTCAGATGTTATTCTGAGGATGTGTGAGGAACTTCAAGAGGAAATAACAAGTTATACCTGTTTCTTTGACTTGAGAAGCTACTAGTTACAAGCTCAGGAATCTTACAGCTCTTATTACAGGACTTGCCTTCTTACTTTGGGTTTGTGGGTGAGAGAAGCAGATGAAATATTTTGGGAAGTAGTCAAGAGCGGAGACAGGAGGCTGCTGGAACTCAGTGCCAACTGATCAGGTTTTGTCACTGTTTCTAGGTAATGGTGATTAATTATTTCCTGAAGGGACCACTTGCATCTTCAGAGGCTTGAGGCTTGTAGGGCTTCTGGGGAATATGTTTTAATGCACCTTAAGAATAGCACTTCCACACCAGGCACTAGACCACTGGTACTGCTCTGCTTGAGAATTTGCAGTCTTGTGGAGGGAAGGACTGCTGAGGGAAGAATCCTTATGTGTCCTGGCACATGCTGTTGGCTTCAGTCGGGCAGGTGATTTCCAGAATGATGGGTTCTGCTAGTATATTTTCAGTAACCCTTCAGCCCATGTGTCTTCATCCGGGTAGTAACAGTAGAAGCACAAATGCTTTGGTTGAATGATAACTTAGGCAGAGATGTGTGATACCAAGAGGGGTGAGAGAGTTCCTCCAAACCACATTGCTACCATAGACAAAACACCACCTACTGCTGCTGCTCTCCTTTTGCCAGACCATTCCAGATGGCTTCAGATCCTGTGTCAAGTTTTAAGAGAAAGTTTTCTGAGGTCTGGCATGCATGCAGAACACACAGTGTCTTGAGGCTGAAATTTACTTTCCCATTAATTTGATTCTACAGTCTGTCTTTCCTGGCCTATGATGAGATTATTTTCCACGTTGCATTTCTTATGAAGGCTCTTAATTATCATGTGCAATTTGGGGAGTTACCTTCAGCTGATGTTCTGCCCGTGTACTTACCTTGTAATTTATACTGCATTGTAATTGCTGTTTATGAATTACACCTGTGCTATGCTACAGTTTATCTAGAAATTGAGAAGTAAATGGTGTAACACAATGTAAGCACAATATATGAATAAATGTGAGCTGGGACATTTCCTTTGCATTAGCATGAGATGTCTCTTGGTTAAATATGCAAAAATATGCAGAGAGAACACTTGTAATTATGACATGCAAGGTTGAAGGCATTAATATGGAGAACTCGTATTGGAATGATTCATGCTAAGTAAGAGCAGACTTAGAGGAGTGTGGCTTTATGAAGGAGACTTTTTAACATCTCTGTGGGATTTTTCAAAGCTGTGTATACAGCCAAAGAGAAATTTGGTTTATTCAAAATAATTTTCAGGTGGGTTACTGAGTAGAGCTTTGCTTTGTAATGACTAAACATTATTTCCAAAGCATGTATGTACTGGTGCTTGGGTGTAGCATCCAACTTGGTAGTGGATTGGGCAGATTCATAATGAGAAAAATCTGTGCTGTAATAATGAATCTCTTTTCTTTGTTTTTCTTCTTTCTGTGGAAAAATAGACATATGTATTCAAAACAGTCAGACTGATGGGTGCCTTGATCTTTTGTTGTCTCTGAGGTATATGCTGGAAGTCTTACTAAGTGCTGTATGGGATCATGAAGTTTTCCCTTTCTAAGGGACTAGCACCTGGAGCAGCAAGCAGTTGATGAGTGCTGCAGCTCATTGATTCTGGAGGTTGTGGCTGCAACTGCATGGTAGAAATATTAAGCAAAAATGTAAATATTAGGAGAAGTCTTGTTGAAGACAGGCAGACATCTTGGGAAAAGGGTTGTCTTGTATCACCCCACAATGAAGGAAGCTAGTATCCTGCTTGTCCCTTCTGTGGCCCCTCTCTTGCCTGAGACTTCAGGGTGGTGAGCTTCAGCTTGTCTGAGGTGAAGAGATGATCTGATGAAAAAAGTAATCTAGTACTTCTCTGAAGAAAAGCAAATTAAAAGTGTTACCTTAGCCACTGAGTAACATGGACCTCTGAAATGACTTGGTGAGATCTGTACCAAGCCCTGGAGTTTGTCCACTACTGTCGTTTTCCCCACCCTCATTTTGTTTCTAGTGACTGCAAATCCCTCATGTCATCTTATTTCCAATGGTTAATTATTCTGCATTGAGCGTCTGCACATTTTATTGTTGATCTTCAGTTTCTGGCTGCTGCATCTTTTCAGTACTTTATTAAATGAAAGGGCATGCTATTCAATATCACCTTCTCTTATAAACATAAGCTCTTAAGTTGCTTGCACGTTGCTTAGACTGTAATAAGTGATTTTTTTTCCTTAAGCAGTTTACTGTTGAAACTCTTGTTCAGAGAGGTATGTAATGTTTATAGTGTTAAATTTCCAGAATATATTGTTGCAAAGCTGGAAGTCTTCAAATTGTGTAAATGAGATTATAGGAAAGAATAAATGATTGAGCAAAATCAGTAATAAATTTGTGTTGTTTTTTCTGTTGACTTATTAAATGTTTTAAATACAATGCTAAGTAGTTCAGGACCTAAAAGCACAGTCCTAGAACAATCAACCTGATTATTTGGTTTTAAGTAAATAATTACTTTTGTTGCTTTTACCTTTTAGTGAGAGGGTTGGACTCAATAACAGGGATCCTGTTGAGTGGACTAGGTAAATAACCTTGGCTGTTTACACTGTATCTAATATTAATGTCAAAAAAACCTCTGGGAATGATTTTGTTTTTACTTAGTGTGAATTGAGAGCATTAGTAATTGCATGCTATATTGAACATGAAAACAGTGTTTAAAAACAGGTGGAGTAGGAATTTCTGAACCAGCAAATGCAGCAAGACTTGAATTAAGCTGCTTGTTCAATTAATTGTAGGTTGGTAAGTGTATACTGACTTGTGAGCTGGAGCTGCGTGGTCTACTGACTTTCCTCCCTGTAGAAATAAAACCAGCGTGTCCCTTCAGCGAACTTGGGCCATGTCTGCTTTAAGTCATTCTTTTGCTAGCAAGGGCGAGGGGAGTGTTTCAAAGGAAAAACAAGCCCCAAGGACAACAGCAGTTGACCTGTGATGGGCAGCAGATGCTGGAGGCAGCACGCTGCATTTAACAGCATATGTGGTGTTCGGAGTCAGGATTTGTGTCCCCAGAGAGGTGAGGTGGGGCAAAAGCTGCTTGGTGCACTGCCTGTAGGTATGCTTCAGCAGTGAAGTAGACCCAGCAGCTGAAGTCCTAATTCTTGAGCAATAACCTTTTATCCAGATTTCTATAATACCTATTTAGTATAGGGAACAGTTGTTCTGCTCCTGATCGCATTTTTTTGTTTAATTGTTCTTGTCTTGAAATTAACTCCATCCCAACCGAAACCAGGACAGTTTCTGAACCTAGGACCAACCTTGTTCAGCTCTTGAAAAGCTTTGCAGAGAATTATGTGTAAAACAATTTAGGAGGAGGAACCCATTGCGCTAAGGGTTGTGTGGAACTGTTCATGCGGATGATGCTGACTTTCAATGAAAACATGCAGTCCTCTATTTATACCCTTAACTTCATGATGCTGACTCGTTTATGTGGTGATTCTCATGACATGTACATATGCAGTCTCAAGTGTCCCCCTTCATAGTAGCTTTTTGTGACACACAGCCTGTTTTTCAGTGCAGTTTTCCTTAATATTTACTTGAGTAGGGTTTTCTGTTGAAAAGGGCATTTTAGCTATCTTATCAGTAAGGTTTACAAAAGAACTGTAATTGCACACACTGAAGTGCTCACCCCTCCCCATTTGCACACACTTTGCCCATGAAACGTGTTAATCCCCTCCCCCCCCCCCGGAGAAGCCCAATACATTTCCTTTTGCATTAGTTAGGCCTTCTGGGAAATACATGCGGAAATAAAAGGCTTTTCTATAGCCCTTTCTCCCTCAGGAATGCATAGAAACCAGCTCCTTGGATCCAGTCCACAAACTTGAAACTTCATTTTAAGGAAAAAAATCCCCCTAATCCTGTGCACATTTACTGAGAGAGTCCCAATTATAAATTGAGGTGGAGATACAGGATCTCATAAGATTTCATGGTACTTTGCCATCTGTATGGTGTGCTGAGGTTTGTCTCTAAAGCAGATATTTGAAACTGTTAGCTTTGTGACCTTTGTCCTTCATCTTTATTAGCAGTGTGTACCCAGACAGTCTACATAGAAGAGGCTTATTTTGTTTACAGAGATTACCCAAGTATGGTGTTGGCTTCTCAACTACTAGTATTAGGTACTCAGACACTTTACCTTAACTATAGCAAGAAGTGTGCCCTTTGCTTTGGGATAACTGACTGTGCATACTAGTTACATGTGTGAAAACCCATGAGACAAGTTACTGCAGGTTTTTATAGCGGTATCGCTATATTGATATCAGTGCTGTACCACAGGCAGAAAGGCTAGGTTGAGCCTGGTGTAGTCTCTACCCCTCTATGCGTTGGGACATAATAGGAACGCCTGCACCTTGGGGTGGGCTGACCATTATGTTACAAAGGACCCTGACCTTTGAGCTACTTGTGCATCTCAGTGGCCTTTGGGGCACATAGGTAATGCACCTTCCTAAGAAAGACCTTGCGAGGAGCTAACCTGTGGTTAGCCATGGTGACAGTGGTGCTACCAGGATGGAGAGAATATACAGTGGCATGATGGCTTGGGCACATGGCCTGTCCATGTTGTTGCGCATGTGCTGGTGTCGGTGCTCTCCTCCTGCCTAAAACAAATGTCACTGTGGGTTGAGGCATGTGAAGCATGAACATAAGCCCTTATTGGCAGGGCAGTGTGGTTGTTCCCAATGTATGCCTGCCTGTGGGTTCATCTTTACCCTAAAGAAAAACAAAGTTGACTTTTTCTCCACCATGATTATATGTATTGTTTGAATGTAGCTTGAAAATTGCACAATAAAACTGTTTTATTGTGAATACATATGCAAATATTCAATGTGGCCACTTCCTTGTTAGACTAACTTGAGAGCAGCAACGGTTGTGTTTTACATGGTTCAGGTGGTCATTGCATTCATGGAGGCTTGTGCTTCTCCACATTGGTGCACCACTGCCATTGCAAGCGTCAGAAAAGCCAACCTAAACTTCTTTTGCCAGTTTTCACTCCCTCGCCACGTTCCCATGCAGCCTTTTCAGAGGTGGTGGTGCAGCTGCTTGGAGGGCTGATGCTATGCCACATCGGTGCTGTTTGCTGATGGTGCAGCCCCACCAGCCACAAAGTGGTGCTGCTGCGGGGGAGGAGCTGCTTCAGCTGGTTTTGCCAGCAAGAGGAGTGTTGGTGAAACCATGGCGTGATCCATGCTGTGGAGAGCTGGAGCATGAAAATGGGCATCAACAAATTAGGAGTGAATCTGACTTGACTGAAGTGACAGTTTCTTTCAGCTCATAAAAAATATTTCATAAATACTGGCTTGCTTTCAGTTGTTACCTAGTGCAGAATTGTAGGTCATGTTCCTTGGCAGCCACCAAAGGAGAAAATTAATTTAATTCCACGCCTCTCTGTGAAGCAAGAGATTATGATCTCTGTGATGACAGGTTGTCGGGTTATGTGTCCTTCCCCCCCCCCAAGTTTTAGGATGGAATCGCAGAGGACGGGGTGTAGGAGACATGTTGCATAATCTCCTCCTCCTCATGATGCCGATGTCTTTGCCTCATGGCCTGGTGATCTCTGCTCCTTGACTTCCGTTATAACTCAGTTTAATAACAGCATCTGGCACCCTGATGTCTCCTGCTGACAGTTTCTTAGAGCGGGCTGCATATTTTGTTCTCTGTCTGGTTTTAATTTCAGGTTAGCAGTTGATCTTGTTTGTTCAGGCACAGATTTTTGCCTTCTTGTTTGCTCTCAGTAGGTGGCATTTGGTTCTGCAGGCTGTCTTGGCTTAAAAATGGACCTTCATTGCAGAAGAGGGTTCTCCCTAAGGTGAGCAAGGGTGGTATAATCTGGTCTGTAGGCTTTTGGGTACACTTTCCAGCACTGACCAGCTCACTGTCATGAATTGCTTTGCTACCAACGAACTGGGGGGCATTTTCTGTGTGTTATTGTCAGTGGGTGGTACTTTTTCATTGCTCATATTCTGCTGCTTAAGTAGTTTCCCCAAGATTTAATATGCTGCTTCCAACCTGTATTTTATAATTATGTTGAGCAAGTTGCTGTTTTAATAGGGAATAGTCATTCAGTAATGACTCTGCAGGCAGCAGGTGGTGGTTTGCTACAAAACTATCTTGCTTTAGCTTGCCCTTGTGTGACAGTTGCCGTGAAGTTTGTTGGTCCAGTTGACTTAATGCCAGACTATTTATTAGGTAAGATGTCTGATAGCAGAAATTTTTGTCTTAATTTGAAACCTGTTAACTTTCTGTGGATTGATGGTTAGTCTTGTTTGGGAGTGTTGTTTGCTTTTGAATGGAAAAATTCTAAGAAAAATGTGTTGGAAACCACAGCTGTTTCATGATGGGTGTGTGTCTTAATTTACTTCTTGACTTGAGGTTTTTATTTTCAGTTGTACAGAAACTTTCGTATCAAACCTTGCATCATAGGGACAGAATGGTGTGCAGCTTTTTCAGTCATCTTGCTGAAGGAAGGGATGCTGTAGGCATGATGAGTCTGGAGTCTATTTGTTGAAGAATGCCTGGAGAACAAAATGTACTTAATCAAGCTGAGTATGTTTACCTAGCACTTTAAACTCCTAATTTGCCAGGTTTGTATTCTTCAGACTGGTTTTATTTCAAATAATATGCTTGTCTGTGAAATACAGGGTTTGGTAATGGGGAATGTACATCCCCCTGTTACAAGGGATACGGTGTTGTTTTGTGTTTCTGAGTCAGAAGAGTGTGTAGCTCGCCTGGGTTTCTTCAAAGCTAAAACTGTGTAACAGTTTTTGGGGGGATGTTAGATTTGTGTTTGCTTGCTTACTTTAAATTCTAGTTAAGAGGAAAAGTATGTGTCAGTCAGGGCCTGGGCAAGAGTTTGGATATATAAAGTGTGAACTAGTAAAAGCTATCTTTGTGTGCTGTAGGAAGTGGGGTTTGACCCTTAATGTGAACCAAACAGGTCAGTTAATGTATTCAGCCTAGAGAAGGTGTCTTTTAAGGGCAGTTGAATGGTTTAATTTTGAACAAAGCCCTTTTTAGAAATAAAGCTGTCTGTGCCTCAAATTATTCATGGTAGATGATAGCTGTAGGCCTGCTTCCTTCTTCTGTGAGGTGTTGTAGTGTCTCTCATGTAGGGACCCCGGCTGTTGCTGCAGTGTTGGCCAGTAGCTGGTGGCTTGCTGTGGCTGGAGCCCTCTGGGGCGGTCAGAGGCTGGCTGGGGATGTTGATGTGGTGAGGATCCGATGGGGCATTGACCCAAACTCTTCACTGAACAGAAGTGCAGCGGGGTATCCATTAAGGAAGGAATAATGACTGCTGTGATGGCAGGCTCTCCAAGTTTGTGTATCTGAGGGTTTTTCTTAAGAACATGGATTTAATTTTCTTTCTAAATTAGATATGGAGGTGTTTACCCTTCCTGTGTTTGACGGTGACTCTTCTTTTTAATCTTGATGCTATTTTTTTGCTCCTCCATGTGTAACTACCTGGAGTCTGATGTGGCAGTGTCACCCCAGGTGGCAGTGGGGCTGCGGTGGGGAGGAGCAGCCACTGGCCCTTCCCTGCTGGCAGGTGGTGTGACGGAGAGCTGTGTCCCTGTGGCGCCGTCTCCCTGACTGCCAGCCTTTGTGAAGGGCTGCTGGAGCTGAACAGGGTCAGGGTGGACCTGCTCTGGCTGACGGGTGGGAAGCATATTGTTCTTCCCCCTTGGTTAATGTTTGAGAGGTGCGGTGCTGCCACGGCTCCTTCCAGCACCGCTATGGAAATGGCCTCCATTTCTAGTAACTTATGCCGGGTATTTTCCATTGCGAGCGTTGGCCAGAGGAGTGTCCTGGCCCACCACATCCCCACGTGCCCGTCTGCTCCCTCTGTGCGCCCACCGGGGGAGCAGGCCCGACTGTCTGGGAAGCGTGAACTCCATCCCCTGCCTTCCCTCTGGTTTTGGGGGGGAACGGAGGTGTTTGGCTTGTGTGGCGCACCACTCAGTTGGCAGCCTGTGAGCATACCGATCCAGGCTGGCCTTAGATCCAGCGCCGGGGAGGGAGAACCAGCCAAACCCCCTGGCACAGGGCTGGCTGCCGCCGGCCCCGGGGAGGGGCAGCATGGCCATGGCGGCAGCTTCAGTGGCCTGTCCCCCCGGCTCATGGTGGTGAGGAGCCGCGAATAGCCTGTTTGTGTCTGTAGAAATCAGATTCATCAAAAATAGTATCAAAAGCAGGTTAATGAGTAGGATGCCTTCTTGGAGGATTCCTGTTTGGTGTTGTGAGAGTTGGGTGCTGCTGCTTTTGGGTAACGGTGCCACCATTCAGAATTTCTTCGGTGTAATCTGGGGGAGGGTTCTTTGGACAAACTGATGTCTTTTTTCAGAATTTGAACTCGTGCCATCTGGGCCATCAGGTTTCTGCGATCTGCTGGGCTCACTTACAGTGCAGTATTGTATAGAATTTTATTTCTGCTCTTCCCATTTCAGTGTTGCTGAGTGCTCCCCTGAAATCCTTTGGGTTCTGTAGCCTATTTTTTAAGTAGGTGTTTTCACCTGTGTTACTGAGGAGCAGACATGGTGGCCACTACTTTAAATCCCTGTGGCCTCTGCTTTCCTGGTGCACTGGAGAACCAGAGATGACATCAGTTGCTCTTTCAGTAAGTCAAATTATAAACACAAGATGCCCCCCCAAAGCAGAAAGCCACTGGTGGAAAACACAACCTCTCTTTCTCACACAACCTCTCTTTCTCTTCCCTTGTTGTCTCCACTCTGTTTTCCTCCCTCCAGTGAACAAAGTGCTGGTGTTTGGGAGGGCAGGGGCTGGGCGCAGCGGTGGCCAGGCTGGCTGTGGGACTGGGTGAGGCGAGGCTGTGTCGGGGGGCATGTGCTCTGTCAGGCAGCGTGGCATAGGGGAACTTCAGCCCCTCCGGCATTGTGCCCGGGCAGCCCTCCCCTCACCTTCCTGCCTCTTTGTACCTGCCCTGAAATTTTAATTCACTCTTGTCTGTGTGATGTTTTGAAGCTCAGCTGAGAGGAAGGCGTTGGGATTCTTGCTGCCTGAAGGCGGTAAGTGCAGGTGGTAATTCGAGTGCTTTCTGCAGAGTGATGAAGGCAGCAGGTTTGCTGGCTTGTAATGGGTGAAAGGGGAAGAAAGTAATGAGTCAGAAGGTTTAATTTTGTTTTTCATAACCCCGTTTGCTTCCTTTCCTCTTGGAAACTTATATGTATGTTTTAGGTGATGGGATCAAGAGATTGAAGGTGGTTTTTTTGGTCTTTTAGCAATATGAGAACTGGACTCAGGTTAAAGAGAAGTGTTTGTATGGACAAAGCTGTGTCACAAGAAAAATCTTTTATAACTGTCTCAGTGGCTTATCCTGTGTCCTTACTTAGGCAAAAAGATTTCTATCTCTTGAATCAACTTTTTTTACCCACATGAGGTGGCGTACCTAGGGAAAAAAAGAATGTAGAAGTGCTCTAAAGCTTATTTTTTTTTCTTCCTCGCTCTAGGAAGTTGCATCACTGCAGTTGGGTTGCTTAAAGATTTTCGTGTACCAAAGTAATAGTTGGTTTTAAAAACAAACAAACAAAAAAACACAACAGAAAAAAACAAACCCAAGAGATGGCCTTACTTATGTTCTTTGTGTCGTAAAATAAGAGTATCTGTGTCTTGCAGATTCTGGAGAGTAAATGCTTCTTCCTTTCAGTAACTCTAGGGGTCCCTAGATTGACTTGACATCAGAGGAACCTGGTGCTGACAGCCTGAGGAAGTTGCTGGTCTGAATCACAACTTCTGGTTCTGAACCTGGTTCCTTTGGGAAGATGAGGTTTTGGACAGCCATTATCTGAATGTCTCAAACAGATTTAAAAAATGACTGCCAAAGGTATGTTTGAAAGTTCAGGATTTTTTGTAGTTTCTTAGCCATTGTGAACTGGCTCTGTATCTTTTTTTAATATGTGGCACTTGTAATGCATATCAGTTTAGCTAAGCTCACAAAAAACCTTGGTTTAGTCTCCTTCCATGGCCTTACTCACCTGTGGACAAGTACAAGGTGTTATGTGAGTCTTGGAGGGTTGGTAAATGCTAGAAAATACACTTACAGTGGGACAGATTCAATGAGCACTACCTGTGTAACTTGCCAGAGAAAAGATAATGGGCATAATTCGATAAATACAAACTATGGGGGAGGAAAGACTTAGTTGACTCCTCAGGGTGATGTATGTAGGACTGTGATATTTGGAAGCTGAAGGCAGGCATTTCATACCAGTAATAAAGCACACACATAACAGAAAATTGGTGATGAATTCTAACTCTGCAAGAGGCTGCGTGTTGGGGACTCTCCTTTTCTAATAGCACATTCTCACTTCAGCTGACTTGTGGAGGCTTATCAGCCTCTGTTACCCTGGAGGGAAATCTGATTGTCAGTGACAGCTTCTGACTTTGTAGCTGCATGTTTTTTCCAGATGTATTTTCCTTCCTCTAAACGCTTAATGTGTATTAATTATTCCTTATGGTTTTGTTTTATTGCTTACAGGTTTCTCCCTCTCTTAATTCATAGCAGTTGTTACCTAGCTCTGTGTTTCAGCTTCACACATGATTTAGTCTGTACCCTAATTTAGAAGGAGAGACGTTTTAAAGTAAGAGAAATGCTGGTACTTGGGAGAATTACAGCTCACATCTACTTTAATATTTCTTTTGCTTTATTTTGCAGATAGCATTAAGGCATGCCTTCGTAAACTGATGGTTGTAAAAATAAATGAATTTTAAGCTATTGTTTAAAGTCTTCCTTTGTCATTTTTGTGAGATTAACACTTAACAGGCACTTGACATCAGCCAACCCAGATACATACTGCTAATTGAAAAGCTTTTTCTCCCTACATGAATTCCTAAATCATGTGGGCTCATTACCTAACCTGACACAAACAGTCTGTGATAGAATAAATCACTACCATTAGAGGCCTTTTACTTGTCTTACTGTTATTTCTTTTTGTTCAGGAGTTTCTTTCTTTGTTCATTTCTCTGAAGCTTTGGCTATTCTTTCATCTGTTTTTTTCACCTGCTCAGGTAAATTGGGATGAAAGTTTTTACTTTTCACCTCTTCTTTCAGGGGAAGGTTTTTTTTTGCTGTTTTTGTTGTTGAGAAGCAATGCTACCTACAGAAGTTCAAGTCCTTGTTGACTGTACAACAGTCATCTTTTGTTCTGCAGTTGAATACGTAAAAGAAGGTCTAACAATGGTTTTGTTATGTGATGCTCCCGAATGCCTGTTGCCTGATGGGCGAAGAAGCATCAACTTTAATTAACGGACAGTCTGTTAGTACAGTTTGTTTGAATTATGCTAGCAGGCCCATTGCTTTGTGATACAGTAACCTACAGGAATATTTAGTCCTTTACCTTGGAAACCTTTCAGACTGTTGTGTGAATTGCAACATCAGAAATCCACTGGTAGGCAGAGAAGTTAGGCTCATGCCAGTAGCTGTAAATGATGATTTATTTGCTCTGAAGCTCTACCTTAGCATCTAGTTCTTCTGACAGAGAAGTAAATGGGTACCATCCACCGTTAGGCTGGGTTTTAATCACAGACCTCCTGATTCTACTTCCCAAGATGATAGTACCCACCTAAATTGATGTAGTAACTGTAATGCTTTCTCTTTGGGGCCCTGATTGTGAACATTTATAGTGAGATGAGACTTTAAAACGAAGTATCACATATCCATTAATTTTAGGGCAGGGGGTGGGGTGAGGAGGCATGAGAAGCAAAGGTTAAAGAAATGCCTGTGTGTGAAGGTCTTAGTTGTATGTTAACTTTTTCTTTGTCAGGTCTAAGCTCTCATGACTATAGCTTTGGCAGAAAGGAACATTTTTTGTTTGTTGCAGCTATTGTGGCTTTACCATGTGTCTTGGTCAATCTGTCACTGTTCATTGATCTGGAAAGGGCAGCCATTAATTACTTATTTTACTATGTGTTTCTCTAGCAGTTTTGGATTTAGGATATTCTGATGATAATACCAGTCAAATTTTGATAGTGAGATGAAAGTATTTGATTAAATATTAGTTTATTTCAGATTATTTATTTAAAATTGTTTCTTCTAAGAAATCTTCAAAGATTTTTGTTCCTGCACTCTTTGCTTGCTGCCTGAAGTTGCATCAGGCTGAAGGCTGTGAAGCTTGTGTAACTATAACGCACATAGTTTGCCTGTTTGCTGTATCAATTGCCTTGGTTTTGTAAATGATCCTTTAAGGTACATTCTCAATCTTCAGCATGTGGCAGGTAAACTTTAAAATGAGCAAGCAGACCTTGTTCATACTTCTTGTGATACCCAATTAGTGTAATCAACTTGTGGTAGAAATGGTACTTGCTGAACTTGTAGTTCAGGGGTTTATCTACTCTGTCTTGCAGCACTCAAATGGCTTTTGGCATTCTGAAGTCAGTGAAGTTGGAAGGCAAATAAAAGTAAGTAAATGGGCTTCAGCACAGGTGACTTGTCCCTCTCTCTTCCTCCTTAGTGGTCCTTTTGGCATCCTGCTGCTGTGCGTTTTGTAGTATTACGTCCCTGCAATAGGCTGCTAGCTTTCATCAACATGGGAAATTAAGAGGGTAGTGCGAGAGATGCTGTTCAGTGATCTTGTAATTTCTGTGAGCTGCTGACATTGAGGCTGGAGGTGGGAACGGAGTGACAGAGTTTGGGCATCCCCCATGTGCTGCTATACAGACTTTGGGGACAGCTGAAACCCACACTGTCTGCTTAAGAGTCTGAAACAAGGTCTGGGATGGGAAGAGAGCAAAGGCGGCATGATCAGTGTTAAGTCCTGCTGTTCTGAACTCCAGACCTTCTGCTTTTTAGTACCTCTGTGTTAGAGGCTTTGACCTGTTGTCAATACTGTTGTAGATCAGAAGCGTTTAGCTGTGTGTGGCCACTGTGTTTCAGTGATGCTCAGGTAGGTGGTTGTTTTTGAAGTGTACTCCTACCCATGTGACACAGAAGCACAGCTTGGGCATTTACACTGGTGTTTGTTCAGTCCTCTGACATCAACACAAGCTTTCAGAGCCTGCATGGTCCAGCCTTTCTGTATGCTTCTCACCTTCACTGGAGCTCAAGCACAAGTTTACACAGAGCTCCTTGGTGTTTGGCAGTGCTTTCTCACTTAGTTAGCAAGAGCGCCTTAGGAACCGATTAACCTTGTGTGTGCCGTGAGCCAAAGAGGCATGCTTTAGAGTTCATGTCAAGTCTCTGGTGCAAGTGCCAGAAAGAAGATTATATGCAGGAAACTCAAAAGATACCTTCATGCAAGTACAAATTAAGGAGACAGGTGGATCAGTGGAAACCCCAGCTTGTGAGGAACACATTAAAGATGCTTTGTTCCATGGCAGCAACTAGTCTGGTAGCTTTCAATCTATTTTCTCTGGTTGGCAGAGTTTCAGTCAAAACCTTAACGCTTTCCAAAACTGCAGTTCTGCAAAGTGAAAGAGATGGGGAATATTTTTCTTGGAAATCTGCAGTTAAATGAGTTTTTGCTTGTTTCCCTGCACTAGTGTTAAAACTTGTCTGTCTGTGCAGTGAGCTAGATTCAGAAACTGATCTGTCTGAAAAGTGACATGTCACAACCTCCATTTCTCCCTGTGAAAGCTAATGGCTTAGTTTTTCAGCTGGCTGAGTTTCTTGGACCTGTAAACTTTCAATTTAGTATTTCATTTATCTGTAAGAACAAGGGGAAAGAAAACCTCTGCATGTATAGCTTACTGCATCTCTCACACTAACATATATGTTATGTGTTTTCTGCTGTTAAAGTGTCATTCCAGGTGTTACCAGCCTGGTGGTTGTATATAGTCTCCTGTGAATTTTTCTGCTTGTGTGCCTGGTCCTGTTCTTCTGATCCCTTTGACATTCTGCTGTCCCCCTGGCTGTGAAGGTGGAGATTGTGTCTGCTGCTGGCAAGTCTCAGTATCTCCATTAAGGCTCTGCTAATATTTGTTCAAATTCTCTTCTCTCTCCTGCCCAATACACTTTGAACAAGTGAGCTTTGGGGCTTTTCCAACTGAGCAAACTTCAAGCAGTTGGTTGTTTACAATCTCCTTAATCCTTGATAAATTAACACTGATCAGACACCAGACAACAAGAGGAGAAGAAATTTGCATATGCAGATACCATTCTAGCGTTAGCCTGGAAAATGTTTTTGCTTAACTTGTTTTTATATATTTCCCAGAATGATATTCTCAGAACATGTCAGGTTTGAGAAGCGCTAAAACAGGTAGCACTATGGGTGCCTGCCTTAACCTTTCTAGCTGGGATATCCGGTTAAAAAGGAGGTGTGTTTGGAGCAGCACTGTTCCTCTTTTAGCTGTGTTGGTAGAGAAAGCCAGCTTTCTTCCCAGGTAACTTAGGCTGGTACAGTATGCAGTGGGGGATGATGCTGGGAATTCCCCTGGCATGTGAGAAGAGGAAAAGGAGTTTGAAGGTGCTGTTTGAGCAGTAATTGGCTATGTAGCCATTGGCTACCAAGCACAGACTCCTGGGGCACCTTTACTGGGAAGAGCTTTTGCTTCATTTTAGCACAGCGATGAGATGGTTTTGGCTGCCTTTTTTCTGGCCTGAAACCAGCAGTGTTTAGAGTCTGTTTCATGGAAATGGAGGGCACAGCATACTGGATTCATTTGTAGTGCTGGTGTCCACATGATTTGCAGCAAGGCCCATGCTGCCATGGGTTGGCCAGATGTACATTACCACATAGAGGATGAGGCTGAAGTGGGTGGGTTAGTAAAGCTTTTGCTGTCACGGCACAATTTCTCAGGCCAGTGCAGAGGAAGAGGGTGTGTGTTTGTGTGGTTTGAATCTGTGAGTGTAGCTAACACTGTGTTTATACCATATCCCTCTGAATTACAGGGTAGTTTTGCTTCTTAGAACGTGAGATGCTGTGTGTCTTCAACACTTGTGGCACCCTGTGGGTGCTTTCTGCTTTCATTTTCATGAACCTCATGTTTCAGTCAGTTAACGTGCAGAACAAGGAAATGGCACTGTTTGTACTGGAAGAACGGGCTTCTCATAGAGGTTGAGTTTGGGGCTTATAAAGTACCTTTGGTAGCTTTTGGCCTGGTTTGGGAACTGGCTCCGTCAGCCACATTACTACTACTTCAGATGAGTTAGCTGTGCCTGTGACAGTGGCAGCACACTTGCTTTTGGAGAATCCCAGCACTGGAAAAAATATGTCTTAGTCACTGCCATACCATTTCCACTTCTGCTTCTCCCTGCTATGAAATCCAAAAGTGACAGCCTTGCTTTCATTGCTTTATGAATGTGAAAAGGCCAAATTTGGAAGGCACAATTTTTTTAATGAATACAAGTCAAGGACTGTTTCTTGTTACAGAGAAATCTGGGAGAAAACCTGTAAATTGAGATAATTTTTCAGTTTTCTTTATGCTACAAGAGGCTTGATTTTGTGAAGCTACTTGACAATACATTCTGAAGTTTGATTGCAGCACTGGGGTTTTGTCACCCAGTGCTGCAAGATCAGCATTCAAGTTCTGGTGTGGAATTTTGCTGAATTTCTTCATAGCAGCTTTAATCAGATTTTGGCCTGTCCTGTGCTACTTGCATAAAACTCCTGGGCACCAAATGATTACTGAAATATTCAACGTGCAGTCTTAGTATGTTAGATGTGACTCCCACTAAGAAACTATGCATTTTAGAAACTGCCATACAAGACACTTCGAAGAGGGAGGGTTTCTTCTCCCTTGCTTGTCCCCTGCCTCCCACAAAGTCTTTCTGTGGAAGCAATGAAACCCAAGACATGCATGATGTGTGTTCAGGCTCTTGCGCTTGATTGGTGTCTGTAGGCTTTGCACCCCTACAAATAGTTATGTGTTTTTTATTATGCTGCTTATATTTTTTTGGTGATGGTGTTTTGTTTGTAACTGAACACAATGATTAATTGTGTTGGAAAGTGATCAAGAAGGGCCAAGCAAAATTCAAGGCTCCATTGTGCTTGGTATTGTGATGAATGTGTTTTCTGTTCCTAGATGGCTTGCAGCACTATTAATTTCAGTTGTCTTGGAAACACAGTGAAACAGGTTTTTACCTTTTTGAACTTGCACTGTGAGCAAAGGGTGTATTTTTCAGCTGGAAAAGCACACTTCTTTATACTGCCAGGTGCAGCAGAAGTTAATCCTGTGCTGTAGCATATCTGCTTGAAAAATGATGGTTTAAGTCTGCTGCCAGAAGGGTGCTAACAGACAGGAAACTGGAGAAATGTACCTCTAAGTATGGAAGTGTTAAGTCAATATATGTTACATCTCTCTACTCTGTGTAAAAGGAGTAACTTCATGTTGGAGACCTAACTGTGCTCAGGATTAATTCTTTCCTGGTTGTGCCTCTTTCAGTACTCGTAGCCTATACATCCCTGAAGGATAGGCAACATCCTGATGCCTGATGTATCCAAACCAGTTGCCATAGGTTTGTGTCAGTTAAGTGGTATGACAGCTCTTTCCTATAGTCTGTACAGCAGTTATCTTAAATCTCTATCTCCTGGTTGGTATTTTACAGCTAGGTTGGATTGAATTTTTGGAAACTGAATGAGCAGAAGGTCTTCACTTCATGGTTAGGCTTATGTGAAGCTGTAGGACTGAGGTATTTTAAAATTGTGGATCAGTTAGCTTCCTTGATTTGACATTAGTTTAATTTACCATATATTGTGTTCAAATACTTTGAATCTTGCAAATTTTTTTTTTAATTTTATATGTGCATTGCAATTTCTACTTTTTTTAAAATACAAATATTGCCAAAAATGTTTTCAATAATATGATATCTACAGATGCTGAAGTATTTTAATGTACATGTGAGCCAAGTGTTTTCAGTAATGTTCCTTTCTGCTTCTTGCTTTGCTTTTTGTGAAGGTTGTACCCTTGGGATGCTAGCCAGGATTTGAACTGTAAAAGGGAGCATAAAGAATGCAGGATGTTTTAGAAAAGTCTCAAACATGAGCAGATGGCTTCGTTAAATTCTCTTCAGGAGCAAGGAGAGCAGTTGCTGCTTTTGGAAGAGAGCTGGCTAGAGAAACTGCTTTAACATTGCCATTCCAAGTGCATGGCAGGTAGCAAGAATGTTTGTACAGCAATTTTATGTAAAGCAATTGGTCCGTTTATCTTCAAAAAATAGGTGCAGGACAGTGGTGCCTCTGTTCTGTAAACTGATAGCTAAAAATTAGAACAAAATGCTCAGTATTTCATCGTTAAACTTCCTGCACTTTTTAAATGTTGAGCAGGGGAAGAGTCTGCTAGTTGCTTTGCTTGTTGCTCCTCAGCCTTGGAACATTTTATATAGTTCTGTTCTTTGCCACTAAATCTTGTAGCGTGTTTTGCTTTTTTGCTCCCTTTTCTGGAAGAAGCTGAAGAAAACTAAATTTATAACTAAATGTAGTTACAAATGACTTGTGAAGGAGAGTAGTGTACGAAAGGTAGTTTTCTTCCTGTAGAATATAAAGACTTCTGGCAGGAGCGTATCAAGAGTATGGTTGCTCAGGGTTTCAATGCTCTTGTGCAGACCAAAGTTGAGCATGGACAGTGTAAGCACATTTTTGCTTTGCTTGGACCTGAGCTGTGGTTAGGTATTTTATGCTTGGTTTCCTCCCTATACTTCCGCCTTTGAAGTTAAAAAACAAACTTAAGAGGTTTGGGTCAAGGCAAATACTCTCAAGTTATGATATCTTTTTTTGAGGCCGAGTAGCTTGCTAAAAGCAGAAGAATGTCTGTTAGGCTTTAAAAATGGGGGTGGATTTAAGGAGGGAGAATTTGAAGCTGGCTTCTGTCTTGCAGATGAGAAGCCAGAGAGGTGGGAAAACGTTGTACCTGTTAAGTCCTCTCACAGTTGTTTCCTTTATTCTGTTGTTTTTAAAATTAAATTTGGATGCAATAGACCTGTTAGCAGGGATGACAGTGCCCTGCTGTAATGATAGATTTTTTTGGTATTGATTGTCACATACTCATTCTTTTGCCTGTGTAATGCCTCTTTATTGCAAATTAGATACTAGCCTGTCTTAGTAGCAGAGGTGGACTGGTGGGTCTGCTGCTGGTTGAGGCTTGTCTGTTGGTATATAGTAATTCTGGGGAAGGCTTGGACTCTAAGCTGTTTGGCTGGTTTCAGCTCTATAATCTGTTAAAATGCCTCCCACAGGTAATCTGTGACACTGACACTGAAGTACATTTGTTGTTGGAGGTTATGGATTGAGAAAAACATCCTTATGTGGTTGTGCATCAGCTTGTTTCACCGTATTGAACAAAATACTTCGGTGTAATAGTTGTGCAGAAGTTTGTACATGTATGTTTATATAATAGAGCAAGTCCATGTTTTTTCTCAAAGTTGCTTTTTAAGAGTAAATTTGTAATGTACACATGTTGCAGAAACTGTCTGAATTGGACATATTAACAACTGTTGCTGCAGGAAAATTAGTGCTTAATTAGAATCAATACATTCCACAATGAGAGAAGAAAATGTGTTTGGAAGGATGAATTACTGGCTTGTTATTGGCCTTGTTCCAAGGTTTTCCTGGCCTTATTCTCACCCTGAATTCTTCTGTTAAGTTTTCTCCCTGTTATACTTGCTTTTAAAATACTTTGTTTTGTGGGTGTTCTCCAGAACTATGTGATAATAAGACGAGCTGGATGGTACTATTATTTTGATAGAATTATGTGAGCAGACCCGCTGTGAATACAATTCTGGCCCTAGTTAGCTTGTAACTGTCCCTATCTGAAAGACAAACTTTTCAGACTTACCCTGGTACACCTTTATCAAACTTCGGGGTCTGTATCAAGGCTGAAAGTGGAGCACTTCCCTCCAGCCCACAACGTATCAGGTATTTTTCCAGATACTTAGGGTTGGCACCATTTTTCATATCCCATTTCTTTGCTCCATCTATAATTGTTGCCAACAGGTGCAGCGTTAGGGTTGAGGGGACCCTGCATAGTCAAGGGGGACTGTCATGGGCAGGTCTTTTACAGCTGAGATTTGATGCCATTTTCACCTTTCTTTTGAACAAGAACCTAACATAGTATAACTAATGTTGTGGTACATCACTAAGTTTTAGCAATACATGCTACCAAAAATAGTCTGGTTAAACTCTAGGCCTTGCATGTCCTTTGAACAGGAACTTGGTCATGTATATGTGTCTGTCAGTCTCTTTTTGATGTTTTGCAAATATCTTGCAACGAAGACTGCTAAGCCATTTGGACATCTTGGCTTAATCACATCTAGCCAGTTTATGTGAGCAAATGTTTCTACCCATTCTCATAGTGAAATGTTAACTGGAAAACCTGGGACACTCTACTACATAGTTAATCATAACCACATTAAGCCATTCATCTAAATTCACTCAGCTTATTCTGACTCTGGCTTTTTCCAGTGAAGGTGGAAATGATTGCCACTTTGTAGTCTAGGTTTTTTTGATTTTTAGACCTGTGGAAATACTCTACTGTTGAGCTTGTTCAGCTTGAGCTTTTGCCAGCTGTAGGACCTTCATAAGCAGAAGAAAAAGACTGTTTGCAAGCTTGCTGTAGATGCGGCACCTGTTGTGTCTGGTCAGCCCCTAGGTTTGGACCAAACAATACATAGCAAAATAATACTTTTTCTTGGTGATGCTGATGTTTTGCTGTGCTGGTGGGGTAAATTATCAGATTCCTTGAAACTGAATGCATAATAGTGGCCTGTATGTTAAAATACCTACCAAGACTGGAGTATAAATAATCCCTAGTTGGAGTTAGGAAAGCTCAGGAAACAAGGCAGACTAACATACACCAAAGGAAGATGGTCTGGCATTCTCATATTCACTCCTGCAGCTCAGAGCCAGTTGTCAATGCTGGAGCTGTCAACTGTTCTGAGCTGCTGCAGGAAGCAGCCAAGCAGCAGGGCAGGTGAGGAAGGCTAGTCCTCCAAGGATGCAGCCTTAAGTCGCAGCTTCTGGTTGTGCTTAATTCAGTAACTGTATTTTGCCTGTTCTTTGTCCTGTTCCTTCTTTCACCGACCTGCTGCGCTGCTGCTGCTTTCCTTGAATGAGATATTAATGCTGATGGGACTGTAGGGTGGTGTCCTGGTTAAAAATGTGTTCTTTTTCTTGTTCTCTTGAAACAACTTTCAACTTGAAATAGCTTGCTGAATTATTTTTTCTAATTTTTTATTTTTACTTTTTATCCCCACCATACCCTGTGGCCATCACTGTGTGGTGCATTACTTGCTCAAGCAAGCCATGCTTATTCTGTTCCTGTATTTCAGTGTCGTCTTTTGCACTGAATGCAAATCCTGCTAATCAGCAAGGAGTTGTTTACTGTCCAGATAAAAAAACTGTCTCAGTTTTACACTAGCTTCCTCAAGTCCTGGTTGATGGGCAGTTTCCACTGTGTAGGTTGAGAATCTGAATCCAGGCCTGTGCTCCCTGTCCAGAATGCTGTTAAACCCTGGCCTGACTGTAGTCTTGTCTGCAGAAGTTGAGTAATACTTTCCAGCCTGTAGACTTGCCTTACCCTCCCTCTGCTGGTGATCAGCCTTCTGCAGTCTCGTGGATATAATTGTCATAGCCAGGCTTTTCTAAAAGTGACGTGTCACCCTTAGTAATCCAATAGAGTTTAATCTTCTGGACTATGAACAATTGACATCACTGAAATGGAGTTTGACAAATGGGGTTCTTTGAGCATTTTTATTTGCTATTTTCTACCTAAATTTGGCAAACCAACAGTAGAAATAAATCTATGCTCTTCTGTAGTACTTTACAGCTCCGAAGACCTCTTTGTTCAAGAAACAAGATTTGTGTTTTTGTCATGTCTTCCAGCTTGCTGCAGTAACACATTGAAGTGTGCTTCATCTGCTTTAGTAGATCACTTTAAGACCTTGTAATCTTATTTGTCTCAATTTCACAACTACTCAGGGCAAGGAGTGGAGGACTACAGGATTCTTATTTTATGAGCCTTTCACCTGAGAAGCATCATTCAGCTCTAGATTTTTTTCTAGTGCCTTTGTGTCACTCAGGCAGGGTGGCAATCTAAATGATCCTGTGTTTATTTCTTGAAATTGTGTGCCTTTGCCCGCTGATGACAGCAGGTGTCGCAGAGTAGTCTGTGCACTTTGCTGTCTAAGAGGAAACAGTGCATCTTGTTACTTGTTGGTCTTAAAATTTATCACCCATCCTGGAGTCAAAATGATGAAACAGGACCCTGTGTAGCAGTGGGAGAGAACTGCCTACTTGGCTTTTGGCAGTGTGGGAGGCAGCAGAGGGGCTGGCATGGGGCCCTTCCACCTGCATCTCTCACTTACCAGAAGCATGAGGAGATAGGTTTATTTAGGGCACAGGGTAAGCCTGAGGATGACATTTTAGCCACAGCTCCTTGGGAAGCAGATACCCTCTGTTTAGCCGCTCCTCATAATGTGTGTTGTGTTACACTGATGAGAAGGTAGATGTTACCCACTCCTCCAAGGTGGTGGCAGAATTTGATTGTTGCTGCTGCTGTGATGTTTTTTATGCAGTGCAGTGTCAGTCTGCATGCAAGCTGCTAAAGACCAGATGGGGTGATAACTGTGAGAACAGGCACTTTTTCAAAACTGCCTGTGTTCATATGCGTAAGCCTTAAGACTCTAACGGCTCTGCTGATGCTTTATTCTAACCTTGCTTGTAAACGCTGCAAGTATGGTGACACAGCCCCATGGGAGGAGGTGTGTGGTGTTTGGTGCAGTTGGAAGAGCCCCGTGGTGACAAAGGAGGAGCTATTGGAAGGAGACGGCTCTGGGAGCGTGTGGAGGAGGTTGGTGAGCGCCTGGGAGATCCTCATAGAGGAGGATGGTGAGTGGTGGGAGATCCTCACACGCTGTGCTAGTGACTTCTTAGCCTGTTAAAGAGCCAGAAAAATGTTGTTTGTTTAATCTTGTTTCTCCCCCTGAAAACTTAAGTGACTCAGATATAGGAGACAACTATTTGGTGAGTGACGTAAGTGTTAAGATTTTTAATCTGAAAGTGGTGCAAACTGGTGCAGACTTTCACTGAAAGGTGCAGATTGTAATTTTTACAAGTGACACAAAAATCCCTATTGTAGTGCTGTGGCTCTCAGTGGGCAGTCCTCTTCCCTTCTTTCTGTTGGAGATGCTGAAGACTTTCCAAGTCTTCCTGGTAAGTAAAATTTGTCATGTTGGAACTGTTGTTCCTGTGTTCTACCAAGAAGAGCCTTTCCTTGAGTCAGTTGTAATGCTTCACATCCTGAGCTTGTCTTTCATGAGGAGCCTTTGTGCACCGCAGGAGCTGGTGGGTGTCTCCATTTTTCCAGGCATGGTCTCTTTCTCCTGGTTTTGCAGTTACTATGTCTTTTGGAGGTGAAGCAGTTGATCCCAGGCTTTTGCACTCTCTCAGGCATGGAACTGACAACTGCACTGGCACGTGTCAGGGAAGGTTAGACTTGACATGTGTGTGTAAGAACCGGAAATATACAAAAGCACTGAACAGAAGATAAATACCATTGAGAAATTTTGGGCCTGGGATGGAAAGACCCATCACCTTTGGAATAGTCTGAGAGATTGTTAGTCAGCAACTCATCTTGACCAGATTGTGTTTAGGACATGCTTTCTCAGGAGGCATCCTGTGAAACCTCACTCATGTCAGACAGGAGGGACTACAGTAGGAAATTACTGCAAAAAATACCTTGTAACAGGGAGAATGAAGCAACCTGGTTTTATACCCTGAGAAGCAGCAGGAGATTGGAGATCTTTGAGTCCCAGTACATCAGGAGTGGTGTGGTGAACCCAGGTGAATATCAACAAGATGCAGCATCTCACATATGTTACAGCTGTGATACAAATACACTCCATTTTTTAGCTTTCTGGTAGCTTGTCATTGTCTTGCAGAAAGTTAATTTTGAGCGGTACTTCCGCTAGTTAGTTAGTTAGAATTCCTTGTTTCTTGGTAACAAAAAGATAAGTAAACAAAGTTGGGTTTTTTTTTTCCTGCTGAAGAGTGATGTCAGTTCATATAATCAGAGACAACCCACAGCATGATCATGTTTTGCTAGAAGTCTTGAGGGAGTGGTCAACTGTAGTGAAATTGTATAACTGTTGACTATTGCTTAAATATTGGATGTGCCACGAGTCTTTCAAAGCATGTTGGAATTTAAAAAATTGTAACCTATACAGATATTTTTAAAATGCCATGGCTCAAAAGAGCTAATGGTAAAACATGCAATACCAGTGATGTTAGAAAGACAGAGAAGCCGTTTGGACATAGGCACTTGGATAGCTGTATTTGTTTCTGTGGGATGAATGTTAGTTTTGGACTTTCTCAAGGGGGAGTCATGGAAGTTTTGGGGTTAATAAGAAACGGCTTGTGCTGTGCCTTGAGATGTGCTGATCTTGCTGGTGGACTTCCCAGACCACTGCATGCAAACTGTAGTGCAGTTTCTTGTGTTGTCATTGAACAGCAAATGTCTTATTAAAGACAGCAAGTATTTTTGTCAAGCAGAAATATATCTGCAGCCTTTTGCTATTTAAAATCTGCTGTAGTAAGTGAGGGCTGTCAGCAAACAGTCTGACAGGAGGCAGGTTTCTTAGCAACAAAAATAATGAGAACTGTCATTTGGTCTTAAATTGTAGAAGTGCAGTAGCAAAACAGCTAATAAATGGTTGTAAATCTGCAGTGCTGATATTCAGCTTGTAATCTATGTACTCTTGGGTACCATGGAAGACTTCTGAGAGATCTGAAAAAGCTACTTAAGAAAAAACAAGCTGATTGTAAGTAGAGTTAAATTCTTAATGCAAGTCTGCACACCCTGTAGCAAACTTTGAAGATCAGTGTTTTTCAATTTCTAATAAAATTTTCTAGACTTAAGCCTAAATAAAATTTTGCTGGAAAGAAGACTGTATGTGAAAAGTTCCTGTGTTCATAAAAAGTACCATTACCTAGCTAAGCTCACATTTTAATACTGGGACATTGTTTTGCTTTGCTGTTATATACTCCTGCGGTAGTTTAAAGCTAGTATTCCAATTAGAGAAAATTGGGGAAAGCATCAAAGGTGGGTGAGAAGGCAACTAATGCTTACTAAGAATCATTGTTTTGCTTACTGTATTAAATCTACCCTTATTAAAAGAAAAACCCCAAAGCAAAACAGCAAATATTTAGCAAATGAGCTGCATAAGAATTAAAATTTAAATTTAGGGAGTTAATATGTCTACAGAGAACTTTGAACCTAAAAGTTTTAATCAGTTTGAATTAATATGGAATGATGATTTTTTTTTTTCCCCCAATAGAAATGGGCCATTTGTTTTACTAGCTGTGTGTGGACTTTGGTTTGTTTCTTGCGATATTAAGCATATTTTAGGAGAGCAGGGTATTTTGCAAAGCAGAATGACACTCAGAGTGTAGACAGTCACGGTGTCTTCTTGAGTCTTACATCTGTCTATTCCAAGTCATACAGCAGGGAAGAGGATATAGCTGTCTCAAGGAAGCTGTCATTTTTCTTTGTATGTCTTCTGTTGATGTGACACCTGCAAGTGCTGACCTCAGAAGGTTATAAAGGAATACAGGGAAGTGGCTAACAGCTTGAGCACCTATACAGAGCCTGGTTCACAAGTAACATTAACTGTCATCAAATTCTCTGGTGTGTGTATCTCAGCTGGGATTAATTTTTGGATATGGCTGAGCTTAACCTAATTTTTCCACTGTGACATTTGAAACATGAAAGCTGAAAGTGGTCTGGGGTGGGGATCTGTGGTTTGAGATAAGATGGGGATGGCTGTTGCTGCATTTTGTCAGCTTTGCTGAGGAGGGCTTTGTGTTTCACTGTTGAGCTGTAAACCTTGAAGGAGGCAAATCTTGTCTCTAGTACTTTCATACAATTTTACATTTCTGCTTTTCTATAATACTGAAACTCAGATTTAGTGTTCAAGGGCTGGAAACTTGCATTAATTACCTGTTTTGTCAAGAAACTTAGCAGAACCTCTGTAGTGTGCAGCTCTCACATCTGCCGTTCCTTTTCATAATGTCCTTCATGATAGTTCAAACAAGATTCTTAAAACTTAATCATAAAGTGTAATAAGTAAAGACTGTCTGCTACATTTTATTTGGCATAAGAAAAAGCTCATTTAAGGCTTGGTAGGAGTTAAAATCCCAGTAATGCTCATGAGAATGTTCTGCAAGCAAAGCTTCAGTTAATCCTGTTCCTGACATGCTCACGCATAATTTGATGTGAAATCTGAAGCACTTACACTGAAAGATCTGCACCTGTGTTTTTGAACAGACAGAACGCAGTACTATGGGCCCAAACCGATACCCAGTTACTAGCTAAAGGTCAAAATGACCTTTGCATTGTTTGTATCAATGCAAGGGTTGTATTGAGGCAGGAGCAGGTATGATTGATGCTCTACAACCACAGAGAGTGGATGTAGCAATGTGATAAATCACTGCTTTTGTGTAACTTCTACCACAGTCAGAGTTGGTTTTTTTTCAGACTCCAGAATTAGTCATCACTAAGTTGTTACTAATCAAATTCTGCCACAAAACACCTATGTTTCAACAAGTCCTGTTCTGCACAAACTGCTTTGTAATTGCTGGTATGTGTAAGTTCATTGTGTATCTTGCAGAAGTGTGCAGACTTCCTGGCTGTATGTAGTTAGTTTAAAAAATAGCAAAGGTTAGTGGGGTTAGTGAGTGACAGATCTAATGATGACTGGTAAAATCCATGCCTGTGTTGTCTGTGAAATGCACTGTCAGCTTTTTTCAAAAGTATGGCTGTGTTACTTTTCAGCATTTAAAAAATGCCAGAGTGGCTGAAGAGGTTTAAACATTGGGGGGGGGGGGGGGGGGGGGGGGGGGGGAAGCGGAGAAGGGGTGGTGGTGCAGGAAACGGGGAACTAATTTCTGAGCTAGCATAACCTTAAACACAACAAAACTCCAAACCATTTACAGTGTTTGCCACTGGAGCTGTTTGCATTAGGTGCTTTTGTTATGGTGAAATGATGATTACTTGAATTTTAAGGTTATTTTACTGCATTTCTATGGTCCTTGCCAAGAAAACATGAGTTGCACTCTCCTATTGAAAATTAATCTCCTGTCAGTCTCTGTTATTTAAAATGGCTTTTGCAGTGTGGTGTGAATTATGGATTTTGACCATAAATGTGGTATATCCTGATTTGCATGGGGTTGTCTGGGACATGCAGTTGTCCCACACAGTACATGCTCTTTGCCAGTCTTTCAGAGGCAGCTGAGTATCTTGAATATGCAAGTAAATGTAAGGGCTGTGGCCAGACTTCAGCTAGCAAGAAGGAACTGTAGTCTGCTACTCAGCACTGGCAGAATAAAGTAAATTGTTTTCTAATGATGATGCAGCAGGAAAAGAGTGACACTTACCATCAGGGAAGTAGCCCTGCCCTAGGTGGTTCTGACTTTTGTCTTCTGAAGATCCCTTCCAGCAAGCAGTCCTGGGCAGGTGCTGCACAGCATCAGAGGGGAGAGCTGCATTGTGTCCATCACAGACCTGATCCCAGACAACCCTCAGTCTTTCAGGGTTTTCTTTTTTCAGGCCAGGATCCCTGAACTCTTTCTTGCTTTTATTTGGCCCTGAGGTGAGGCTGGGAGGACTCAAAGTGTAGCAGTTACTGTGATACCCAGTCTGTTCCTGCGCCCCCATCCCCCCCGCCCCCGGAAGGCTCAGGTTTAATACCTCCAGTGGTGTTGCACATACGTTTCATCCAGCACAAACTAGCACTGCAACTGAAAAAGGAACTGTGGATGGGTTTAAATTTACCCTGACTCTTCCCTTCCCCAAAGTAGATTTTAACCCGTGGAAGCTGGTGAGGTGACTTCCCCAGCTGGTTGCATAGCAGTACAAGTTTGGGCTGGGAGGTGGGGATGGATGCAGACCAGGGCACACTGAAGTGGCCAGAGGTAGTAGGTAGTCCGGGCAACTTAAGTAAGCAGACTGCACACCTTGTAACTGTAAGGGGGAAAAACAGTTATCTAACTTGTTTTCTCGATCCCTGTTTTGGGAATCGAGGGGATGGGTTTTACGCCATTCACCCTGGCACATTACTGTATGTCTGGTGTGTGTCTTAAAGCTAAGATGGTCGTGTAATTTCTTACCAGTGCACAGCTGCTGTCTAGGACTAATAAAGCCTAAATATGCTGTAACTAAATAAGGATGGAAGAGTGGGTTACCACATACTACAAGTAGAATACTGCAGGTGAAAGAGAACAGCAGTGACCTGGTGACAGGCCAGGTGAGAGAGCTGAGCATGTCCCACTCTCCTTGTGTCAGTGCAGGGAGAGCTGCATTGCTGCTTGGTGCTATTTATGCTGTATCTGAAAATAAAACTTGACACTTACTGACCAAGGGTCAGATATAAAAGAAAGGGAATGGAAGGTAAAAATAAGATGTTTCTACAATTTTTACATTAATATGGGGATGAGCAGCTCTGAAGGAAATTACCAGTTTTAGCGGGTTATGTTGTTGTTAATCTTTAACCAGTATCAGGTTCTTAATGAAAGTAATTTTGGAAACTTGACTGGTTGTAGTTTGAGAAGGTTCCCTGTGCAACTTCAGTCCTGTAACTGATGGAGAAGGAGTCAATATTCTGTGTAACTCAAACACCCCTGTCTCTCATATGGAAACTTGAGTGCTGGAACTTGCTGCAGAAGCAGCAGCTTATAAAGACACCACCTCCTGCGTGGAGGCACTGGCTTCAGCTCAGTACTTACGAAAGAAGTGACAGCACTTGATGGTGACTCTTCCAGGTATTTTGCCATACAAATAAAATATGTATTTTTCTTAAGTACAAAAAAAGACCTGGCATTTTGAAAGCGGGCTTTACCGCATCACCTTCAACATATGTATGTGCCTGTTGTAGGAAAAGTTGCACAGCTTTTACCATTTAGCCAGCTTGATTTGTGTCAAATGCAAAGCTGGTTTTGTGTTGTGGGCAGCAGAAGCAACTCCATGGAGTGACAGGTGAACTGCTGGGAGCAGTGAAGCTGGCATCTCCTTGCTGCATCCAAAACTGAAAACTGAAAATTATTATTGCAGATCCATTTGCCAGTTAGCTGGTTGTAGTTCTTTGTCACAAATGAAACTGAGAGTGTGATACAGGAGGATTCAGGAATGTATGAATTTCCTGTAGTCCGTTCTGGTTGTTTTGCTGTTGAGTGGGCATGTTTTTAACATGATATGAAGTATCACCCTAACCAGTCTAATGACATTCTCGTTATGTTATGACTTTGTGCAATTGGACATGAGACAGGAAGATAGTTTTAAAGGTGTGTGTGATAAGCAAGTAATGCATGATCAGTAAGATAAAGTTTTTCAGAAGCAGAACAAATTTCATCTGTGTTCATAAGTCAGAGATGTCCTTACATAACTTGTAAAGCTTGAGGAAATCCCTTTTTATAGCTTTCTGGGGGTTTTTTTGGACATGAACAGTTCTATTTTGTTTTTACAAAAAAATGAGTAAATTCCACCTGTGAATTTTAATGGTTTTTTAGTAGTAAAACACTGCTGCAAGGTTCAACTTCTGAATTTCATATAGCCAGACAGTGAAGTTTTGGGGTTTTTTTATTTCTCCGCTGTTTTGAATAGCTAGGTTCAAATCCCCTACTTCAGCAACCTCATGCCGTTCCCTCAGGGAGGCTGTGCTGTGACTTACACAACCAGGGAGCTGACTCTCTGGCTCTTTGAACTGAAGTCACCTGTTTTCTCAGCACAGAAGTCTAAACTTAGGATGGACAGTAACCTCTACCAAGGCTTCTCTCTGTTGTAAGTTGCAAAATGTTTTGCTCTGCAGGTTGAAGTGCTGTTTTTTATTCTTGTGTGCCGAGGTGAAAATTATTAATCCTTTTTCTCCTCCTCCACCTGATGCTAATTGTTTTTTGTGGGGGGTGGAGAGAGAAATAAAGGTAGGCAGTGATTCTGATGCACTTCTGAGGTTTGTTTAACAGCTGTCTTTGCATTTTGCCTTCTCGCTATAGGGCCCCTGAGCAGTGCATGTTGCTCACAGGGTGTTAGGGGTATGTACAACTTCAGTTGGGTGTTTTCAGTGGGCAGACTGGCTGAAGATGTTTTGGTACTGAAAACCTCTGCTGAGTGGAAAAGGTGGCTTTTGTATTTGCCTCCTGTGAGAGTCAAGAAATTTCAGGATCTGGCATCTGTCAGTAACTGGCATAATTTGAAAAACCTGAATTTTTTACTAAATAACAGAGCTTTTCTATGCAATTATGATGATAAAATACACTGTTCTTTTTGCATTAAAGTCTCACTTCCATGTCTTCTCATTGTGTTTGTCGGAAGAGGCTATGTTTTTCTCAAGGCAGGAACGAAAAATGTCAAGACAGCGTTGAAAAATGCTAAATATGGAACACTGAAGTAATACCTGGGTGTTTCATAACCTCAGTGTTCAGGTAACTCTTGAATATATTCAGACTGTCACCTGTAAACAGTGGTAAGTGCTATTAATGTAAAGAATCAGTGAAAGTCAAAAAAGGAAATGCTGGAGCAACATATAGTTGAAAAGTGGCAAAAGATGTGATCTAAACTCTTAAGAAGTTAATACAGCATGCTGATGTTAGCTTTAGCTTTTCTGTTTTGCTATATTCTCATAGTGAATATGGAAATACTTGACATTCACTCACTTCTCATTTTTAATACTGGAAGATGTTTCCATGTAATTGGCAGGTGACAGTCTTTTTGGTAAAAGTCTGCATCAAAGCCTGTAGTACAGACTTCCTGGTTGTTGTGGGTTTTTTATTCTTCTTTTTTTAACTCTTGATTTTCTTGTAGTATGCTTCATTCATTCTGTTGAAGAGGACTAACAAAAAAGGTTGAATTAAAACTTCGTTTTCTGTTATTTTTCATTGACTACTTCGAGTAAGATTTGGAGGTTCATCTGCTGTTTCTTCTTGTTCAGATTTTAGCACCAGCAAATCGTTTTCTGGATTGCTCCTTTTCTGACAGAAGGATACTTTGTAGGATAATAAGGGATAATACATGTATGGTGAGAGGAGAGTTAATTGTTTCCTTCCCACTGATCTTGTTCAAGTAAAAATGTGTTGAATGTGGGGATGCTCCCCATGACCTCAGCTCTTCAAAACCTGTGTTGTTTATTGACCAAAATATTCTAATGCAGCTTCTGAAGTTCAATTAGAAGCCAAAGTGCTGCCATTTGCTCTTCCCTTTGTGCAGTTGTGCATCCTCCTTTCGTTTCATATCTTTAGTGCTCTGTGGCTCTTGGTCTCACACAGTTGTAGTGCTGGTGCCCTTTTTATTAGAATTTGATTCAGAACCACTGCTATGGTTTTGATGGAAATTAATGATCTGTTTTGAAATTTGTATCATATTGTAGCTGTTGGGAAGTTAGAATTGCAAAATACATTCAAATAGTTTTCTGAAAAAGGGTAGGGGTGCATAGACACTATGAATGCTCCCATCTGGTGTTACAGAAATTGTTGCTTAATTACAGTTTCTCTTAACATCTTTAAAAATGGATGAACTCCACTCTCGGCAGTAGCTGGCCCGACATTGTTATTCATATTTTGTCATTGGGACACAGGAGGGATACATAACAATCCTAGGGTCTCTGTCTCCACAGTAGTCTCTGTGGTGTTCTTGGCTTTTTTGAGAGTGCTTGTGGAGATCTGAGGAGTCAGGGTGACAGGGGAATTGAAAGCTGAAGATCCCAATTGAATTTGGGCTAAATTAGAATGTCTGGTCGAGACATAAGAGGGCTTTTCAGCTTTGTTTTTCCAAAATTTGATTTAGCATGGGGCTCTGCTGCAGGTTAAAGCTCATACACATATACTTAGGCCTAAGGCAAAACATACCCTTCCTTTAACATAATGTTTAGAAAAGTTGGGCAATGCTGATAGGCCAGTAAGTGGTTCTGTAAAATAAAAGTGTTTTTATGAAAAGTGAAGCTCCACAAGTGGGAAAAGGAAAAACATAAGTCAAATACCCTGTTGTTAAAATAAAGTGCTGATAATATACACCATTCTTTAATTTTGTAATTTAGCCTGTCTTTTTGTTTAATTACTTTATCTTAAAACTCTAAAACCACACATAACATTGACAGGAACGTTTTTAGTGTGCTGTCTGCGGGTAGGTAGCATGCACAGCCTTAGTTATTCATGGCTGCATGTCTGTTTTACCTCTGGCTTTCGTATTAGCATTAAAATAACTTTTCTAAGAAAGCTAATACGCATGGGCTGTGGCTTACTTGAGAGGTGGGGAGCAAATACACCTCCGGTTGCAGTCATGAAGGTGTTGCTCTGGAAATTGCATTTCAATAAGTCAGTGAATAGTGTTCGTAACAGTAAAAACATTCCCAAACTTAAAACTTGCCTCCATGGTCTCCCAATGAGTTACTTAAGTAATTAAAATTTGCTTATAAGGTAGTTTTCTTCTGTATTTCCTTTCTCCTTCTCATTTAGAATCCCTAGGACCTTGTTACAGCAGGTGTATGCTTGAATAGAGGAGTAAAGACATGCATCTGATCCGGATGGTAATTGATATGCAAAAGGAAGTAGTAAAAGTTATGGTTTTTTTGTTGTGTGTTTTTTTTTTTTTTTTTTTTAAATATAAGTAGGCTGTGACAGCCAGCAGTACCTTGTAATAGATTAATGTGCTTTGGAATTTGACAGGTTAGAAGAAAGTCCCCAAATAAATAAAATATATGCAAACACACATATATGAGGTATTGTTGCTCTGTTATGAAAAATTTCCTTACGGTGACTATCATGTTACTCTAAATATATTCCAGGCTTTCATGTATAATCCAGTAGGTGTTTTCTTTAATCTTTGAGGACTTAGTCACAGTTGTCAAAATAATGAGCTTTTCGTGGTATAATTTCTTCTTGTTCCTGTACCTTCCCCCAAGCTTAAGCAATTGTTACCAGAAGAAACAGGGATTTTTTTTGCCTTAAGTTTATGCTGAGATAGTGTTTTCACTATTAAAATCTGGCAGTATATAAGGTTTGTTAGGGACCTCCTGCAGTGCCTGCTTTAAGGGATCACCTGTGAGGCTTGGGTCAAACAAGAATACCCAAAAGGTGCCTGCAAACCTGCAGTGCTTACATGGATTTCAAACTCAAGTCCTGGTTGGATTAAAGGGTTGCATTGTGTCATAGTTTTTGGCAAGGTGTGAGCAGTTATTCATGTGCATAGCATGACTACAGGTGGTGTCCTGACAGGCAGCCAGCAGCTGCATGATCAAAGGAGAAGAATCAGCCCCTACTTGCAAATGACACTCAGCCCTGTGTCTGTGGGCTTCTCTGCCAGAAACACCAGTGGTTGGGGGCCCCTTCCCAAGGTGCAAACTGAGGAGGGATGCACTGCCTTTGGGAGGGGAATTCTTGAGCTGAGGTGCTGCAGCTTCAAAGTCCTTGCAGCTCTTCTGCCTCTCCCCACCTCTGTGGAGATCTGAGAGCTGGCCTGGGCTCCAGCCACCTGCCCATCTGGCTCTTGGATCCCCAGTGACTTCAGACCCTAGCTCAGAAACCTGGAGCTAGTGAGGTCTGCAGGTCAGCTGATATGCTGCAAGGGTTTTAATGAGCAGTTTGACACCTACTGTAGCTGTATATTTAGAGTGCTTTGTTATAATGAAAGTGCTCATACAAGCCACAGGCTGCTAGAAGTCCTTTCTCAGCAGAGGCAAAAGAATTTTCTTTTCCCCTTAAGGTACCTACAGCTAAAATGGATGATGATACCTTTTTTTTTTTTTGCTTTGCAAGTAATAAGCTGTAAGGAAGCATGCTGGGATCTGAAAATTCTGGTTAAGAATAGTGACTGTGACGATCAATGGCCTCTTGGTACCAAGCAGCAATTTTTGTAAATTTTAACTCTCCACTGAAACGTTGAGTAGCTACATCCATAGAGAAGATCTTGTGTAAGCTGGTTTATGGAGCACTTCATAACTGGTCAGATGATTCACAGCAGATTTTCTCCAGCAGAACGAAAGGTAGATGGTGTTTTTTACAGTAAAAATAGGTGAGTTATATGCTGCTAGTGCTTGTGAAACACATCCAGTGGGTAATAGCATACATAGGCAAAGGATTTCCATGGGGCATCTTGTTGAAAAAACATTGTGGGGAGAATCAGGCTACATTCCCCTCTCTATAAAACAAAAGATCCAAACCATTTTGGAAAGATCTTTATGTAAACAAAAGTGGGGTTGATATGCTTGTTTGATACCTGGTGCTCTTCTGGCAGCCATAAAATATGCACTGTTGAAGGGCAGGGCAGACACTATGCCTTTGAAAAGACCCTATGTAGGCTTTTCATTTGCTTAGAGACCTGCAAAATTGAGCTGTTGCTTGTAATTTTGTCTGGCCTGTTTCTTTTGAGGCCTTCTGTCTTGTGAGCCTTTAGTTATAATCTTCTGGATCAAGAGCGAAGCCCTCAGATGTGCCGTGGGGATTCTTTAAGTGTACCTTTTTCCTGTTCGGATCAGTGTGAACCCTCTTACTGTTAACTTCAGTGAAATCCAGATCAAACCCATGCATTTTAAAACACTATCCCTTCAGTTAGCCCACACCCTTCTAAAAGTAGTTGGGTGAACAGTAGGAAGTACATATGCTAAATACAAGCTGATGTAATAGTATTACAAGTCTGCATATGTAGTAGAAGTGTGTTACCTACAACAGTATTGGGATAAATGCATCATGCGCCCTATTGTGATTGCTTCGGAGTAGCCCACTGTTCTTCTATTACACCAAAATAAATATGAACGTGTGAGGTTTTGTCATAAATATCCAGATACACTTGTTCAAGGCTTGTGCATAATACAGTCTTTCAGTAACAAAGGAGAGAGTTGGAACTGCTTTATATGGATTTAGTAAATGTACCTGTTTGTGGGGCTGGCTGGTATCTAGCCTTTCTGAACTTTCTTTGTAGGTCCTGTACCGGCTAATAGAGGTCCTGACGCTTGCCAGGATCAGTAACTTGCTGCTACAATACAAATGCTGAATAATTTTGTAATGAGTAGTTACTGCCCATCTTGGGATTGGGGAAGCAAATTGAGTTTGGAAAGGGCTGGTGTGTATGCCTTTTGTCAGGACTGCTTAATAGTTCTTTGTGTTAAGTGTAGCGTCAGGATCTTGGCTCATTGGATGCAAATATATTGGTTCTGGTTTCTGTCACAGTCTGCCCTGGTAATCTGCAAAATAAAAGCCAAACTTTTAGGGGGAGGATTTATTATAATTCTCATATCAAAACTTGCCCTTCAGGTTTGTGTGGTAATGATGTCAAACCTTGTTTCTTATCTCTTTGCAGAAAGGACGTGTTTCTGACAGCTCCATAGCTCCAGGGGTGTGCAGGGAGGCTCCAAGGTGTGACAGGTGCGTACAGTGAAACTAGGGGTACCCCCTTGCAGCACGGGGGTTGTGATGGATTTGCGGTGGCTGTTAGAGGTGTCCTTGTTCATAAACCAAATAAACACTGCAATAACACTTAGACACTTAATTCATACAGTAAAACATAAATAAGCATTTATTGATAAGCTGTATTTATTGCTTTGTTTTGCTTCAAGGCCAGATTACTCCTCAAGAAACTTATTAGAAAAGGGACTTTTTCCATTCAAGGACATATTGTATGTTTACCTGTGCTTTAGTTACCACTGAAAGGTCCTGTTTTACACAGTTTATGTATGTAAGAGGGTGCTGGGCTTGCTTTCAGAGGCATTTTGGATCTTTCAAAGTGTTGCTGGACACCTAGGATAGTTTTTTTTTTTTTTCTTTTAAAAGCATGCATGCCTGTAGTTTAGACATGCAGATACTGAGTGCCATTAGTTGCCAGTAGGAATCTTCAGATAACTTTGACTCAGTCCTATAAGACCAAGAAGAAAAGAGGAAGAAGCTGAGCAGTATTTTTTTATTGTGAGACTATATTTACGTGGTAGGGGAAGATGAACTTGGAATTTCAGGGATGATTTCTTGATCCTTGGAACAGTTTTCACTGCAGTGTTGACACTGTCACAACCCAGGTAATATATCTGGGAGAACCCCATGAGGCAGAAAAGGGTGTTAAAATATATCTATCCCCCAGGCAGCTCTTGTTCTGGATTTGGCATAGCTCAGCATCCAGGTTAGCAGGAGATGCTGGCACTGCAGCTGTGGTTGGGTCCCACTGATCATCTATGTAGTTGCATTAACAATTTTGTTTCTGTGCAGCCAGGCTGGGGACCCATGACAATGCCTACAACCTCTGATGGCACAGAGGTCGACTTGTTCAAGGATGGAGTTAGCTTTCTTTTTCTTAAAGAAAGGCAACACAAGCAGAAGCAAACCTGTTTGTTCTTTCCTGTTGCTCTTTGGAATTGAAGGCTAACATGATATTTCTAACAATCCACCCATAATAACCTGATAAATAGGAATTTTAACTCCTATTTGTAATCTTGTAATTTTTGCACTTTTTTTTTGTTTTTTTTTTTTTGGCATCATAACACATTGTCTTGTAATCTTTGCCTCCCCCGTCTCCAAAGGATCTCTCGAAGAGTTCCACTGAGTATAAATATTCTGTGCTTTAAGCTCAAGCATAAGTTTCCCAAGTGTACTCCTACTTGATGGCGTGTTTATCATGTAGAATCTGGGAAATACTAAATTTGTCTTCACTGAAGGTTTCAGCCTGAAACTGGGAATCTGAATTTCCTTAGAATTTTTATCCTCTTATAAGCACTACTGCACCTCTTCCAGCAAGCTTTGTGGTGGAGGTAGAGACCACATCAGATTATCTTAAAAAGCTTCATCTAATTTGTAAGCACCTAGCAACTACAAAGTATTCTGGTTGCAGTTTGAAAAGTAAATAGCCCAATGCTCTACATGTATGTTAGCCATAGAGGGCTACTGGCCTGCTAGTTTGAGGTTTTAACTTAACTCAGCAGAAGATGAGTCCTTATATATTGTATAACAAGGAAAAGGTTGTAAAAATCATGTTTTTCATGAGACAGTGTAAAAATGACACTGTGCTTGAGGTTTTGAAAGGGTGAGAACTAAAGCAAAGGATATATCCAGCCTGTCCTTACTGGTTTAAAATAAACTATGTAAATAAAACTCAGCTGTCAAAGGTAAACTGTACACTTCTTACTGTGTAATTTTGATTACTTAAAATGCAAGTGTTGCTAACTTTTTCTTCTGTTAGTGTAAACAAAACTCTGGGGCAAATTGAAAAAATCAGGTTTAAGCAAAATCTCACAGTGGGAGTTCTGTGGTTTGTTTTTTCATGTATGAAGTCTTAAAGTCTTTATCAAATAGGCATCAGTAAACATTGAATCAGGTCTGTATTGTGTTAAGCTTTCAAAAGCCTTTGAAAAAAGTTATTTTTGGGTGAACTTGCAATTTGTGCCCTCTGACAGATGAATCCTTTAAAGACAACCGCCTCCCTCTTCCTGCTGGAGGAAGCAATTAGCTCAGGTTTGCCTGTCCGTATTGAGCTTCATATTCCTCATCATAGTAACTTAAAAGTTTTACAAATGAAACAAACACTGAAATAATTATTTTTTTTTTTTTTTTAGAAAATATAAAAATAGCAGGGTAGGCTCCCTGGGAAATGGGCTGTGATTTTTTTGCTCTTGGGTGGTGGGAAGGCAGAATGCCTTGCGGTCAGTTGCAGCTTGCTGTGAGGCCCTGTGCTGTGCCTGGACTGCGAGTGGTGTGAAAGTGATTTCCTGGAAGGTCTTGCTTCTTGCCCAAAGAAGGGCACTCTCTTGTCTGGTGGCCTCACTGGGATGGGCTCACATCAGCTGTGGTTGTGTAGTTAGTTGTACAGTGCTTGTGTTGGGAAGGAGGTGGTGGGGGCAGCACGGATGGAAGCATAAGCACAGAGTAGGTGGGGGATTGCAAGAAAAGATAACCCTGTGGAGGAGAATAAAATGCAATACAAATGGAGGAAAACAAAGTGAACACTTGATGTGCCTGGAGTGTCATGAAAGGAGTGACACGTTTAGGCCGTGACAGCCAGTGCCTGTTTGGCTTTCTCCAGGGAGAGGCTGGGTACTCTGTGATGGTAACGGTCATTTCTCGGGTATTGCAAGGGTCCTAGCTATAACTACGTAAGACTGCTGCGAGTGTATCAGAAAGTTCTCATACAGTTTTAACCTTCATAGAGAAGATAAAGATAGATCCATTTAGCAATTTGTGTAATACTGAGCGGAATTCAGAAGTTGCACAATGCAGCTAAGTATTTATTATTAGAAGAAAAGATTTCAAAATTAGGATTGCAAAATGGGACATTTCCTAACTTCGAAATTCCACAATTTAGATAGCTTGTGCATCTTGTATGTGCACTACTTCCACACTTGAGTCCAGCTTTACTATGCTGACTGGGGAAGTAGACACTGACCTCTGGGTTTCTGTTGCTGTGTTTAACTGCTTACCAAGATATTAATTTGGTACTGATAAGGATTGCAGAACTGAAACTGTGAAAGATGCAGTTCCATGTTCACAAATACGTCTTCATGCTTACTTTGCCTCTGTGTCCTGGAGGATAGAAAAGATGGCAGTCTTCTTCCCATTGTTGGTTTTTCAGCGTCTCCTATTGCAGGGGTAATGTTTTGCATTTTTCTAGAAGGTGGGCTGAAGCAGTGTTTCTTGATGCCCACTGACAGAGGCAATGTAAGAACCAGATGCTTTTTGATCTTGGCAACAGTCAGGTTGCCATTGCAACTCTCTGCTTTCATAGTTTGTGCTAGTATTCCCTATTAGAACTTGGGCGGCCTGAAATTTTTATTTCTAACAGTTCTGATTTTCAGTCCTTTAAGAGAGCAGAAATATGTCTTTTTCTGTTTCTTTGCCTGTGCACTAAAATTATGCATGTCAACGGGAATGTTCACAGCTCTGAACTTCCAGCTGCGCTCTGCCAAACTGACAGGAGCTCTGTTGATTGTTTCTTCTTCTGTAGTTGCCCTGGTTTTAGTCACCATAAATACAAGTATTACGGAAGACTTATGGAAGTAGTGTATGTATTATTTTGCTCCAGTTTGTCATTATACATTGATTTAAAAAGATCAGCAGCAGAATGCCTAAATTAATTGCTAGTTTAAATTTACCTTGAAAAATTTGCAGCAGTTTTGCAGAAAACAGAACCTGGAGTTCACATTAATTAGAGTTTAATTATGTAACTAAGCATTTCAAGCTTCTTTCAGCTTTACTTCTTAAATGTTCTTGTTTTCAAGAAAATTATGGCTCAGTTTTAGGAGTAAAACCTAAAGCACTAGGAGACCTACATTTTCAGGAATGCACAGCACTCAAATTTAATCAAAGCCAGTGAACACTGATGGAACTGAGCTAATTTGGAAATTAGGCCATTGTCTGGGCCTTCCCCCCACTCCCCTCCTTTCTTCTACCCCTTGTGTTACATAAAAACAGGTTCATATTAGATTATGGATGACTTCCCAGTGGATGTCAGTGAAGGAGGTATTCCAGAAAATTTTCAGCACAGGAAAGGGAGGGTGGAAGAGTAATTAAATTGAAGGCTAAATTAAAGGACAAAGTCCTGAGTGCATTATCATCTCTATTTAAAGTAATAGGAATGAGAACAAAATGGATCTTGCATGATTTGGCACTTAATGTTCACTGTAGTCTAATGTTCACTCCCTTTTTTTAATGTGCAGAATTTGACCTTAGATTGACAAATAATGTCCCACAAGGAAAACTTATTAATGTGGAAAGGGGCCTGTTTTGTGAACCTACACAGTGGGAATGAAATGATGTCTGCTTAGCGTGGCCAGAGCAATTCTCTGGCCACACAGTAAAGGAGGCACTAGCTAACCCAACCAGACCTTTTGCCTTCTTCAAAAGTTAATGTAATTTGTTTCAGATTTTGTTTTCATTGTGCATTTTCTGAGGTAGGTGAGCTAGGCTAGGAGTGTAACCGTGGTTGGAGGGAGACTCCCAATTTTCCCTTGAGTGCATAGATTTGCTAATCCTATTTTGAAGTCTAGATAATTTACAGGGCTTCAGAAGTCTTGTCTGTAGACATCTCTACTGTATTATATTGTACACAAATGATTGCTTATCATTGGGACTGTTCTGAATAATGATGTTCTGGCTGTCTTTTTAAAAAAAAAATCTACACAATTATGTGGAGTCTTTTCAGTAACAAAAGATTGCATAAAAAAAAGAACTAGCAGTGTAGTAGAAATAATGGCTCAGAGATCTTTCTTCAAACTGCTGTTTTTTCCCCCTTATTTCTGTTAAAATTGCTAAACTGCCTTGAACTTAATCATTGAACTACTGTTCACTCTCTAAATACCTGTAAAGCTATCTGCCTCAGAATATGGTTGTGTGATACTTTGCAACTCTGACGAGTGGGCCACTTGTTAAGACTGGAGAGCAAAATGTGAATTGCTTATATATGATAATAAACAGGAAGGGGTACAAGACAGACAAACAAGCCCAGTAAGCTTAACTGAAAATATGATGCCTTAAAAAGCAAAGTTATTTGTATGGCTCAATTACAAGCAGATGAATCTGATCCAAAGTACTTACTACAACTGAAACAAAAAAACCCCAAACAAACAAAAAAAAAATTTAAAAATTACAGTTTCAACTTCAGCACGTTGTGGGTTTGTGTGGTTTTTTTGTAGTAGACAAAAGACTTGTAGGAATAAAAGATGTTTTGATTTTTTTTTTTAACCTTGCCTGTGATCCTTTAGTTAAGGAGGTGTAAAAGTTTCTAATGTATTTGTCAGTCTTCCACTCAGCCACACTAGTTCTGTGTAGCAGATGGCTGCCTTTCTCAGAGTTGCCCTGTCTTTGCCTGCTTAAACTCAGGGCCTCGTCCTCCCAAAGAGGCTATCAGTAGCACACTTGTCCTTAGGCGTTCTTGCTGCAGCTTCACCTTAGTTTTTCTCTTCTCTGCAAGTGCTGCCCCTTTCCTCTTGAATACTACTAAGGATTTTGTAGCTCTCCCTTGCCATCATGCTGGATGACCTCTAGATATTGCAGTTATCTTGGATTGTGGCATGTCTCTTGGTAGTGTCACACTATTGTCTCAGGCCATGGCATGATGTAAACCTAGCACCTTCTGTGCCCTGCTGCAAAGGACAGTGTGCTTTTCTCACCATCCCACACCCCCTGAGTGTAAAGCCCTTAATATGTATCCATATGCAGTAATCTAGTCATTGATGAATGCATTCCGTTCTCCTAGCAAAGACTTAAACAAGTCTCGATGTAGGAGTGGATGTAAAAAGATGGGACCAGTGGAGACTTGTGGAACATGGTGTAGAAAGCAGTGGATGGTTTTGTTGATTGCCGAGGACAAGCCTTCCTGGTGCTTTCTGGGCCTGAGAGTAATGGGTGGCTCAGAGACAGTGACTTTCATGTGACTGTCTAGCAGTTCTAGTATTTAAGAATTTTATTCCTTTTCTTTTTGTATGTACTGCATTAGCTCTTTGTTTCTGTAGCTTTATTTCTTTCTACCCCCACTCACCTTGAATGCATTAGTAGTATGAGAAGACTTTGCTAAAAATGACACTTTTTGTTCGTAAGATTCCAAAGATGGGAGGAGGTGTGGCAGGTTTGTGTAACTGATGCTTACGGTTAATGCTGCACTTGTTATGTCCCTTGCTCTCTGAACTGAGTCATGATGTTTGTTATCTTTGTTTATCATTTATCATGGAAGTGGAATTTTATTTGACCCAAAAAATAAGAAAATACATAACTAAAATCTAGTGCATTAAACATAAGTGACAGTTCAAAATATTTATACTTGGCAGCCTAGATTAAAAATATTGCTTTCATTTATTGCCTATTTGCCATGTAATGTGTATCTTATTTTTAAGAATCGTATTTTTACTAGTTAATGTACCCTTTATCCAAATTAAGCTATTCAGACATCTGTAGAAGTATTGCAAGATGAGTGCATACAATGTGCTATTTTTGGCAGTACTCAGTTTGCTTTCTTTTCTACTTCTTGCTCCCCCCCTCTCTCCACAGCATCATTTATTTCTGCAACGGAACAGAAGAATGCGCTCAGCTGCGCTTCTCAGCAGCTCTGCAGCCTGTGGACAGTGTGGGCAGTTTTCTGTACGCAGCATCCTGGAAAATGTGCGTTCCCTTGAAGAAGTGATCTGCTAAAAAGCACGTACTTGTACAGTTGTTGTAGCCTGCCTTGTTGCGCTGCTTTTATGGTCTGAAATGCCTGGTCTTTAATACTGCCTGGGATTTGCATTTCTTCTCCTGAAGAAACACTCCCTGCCACAGTTATTCAAGGAGCCCTGAAGAGCAAGGACACTGAAGATGATGGCTCTCTGTGCTTTGTATGCAGTTTGGGGTCTGGTAGTGGAAGTGGCCGTAGCATTTGGCCCAGTACCGAGGATCACTTGGGAGCACAGAGGTAAGCAGAGAAACTTTAGTGTAATACTGCATGTTAACGCAACCTCAGGGTTTCTGTGGGATCTGAAACTCATGGAGGCTTTGTGTTCTTCAAGCCTGCATGCTGCAAGTTTGATCAGGTGTTGCTGGCTTTGCTTAGCTTATGAAGTGCTTAGGACAGGGATATTTTGTGTTTGGGTCCTCCTTTACCAGTGGTTAGTTACTAAAATTGCTTAATCAGGTGTGCTTAACAAAACTAAACCAAACAAGTATTTGGGCAGTATGAAGAAGCAGCCTTAAATAAGGATATTAAATACTGAGTAGTCATACTGTAGGAAAAGACAGATGGAGATTAAGCGGTAAAATGATTTATGAGGTACTGTAGCAAGTGTTTTTCCTGTTTATTGGTATAGCAATTAGTGAGATGCTGAAGTAACTTTTCAGAAAGAATGGTCTAGACATGGTTTGGTAGTTCCTGCTTAGACTCCTTGATTCTCTTCTATAATAGTTAAAATTTTATAAGTTGTTGTTTAATGGCATTATGGTAATACACTTTTGATCCACATCCAAATTACTCAAAATAAATGGGATTTATTTTCATTCCTGCTATTTCTTCCTGTCTCTATCTGCTAAAGATTGTTGCATTTAAATATGGGAATCCTGCTTTGATTAGGAGGGGGAATGTAGTTCAGCAGAGGAAAGAACAGAGAGGGTTGTATGAACGAGTTTATCCATTTGGGGAAAACTTTTCTGCCCAGTAAAAGATCTTAAAATGACATGTTTGAGAATCTAGTTTAATGTTTCTGGAGTACTATAGTTGAAAATGTGCTATTTTTAATGTTAGAATTGGGAGCAATAGTGCATTGTTTTCTGCCTGTATCTTAAAAAAAAAAAAAAACAACAAACACCCAACTAATCTTGTGGTAGTCTCTTGCACAAAATACGGTCTCCCAAGCTTTCAGTCATTTTTCCATTATGGTTGTACATGCAGAAAAAATACTTTTGTACATCAGTCATTTTGTGTCATCTTTCTCCAAGCCATCCTATTCCAGTCTGCATGCTTCCTCATTCCACTGCCTTTTCCCTTGTGTCTCCCTCTTACTCTCATCTTTTTCCTTTTCGTCTTGATTTTCCCTCATGTTACTTGTTTTTATCATGTAAATTTCATCTCTGGTCTCCACTTAAAAATCAGCTTATTGACCCTCTGTAAATGGTTTCTTTTTAGCTTCTTTGTCATCTTTCTGCTGTGATAATATGCTGAAGTGTTGTCTTTTTAAGATACAGGGTTTTGGTGAGATTTTTTGGGGTGGTTGCAAGGGATGTGGTGTTTGATGTGACTTTCTCTACAGTAGGTGGGTATGTGGAAGGGAAAAGGTGAGGAAGGACCTGACAGTGGATGTGGGAAGCGGAAGGTTAGAAAAAAATAGAATTAACAGGCAGGAAAAAAATGAAGGAAGATGTTAGTTATAGGGATCACTACAAGAGGAAGTGTTAAGGCATTTGAAATTGAACGAGAAATCAGGGACCAGTGATTTTGCTATTCATTATGGAAGCAGCTGTTTCTGCTGAACCAGATTCTGAGGGATCTCTTCTCTATTACATGGGTTGTCCCACCTAACCTTTGTTGTTGTCAAGATACCCAACGGCTGTTAAACAGCTTAGAAAAATGACCCGTAAACTTGACCCTAAGTAATCATGTTTTCTTCTTGAGGTACTATTTTTCTTTCATTTCAACAGAGGTTCAGCTAATACATTTTCATGAATCGGAAGTGTCAAACTATTCAACCCTGCTGTTAAGTGAAGACAAAGATGTTCTATATGTAGGAGCCAGAGAAGTGATTTTTGCATTAAACGCAGTGAATATTGCTGAAAAGCAGCACGAGGTATGCATTTCAATACACTATCCTCTATGTAAAAATCATACTCTAAATTTGACTTCATTTCCTGGTATTAGCACTGCATTTTAGGTGGTAGGTACCTAAAAGAGAAAATACTCAGTGGACTATGCCTGAAAGATGGTTATTTCTGGAAGATGCTATAGTGTAAAACATGCCATCAGATGAGAAGAAGAAAAGAGAAGTTAGATATAAGTAAGTGGTTGGAGGTCTCCTTAGGTATTTTCCTGGGAACAGGACCATGGACTGGAGAGACTTTGGGTATCATCTGTAATGGTGTTTCTTACAAATATTTATTATAGAGTGGGCCATGTCCTATTGATCTGAATCAGAAGGTAATCTAATCCAAAAACCAGAAGCAAAATTGGAGCTTGCTCAGGAGTGGCAGGCTGCAGATGTACTTCATGTGAAATAAAGGCCCTGTCCTTTCAGTTTCAGCTTCTGTTTTGTGTCTCTAGGCGTGTCTGGACAGCAGGCAGTGGTTGCAGACAGGTCTGATCCAGTTTGCTTAAGAGAGATACTCTGGATGTGCTTGACACTGGCCTCTCAGAGTAGAATAGCCCACGCAGAAGTCTGCTAACGCTATATTGCTTCAGTCCTTCTCAGGCTCCTGCTTCTCATCCCATCAGCAGCACAGGCAGACGCTTCAGAGACATGGCATGAAGTCTCACCTGGGATGTTTTGGAAGATGCTTATGTCATTTTTAGTCTGAACAAAATACTTCTGAGTGGTGGTGGGCAATTTCACCAGCATATAAAATTTGTTCTATGAGTGCATGTAACTGTCAATATTGGACTTCTCCGTATAGTATAAATTGATCCAATAAGTTTTCTTTGATTTCCCCCTCCTCAAAATGTTTTTCATTCAGCTGTGAAGGAAATGGAGAAGTACTTAAAACCGTTACAGTTGTACTTATCTTATGCATATGGTAATAGAACTTCATTAGGAATTTGATGGGAAACCCTCATGATGAACCCAAAGCACAATAGCAGTGGTTTAGTCCTGCTTAAGGCACATGGATTCGGAAGTGTCACCTCCTCAGAAAAGAATGGCTTTGAACCTTTGGAAACTACTTGCAAAATGGCCTTGCATTTGCTGCAGATAATCTTAGGATTGCCTTTTTTGTGTGTTATTGCAAGATTTTCAGACCTTGCATTGAATTAAAGTCCTTTGAATGGGCCTTTTTGTTTATATTTTCGCTTAGTTACACTGGAAGGTCACAGAAGATAAAAGGACTAAATGTGCAGTCAAGGGCAAATCAGAACAGGTATGTACTTTTATTGAACTTTGAGAAGGATGTTATATATCTCACTTAAGAGGAATGATATTAAAAGAAGAAAGGCTTCAACTGTTTGAAATTTAAAATTTTCAAATAACCACCTAAATTCTTTAATTAACTTGAGCTTTAGGAACTGCAGCATGCTTAGTTTAGTCTTTTTTATATTATTTTTAAATTCTTATGTTAATTATTTCTTGCTGGTGAATATTATTTGAATGTTTGAAAATCCGAACACATCCTGATGTGTGCTTAATGTTACAAGTTTTTCCATTAAAATGATAAACCAGTATTACTTTCATTGAGGTAATTAATAGCAACTGTTGTGTTTTGTTATTGCAGTAATTCCTTCCCAGCATTTGATTTTGCAAAATGACTGATAATTTTGTTTGCTTTGTTTTAGGTCATGGGATTTATTTATTAGGCCAGTGCTGTTCCACCAGTGTATTTTTCACTAACTACATATATCCTTATTGTGGTACTCAGCGGGTGCGACCCTTGCTGGTGTGACTGTTCGGACAGCTCCCTGCCACCTGAGTGGCCTGGTTTCCTGCCAGCTCAGCAGTGCAGGCAGCTCAGCCCTTGGGATCCCTTGGTATTTCTGGGGGCCACAGACCTCTTGTGACTGCCAGCAGCCAGGCTGGCTTGCTCATTTTGCCTTTCTGTGGAGATGGTTTGCTTGAGGTGGTTGGCTGTATGTGGATGCTGCTTTTCCTCCTGTGTAATGCCACATCGTGATCGAGTAAAGTGAGAGTTCGCAGGGCAAGGCTGATGGTCAGGCTTTTAGCACAGGTCTGGAAAAGTCTGCAAGCCTTGCAAATACTAAAAGCAGTCCTAGTCTACACTTGCTGGGATTTCGCGTCAGCACCTGTGATCTTGCAGTCTCTTTGCATCACACTTACAAAATCCCAGGTGCTGCATCCAGGGCTGATAGCCATCTTGCATTCATGGGGCTTCTGGGGTCAGAGTGGGCACTCTGTTGGCTTGGCTTACTGCCTTTTCTTTGACTGGCAATATCAATGTGTTATCCTAACACAAGGTGTGACGAGTAGTTAAGGGACATTTCCTCCTTGTCTGCCTCTTCAGGGTGCACACAGTGTTCTTTCTGTTCTCCAGGTTCAGTTGGGGTTACAAGTAATAATACTCAGATACAGCCATGATGAATATGAGAGATGTGATTTTTCTCACTTGTGTACAGTTGAGCATATCTCCACCAGTCCACGGCAGAGATTACTGGTGTTAGAGCAGATGTTAGGTGCTTTGCCAGACCTCCAGACTTCTTTTTCTTTGTTTTTCCTGTCCCCTGTTTAGCAAGTCACACCTACTGCCAGCCATGTTTTTTCCTCTCTGTTCTCATAACCTTTTTCTAGTCACATTTATGTTATAGCCATGGTGTTTTGCATAGTGCAACAGTTTCAAGGTATATGTCTATATATATTATTCAAAGGTCAAGGTATTAAGCCACTACTACTATTTCTTATAGCTAAATGGGCAGTCCTTTCCCCCACCCATCACCACTATGCTGTTTAATGGCAGCAAAAAGCACTTACACAGCCGTTCAAGGACCTTATCTGGCAGAAAACTGGTTTTGCTCTTTTTTCCACCCAGTTTTGTCATACCGAACCCACCATACAGTCACAGAAATACCTGGTTTGGCTCATAAGAAGGAAGAGTGAGAACAGTGCTTATACTTTAGTTTATGGAACCATCTGGTTCCATACCAGATAGCAGTGGTGGTATCTGGCTGTGCACCAGCAAGTATTAAGGGGTGGTGTTTATACTGTTATTTTTTCCTTTCTCCCTAAGTGGATGTTTAGAGTTGTTTTTCTTCGTTATTATTACGAAACTTTATGGTATCCTTTATTAAAGACTTTGCTCAAACTCCTTGTTCTATTTTAGAGCCAAAGAAATTACGAAGCTTCCTTGGATGAAAGAGGACTTGATATCAAGAGCTAAAAAAAAGGACAGATAAAAGTGATAAAGCTTTGTAGCTAATTTAATGGCATTAGAGATTTCTCTCTCAAGAAATAACTTGACTATCAGTGTTTCATCTAGGCTTACAAGGGTTGACAAAGTCTAAAACTTACTCCATGTTTAACTGGTTGTTCCCATGGCTTGTGCTTCCATGGAACAACTTGAGATGCACCATACTGAGCATATGTGGCTCAGCACTTGGTCGTGCTACCCTGATGGGTATACTGAGGCAGCTGTGTGCTACTGGCTGTAGGAAACCAGATGCTGCAGGACTAGAGCTTCTGGAGATTAAGATGGATGGTGTCCCAGTGGTGCTTGTATCATCCAGCCTTGGTGGTGTGGTGTGGCATAGGTAGCAGCAAACAGAGGAGCTGACAGCACAACTTTATTGTTACCAAGCTGTGGCTTATCTTTTTTTTATCTTCTGTTACAGACAGAGTGTCGTAATTATGTGCGCGTCTTGCAACAGCTGAATGATACTTTTCTCTATGTGTGTGGAACGAATGCATTTCAGCCAACATGTGATTACCTGGTAAGAATGTACATATGTTTGGACCCAACAATGGTAACTTTAAAAGCAGCTCATTTAAACAATGAGTTAATTTCCATCCCCAAAGACTGTTGCAATTTCAGTGCAGGTTGTAACATTTGAAGCATTTATTACACCATCCCACAGTAATGATAGAGTATGGGAATAAACTACTGTTCCTTTTTCAAAGCACTTACTGAATTATTGATTCATCTTGTTTAACTGTGGATTTACTTTTTCTTAGCTTTTATAATTCTTTGTGTATTGTGTGTTAGCATAAAAACGATTTCTAAAACTGAAATGACATTCTTGGTGACTTCCTTCCATTACCAAATCTACCTGAAATGTCTCGCATTCCTGTCTTTGCTCCTGGCTATGCCACAGCTGCATAGTGTTGAGTGCTTCAGAGTGAAGTCTTGGTGCAAAATCAAAACTCTCTTCTTTTGCTGTAGACTCTTGTATCATTCTCCTTACTGCAGCTCTTTAACAGTTCTGAAATTGAGAAATCTTGTAATTATTTGGGGTTTTTTTCTTTCTCACCTGCAAGTCTGCTGCCATCACCTCTGGAGCATTGCCAGAAGTTGTTGCCCTTAGCCTCCAATGTCTTTGTTATACAGTATAACTGATCACTTCCCCAATACTATGGCTACAGTTCTCAGTTGTCTTTCTGATAATCATTCTCTCAGTTTTTCAGGGATTTATAAAATAGCAACCAAAGGACTCTGTTGCTTTTTAAAATTTAGTTGTATATGCTCCATCTCACAAAGTTAACATAATCTTAAAAATTGCTAAATCCACTTCAGAAAGCCTTCTTGATTTCTAAAACTCTCAGATTTTGTGCAGGCTAATTCAGTAATTGCCATCTCTTTCCATGTATCAATTAATTTCTCTGCTTTTCCTGTTCTCTGGCTTTTTTTTTTGGGTGTTCTTTCTTCAGGTCTATCTGGATTTCACTTCTTGTCTTCTGTTCTGTTCTGCTCCTGCCCTCACAAATCATAGGATCACTCACATGTCCTTTCTGTCTGCTGGACCTGATAAGATTTTCTGAAAGTTCATATGCCTTTTATAATCTTAGAAAAAATGCCTTTGATGCTGGAATGTGATGATATAGTCCATGATTTAGTGTTAATTTTTTGGTTACCTTTGCATGAGTCAAGTGGCTGAAAGAAAAGTGCTAACAGTTGTTTTTTTGTGGTTTTCAACTTGATTTTTTGCAGAATTTAATTTCATTTGAACTTGGAGGTAAAAATGAAGATGGTAAGGGCAGATGTCCATTTGATCCTGCTCAAAGCTACACATCTGTTATGGTTGGTAAGTTCAGACTTTGCATATATCTCATTATTATGTATAAAAATGTTTGATTTTTTCCACTGTCATTCTCCAGTCTCTTGATATAAAAATGGTAGATGGTATCCATATTTTTTATATCTGTACTGTGTATTTAGAGTGACAATGTTAAGTATTTTAATATCTACCTTAGTGTGTTTCTTAAAAGAACTTACAACTCTAGGTTGTTTTGGGAGCAACTTTTAAAATAATAAATTTTAAACTGTATGTTCGGGTGTTTAACGTATTTAGACCAAGTAGTCCAAATGTACTTCAGCTGCCTTTGTACTATAAATGGCTGTCACTTCAGTAAATTTAACAAGCAGAATTTTTTCGCTGTCTGAAGACATATCCATGAAACAAAATAGGGAAATGACATACACATGCAGTGTATTACTGCATGGTTAGACACCAATGAATCTTGATTTGGTGAAAACAGAGGTCATGGCTGGACCCTGGTGTCAAAAGATCATAAAAGAGAAGTTCAAAGTAACATGAAACAGGAATGAGAAAGAAAAGAACACACTCCTTGCATTGTTGCCCAAATTATTAAAGTTGAGTTTTAATAATAGTGGTATAGAGAGTAAAGTAATTCAAAAACTTCTGTGTTATATCTTAAATAAATTTGCATGTCTGTACATAAACTGTAGGTTTACAAGCTAAGTGTAAAAGTACCACAAAAACAATGCTGACTTGCCAGTTGCTTGTGTGAAAGCAATACTAAACCCAAGTGTAGAAGTGTTAGTCTTGAGAATGGTCAGCAGAAATGTAAACACAGAAGACATGTCTGGGGCAATCTAGAGGAAATCCTTGTTTATCTTTTCTTGTGGGAAGTTTAAGCTTACATAGGCTCCTGAAATATTTATGTACCCTTTTTGGTATCTAGTGCATAAGCAAGTCTAAAATATTTGTTTTTCCGTCAAAGATGGAGAGCTTTATTCTGGGACTTCTTACAATTTCTTGGGAAGTGAACCTATCATTTCACGGCACTCCACTCAGAGCCCTCTGAGAACAGAGTATGCAATACCTTGGCTCAATGGTAAGTGGGTATGAGAAATGGCCCAAACAAATTGGTTTTCCTCCTTCAATGGCACACTTTTATAGAGAGTTTTAAGTGTCTTACCTGGGGCAACTGTCTAACACCACCAAGAGAATGGATTTTGTTATTCTGGCGTACGCTGCGATGTGAGGGTCTGCCATTTAGAAATCTTTGAAATTTCAGGATTTTTATCATCGTTGACAAGGAAATATCTTCAAGACCAGTTTGTTTTTTATCTATTGTTCATCCTTGCAATAATGCAGCATAGTTATGATATAGTGAGGAAAAGAATGTTTTTGGTCTTTTAACGGTTTTCAAATTGAGCTGGTCATGGTTCCTGATGATTTCAGCTCCTGAATTTAAAAATTCACCTTTTGTGAATGCTTAGAGGCCTTTTGCCAAAGAGGAGCAAAATCATGAAGCTAACATATTCCAAAAGATGCTTTATATCCAAAGAGCACAGAATACAGGGTACAGAGTTGAGTTTTGTAAATACATCTTGTAATGATACCGTCACTTTTAGTGTTTCAGCTAATAGCTGAAATAGAGGAGAGGCAGGCAAGGGAGGATACCTCATCAGGCCTGTGAGTGACCATGCTTGAGTATGGACTAAGGAACATTGAAGTAACGGGATACTTGAGAGATCTCTGTGGTCTGATATCTTACTATTTTCATACAGGGTTTGTGGTTTTGGTGTCTCCTCTATTTTTTTTAGTAATGCTATTCATATTATGTACAGCAAACTGCATAGGCAGGTCAGTGACATGAGAGCAGGTAAATGCAGCGTGAGGTTTGGGTGAAAGAGGACTTCGAGAGGGTCTTTGAGGTAATCATGTTAGTAGTCACACATATAATATAAAATTCTTCTCTTTGCACCTGTAGAGCCCAATTTTGTTTTTGCTGATGTGGTAAGAGCAGACCAAAACAGCACAGATGGAGAAGATGACAAGATATATTTCTTTTTCACTGAGGTATCTGTGGAATATGAATTTGTTGGAAAACTGATGATTCCAAGGATAGCTAGAGTGTGCAAGGTGGGACACAGTTCAATTTACTTTTAATCATTTGACTAGAATGTTGTGTATGTTAAAAAGTATTTATTATTGTGAACTTATTGCCAGTTAAAGGGAAGTGGTTGAACCTAGGGAATCATAGGTTCAATTAAATTTTGATCAATTCTTCAGAACTGAGAAAGCCTAATTGTTGCTTTGGGAACAAATACTTGATTTAATTTTGCACAATGGTGAAATTTTAATACATCCAAGGGTTCTGCCCACCCCAGGGGAAAAAAAAACCAATCACCACAAAAGCCAGCAACAGTAAAGTGTCTCTTCTGGCTTTTTTTTTTTTAAACCACACTGAAGCTGAAGTACAGCTCCCTGGGAAGAACTGACTTTGATTGGAGCTGAGTGTATAGGATGTTTGTCGAGTTGCTTTCAAGTAGCTGTATACAAACAAAACTGTAGCTGTGCTCACAGCAGAATAGCTCTTGACTGTGGTGTGTAGCAAATGGGACTTCCATGAAGTGGTTAGCCTGATCTTGTCACACTTGTTGTGCTTAAGTCTCAATGTCTTAAGCTGATTCAAGTATATACTGAGGAGTGTTGGTTAAAAATCTTGCTGATGAAAAAGGTTTATTCCACTAGAAAACATTGATTTAATAACAAAATTTTTTTTCAGTGGAATGTATCAATTTCCTCAGGACCTTTTCTTTCCTAACAGGAAATTTATCTAGCTGTTTCGTTTGGAGGTTGAAATGTTTTATTTTGACTTTACTTTTTATATTTAAACATGGAAGTCAAAACATCAATAACAAGTTAGTGCCCTTGAGATTTCCATTAAACAAGCAGCTGGAGGCAGGTTTACATGAGGCTTATTGTTATGGCTGCCTGCCCACTAACAGCTTGTGCGTGCTTGAAGAGGGGAGTATTGTGGAATGAGAGCTTTATTGCTGCTGTTTGTTTGAAATAGGAATCAATGGCAAGTTGCAAATCTATAAGCATTTATATTTAATATATTTCATATTTTTGCTGTTTTCTTAATATTTTGCATAACAGCATTGGATAATGATAGGAAATATAATGTTCAAATATGCCCTGCTTTTTGAAGAGAAGTAACAGAGCTACAGCTTGAGTATTAACTGTTTTGAAGTGTTTCTAGTCAATATATCTTTACGTCTTTAAGCTTTAGTACTGCAGATCCTTTATAAAGGTGGTAACTGCTTGCAGGATTAAACCATTGCTGCATTTCTTCTAATGAAACAATGTCAGGCAAGTTTAAGTTCATATTGCAACATTAGAATTTAAATCACAGTTCAGGTGTCACTGAACAAATGCAATGTTACTTATTTCTCTTAAGCGACTGTATAATACTTACATGCTTATCTTAGTTGTTCTAAAAATCAGTTTTTTTTCTAACAGTACATTGCTCATCTCAATTTTTCAAGTGTTGCAGAAGTACAGTTATTTTGTAAGTCTCATATCTTCCCTTTGTGTTGATAAAAACCAATTCAGCACTATTTTTGAATCAACTAATTTTCCTTTGGCCTCCTTACTTTTTTGTTTGTGAACATGCTAATGTTTATTTCATGTTACTATAGATGAAATGTGAAATGTTAGAAAATAACAGGGCTTGTAAATTCATGCTGTATTAGTAGTGGTTCTTAAATGCAAAAGTGCTGCTAACTTTCCTTACAAACACCTTTTTATTTTTTTTAATATCAAAAGAGGGACCAAGGAGGATTAAGGACCTTGCAGAAAAAATGGACTTCCTTTCTCAAGGCCAGATTGATTTGTACTATCCCTGATAAGAATTTAATTTTCAATATTATCAATGATGTTTTTATTCTCAAGTCTCCAACTTTGAAGGAGCCAGTGATATATGGAGTCTTCTCTCCGCAACTGTAAGTGTGGTGTAGCCTTTTCCTGGATAAGTGCTTTTAATCTCAATTAGTTACTGTAAGTAAAAATTGCCTTTATGATTTTTATTTCTTTTCTTCTTCCTCAACTTTTAGGAATAATGTGGGTCTGTCAGCAGTGTGTGCATACAATCTGTCTACTGTAGAAAATGTTTTCTTGAAAGGAAAATATATGCAGAGTGCTACAGTAGAACAGTCTCATACAAAGTGGGTACGATACAATGGGGAAATTCCTAATCCTCGACCTGGTGCGGTAAGTTTCTGTAATCTTGGATCTGATGACTAGTCCTTTTTTAGTGCTCAGGAGTAAAGAAAATACTAGGTAACCTGCTAAAGATTAATTTTAGTTTGTCCTGATCTGGATACTTTTTGTTGTAAAGACTTCATAGAAAAACACTGAAGTGACTTCTTCATTCCCAAATATTCAGTTCAGAATGTGGGGGTTTTTAATGTATAATGGAGTTATTTGCTGGTTTTTTGTTACTTTTTCAGTTATTTGCTCGGGTTTGTTTCATTATGTTGTTACTAATTTTTTTAGTGTGAAGTAGATGTCAGTATATATGCTAGGCAACATCAAATACTTTTTAGTTTAGATGAACAGAAGTATAGCGATCATTGCATTGTGTCAGTAGGTTCAGCAGCTTTATCCAGTGCAGTGCAATGCTCTGCAAACAAAATGTTCATAGTGCTGGGTGTCTCTCACATGTTTCTTACTTTCTCATGTTCCCTGTGGTCATCTTGTTGCTCCTGCTTAATGAGGTGAAAGTTAAAAGTAAAAAAGCATGAAAATCCAGAAAGAATGTTATCCTAAAATGCACTTTGGGCCCAAATAAGAATGTAGTCCGATGCTCAGGGATTAGTATATCACAGAAGCCAAAGTGCTACAAGACCCAAGGACTTCCCTAGGTAGAACGAGTATAATGTAAAGGTGTGTTTACTGGCCAAAAGAAAGCAGAGAAGAAAATGCGTGTAGCTGCTGTTAATTGTCTGTATTTTGTGCAAGTAAACGATATAATTTGATTGGGGTTTTTTTTGGTTTGTTTCTCCTCCTCTGTTAGTGTATAAACAATGAAGCCAGAGCATCAAACTACATGAGTTCTCTGAATTTACCAGACAAGACATTGCAGTTTGTTAAAGATCATCCTCTAATGGATGACTCAGTGACCCCAGTGGGAGACAGACCTCGCCTAGTAAAACGAGATGTGAAGTATACTCAGATTGTAGTAGACAGAGTCAGAGCTCTCAACAGCACCATATATGATGTTATGTTCATCGGTACAGGTGAGCTCTGCAAAACATTTTTTTAATGATGTACTGGTTCTTTATGCTGAAGTGTGTTCTAAGAGAAACTCTTGAGACTTCTGTATTTACAGTGCCTTTGCACCAACTGGTGTTTCATTGAAAAGTAAAGGTTCATGGTGAGTAAGTGGAGAATCTTACCTGCTTTGAAAAAGTATTGCAGGAAAGGAACTGCAAAACTGCAACGAGTGCAGCAGAACCAACATAGGATAATCCCCAAGTGGTCATTCTTTGTCCAAAAATGTTATTTCTTGCTCAGAGCTCTTTTGTGCCAATGGCAACCATTAAACTTGCCGTCATGAGTTGTGCGAACAGCAAGCAGATTGAGACAACTTTAAACAATTAAGCAATTTTTCCCTCTGCCTTTTTAATTTAAGAAGCTTACTTAAATATGTTGCTTTGTTGTTTCAGATCAAGGAGCACTGCACAAAGCTATCAGCTATGAAAATGGAATGCATATTATTGAAGAAACACAGCTTTTTCCAAACTTTGAGCCAGTCCAAACTCTCTTGCTTTCATCCAGAAGAGTAAGTGCTATAAGCATCACAGCATTCATCTCATTTTGCTCTTCCACAAAACATTTTAGTACCAGCTTGTAAGACTGACACGATGAAAGAAGACTGTCACTGTGCACAGAGCCAGAGGCTGCATCTGTAATTCATCGCACTACAGCAATGTCATGTATTGCCTGCTGCATTTCAGTGTGTTTGATAGGTAGCAGGCTTCTGAAGGTGTGTAGGTAGGGGGACACAGGTGCGCAGGTCTCCACGTGGACGCCATGTGCAGAAGCTGAAAGCTGTAAAGTATTTTAAGGTACCAGTTTTCAGGTTAGGAGTAACGTAGAAATCCTGACACCTTGTGGCCATTGCAAACAAGGAAAAACCGTCAGGGGTTTAGCAGAGGGGTGGTGTCCCTTTCTCAGGAACTAGACCTAAGAAGAGAGAACAGTCTTGTTTTGCAGACACACACATAAATGTGTAACTAATTGGTTTCTGCTGTCCCAAACCTTTCAGGCTTCTGCATGCTAGGTGTATCAGGGGAACGGTGGTGTTGGTGTGGCTCGGGGTGAGGACCTCTGGTGAGGTTCTGTCTGCCTGGCAGGGTACCAGCTGCATCTTTAGCTGGGAACACAAACCTTGCCGCAGGCTGCAAACCCAGCGGTCATTCTGCACTATTAATCAATTGCTTGGTTTAACCCTGGAGTGGTTTTATGACAGTGGGAGGATAGCCACTGTGTGTACTTTGTACATGAATTATGCTTCTGGCCCTAGATATTCAGACCTGCAGATCTGTGAATGTCTATGAAATTATTACCCTAAGCAGTGGCTTGTAACATCAGACCCTTCAAACTGGTGAAATTTTTGTTTTTTTAAAGGAAAGAATGGCTCTTTTGAAGTATCTGATAGTAATACTGGCATTCAGTAGCTACCTAGTGATAGATAAATGCTTTGCAACTAGGGATTTAGAAGTACTGCCAAGATATCTTAGAAACAGCTTTTTTTGTGGGATTTTTAATAAATCTTTGCATGCCAACATGATTAACTCATGGTAGAAGGGTGCAAGAGAGCTTTATGCCATAATTCTTTCAAGGTCAACATGCACACTTGTCCTTTCATGCTTATAATAGAAGTCTGGAGGACAGAGTATACTTTTGATAGATAAATGAAAATCAGTGATTAAAAACTTATGTGCTTATAGATTTCGGTAAAGATGTTTATTTTTATATGATGCATCACACTGGCAATTTAATATATATGTGTGTGTATATATTAAAGTTTGCTGATTTCCTCTGCTTCTATTTGCAAGGCAAGCTTCAAATGCCTTGCTTTGACAGGAGGTTTCAGCATTTACCCTGTGATAAAAGACAATGATAGATAACTCTTCTAATAAATATGCTAATGCTCATTGTTCTAATTTTGGGTAAATTCTGGGATCATTCATACACTGGCTTAACTATGATTCCCTCATTGCTTGGGAGTGGAAGGGAAGTGATAGGCGTTACAGCCTGACACCAAAGACAGATGATCTACAGTTTCAGTACACCCTTGGTAGCCAAGGCTAGTGTAGAAATGATGGCACTGAATTTATTCACTTTGGATCCAGGTGCCATATTCTCAATTCCTCAAGAATATCCTGAAAGGGGGCAGTGTGAGACATGGCATAGGGGCTGCATAGGAAATGTGCTGTCTTTCCACACAGAAACTTCTCTCAAAGCTTAGGATTGGGGGAAAAAAAAAAAAACCAACAAAAAAAACCAACCCACTGCATCCTGCATGGCACTGGAGTGTATCAGTGTGTAGCTTCAAGGTAAAACTTCCATGTTTTTAGAACAACTTCTGGCACATAAAGCTAACACCCAAAACTGAAGCAGTGCTGCCTAGCACATTTCCATAAAAGCAGTGGTCCTTTTCAGTGATGAGGAGTTGGGAGGTCAGGTCAGGTGCCAGTCCTGAAAGCTGTGTAATCATGGTACCACCCAAGCAGGGATTACTTCTGCACGCCAGCATCAAAACACAAGTTTCTACCTCCTTGGGTGTCACGGTCAGTTCATGGAAGTCCTTTGTAGAGGTGATACTGATACATGTAGTGGCATCCCATAGTAATTGATTAACCACAAGAAGGTAAAATTGTTACCCTGATGATGGGCTTGAGATCCCTCTGGAGTCAGAGTTCTTTCTGAACACATTACAGCAGTAGTCACCAGACCCTTCCGATATACCTTCACCTTGTTCAGAGGGCAGTGGGCAGTCAGATCAGCCTACAGTAGATCCTCGTAACTCCTGCTTGACTGAAAGATTTGATTGGATTTTTAAAAATGGTCTACTCGGCTCACTGCGTGTTCTCTGAACTCATGGATGTACCAGCTGTGAATCATGCTGAGACACTACAGCCCATGTGCAGTGTTGCTCTGTTGGTTGGGTGTTAGCTGGCAGAGCAGTAGCAAGATGAGCAGCGCTTGGTGCACTGGAGGAGCTTTCAGGCAAAGTGGAAAGCATTTCCTAGAAAGTCAGGAGTCTCCAACACTCCAGACTTTCTTCTGTGGGCACTGCAGCATAGTCCAACACTAACCTAAGTTAAATTTTAGAATCAGAGACTGTATTTGAATATATGTCTCTGAGGATTGATTCTCTTTGAAAGTCTATCTTCCAGCAGTGCCAGCAGATTCTGGTTTGATCCAGTTTTTTTCTTTCATCTTCCAGCATCAAGAGTTTCCTTGAAAGCTGTCTGCATGCTTCATATATGAGATGGATCCAAACTGATTTGTGCTCGGTCTTGTAGCTTCCTCTAGGGACTGTTGTTAGTCAGACTGCATCGCTCATTAGCTTAATTGTAAGATAGACTTCCCCGTGATCGTTGAATTAAAGAGACTAACTTGTTCAGAGTTCTTGTGGCAAAACCTCCTTACATCCATAGTGAAAGAGTGATAGTGAGCCCCCAAACCGAAATTCAGCCCTACAGTGCCTTGTTAGTTGTTTTCTTGAGGCCGTTTCTGATGTCTAGACCAAAAATCTGCACCATGAACATGAGATTTTTGAACAAGGTTCCTCTACTAGAAGTCTTCCTTGCATGTCTGCCCATTACTTTGTGACCATATTGATCCTGCTGGAGTCGAGCAGTCTTACTGCAGACATGACCCCCGAGTGCATTTCTACATACTGAGATCTGTACGGCTGCAGTACAGGAGAAGCCACTCTTGTGCTTGGATCCAGCTCATTTGCCATGACAACATAGTAGAGTGCCGATAAATCCACTTGGTATTCTGCTCAGGATGAAGCCAGCCCACTGCCAAGGTGGGTTGTGCTGTTTGGCTTTGTATGCACAGCCTCTCAAAAGGACTAGAGGTTAGGTCACTGCTAGCTTTGGGTCGCAATGCAGACCCCTTTCTTGAGGCTTTGCATAATATGTAAGTTTTGAGTGTACCTTCAGCCGTTGGTTTCCCTGAGCTTTGAAACAGATGAGTGAAATAATGCAGCTGCCCACCTTTTATGAGAAGGCCGTTTGAGATGAGTGTGGTCTTTTCCTGCTGTGCTCAGTGAGACATGTTCGGGTTCCCCAGCAATGGTGGGTGAAATAGCCATTCTGTTGATATCCCGCTTTTCCTAGGTGTCAGGCCAGTGCTGTTTCCTGTGAATACTCTCTGGTGTTCCTCTTTGAGTAGCAAGTAGGCAGCTGCATTCGACTCTTCCAAGACTGATGCTGATGTGGCTGCAGAGACCTGACTGGTAGAAGAGCTGAAGGCAGTAGGACTGCTTTGGGTTAACAAGAGCAGGTCCCACATACAGCAAGCCTTGCCTGTTCAGGCTTGTGCACACCTGCTGCAGCCTTGTCATCAGCACAAGCTTGCCTTGCCTTACAGGATTGTCGGTGCATTGGTATTTGTGGAAAAACTGTGTGATAAAACCGTGGTTAGACTTGGTGACTTCCCGATTTCACAAACTGTGTCTGTTTCAGGTTTTTGTTCTTTTGTCTTTTTGCACTTCAGCATCACTAAATATTTTCAAGATAAGTTTTCCTTTCTAGAAGTATAAGCTAATAAAAATGTGTACTCCCCTCATGCCTCAGTTTTTAGAAATACAGCTGTACATATGTTAGGTTCAACTCTACTTTTAGTAATTCTTAAATTGTTTCATGAATTAGATTATTCAGCTTTGAGAAAGTGATTGGCTGTGGGGTTTTTTGTTGTGCCTTGTTTCTGTTTTCTAGGGCCAAAGATACCTCTATGCTGGTTCAAATTCTGGTGTGGTTCAGTCTCCAGTGGCATTCTGTGACAAGTATACCACTTGTGTTGACTGTGTTTTAGCAAGGGATCCTTACTGTGCTTGGAAACCCCTTGAAGCTTCCTGCATTGATATTTTTAAAGAAAGTGAAGTCGAAAGGTAATGCTAGTCTTTGATTACCTTACATTTACACTCAATATTGCCAATAACTGGCAATTTTTAACTGAATATTTTAAAATAGAGACTTCTTCCTATCCACCTACGTTTGCTTGTGCTGTTCCGTTAAGATGAATCTTAGTACGAAAGGATGGGCAGGCTGTAGGAGACGAGATTTGAAGTTGTAATACTTGGGCTTCCCTTTACAGGAGCTGGATTCAGAACATTGGTGGAGATGCATCTTCTTGTTCTGGTGAGTTAGTCTTTGAAGAGCTCTTTCACGTGTCTGGGTGGAGAGGTGAAAGACTTGTGTTCAGTTCAGCTTGTGTTTTTGATTATCTGGCCACTTCTTTATTTTAATAGGTATGAGATTCTGCTTCTGAATAGTTGAGCATCTCTACAGCCTGCATGTTATCTTAAAATGTCTGTGTTTGTATACATTTCAGTGTGCAGCGCACACACCCCTGAAATGAATGGGGGTACCTCAACAGCGACTTGTGAATGAAAGCAGTATTTACCATAAGTACTTCTAGTGCAGTACTTCTAGTATCATTTCTCTGTGATACAGCATTTCACATTCTGCTGTGAGCCTTGTGCTTGGTTATTGCTGCTGGATCAAATGAAATGACCATGAAAAAAAGCTGGTTTTATGGTAAGAGAGAGGGGCAGCTCAGAATGTGGTACAGAGCCACTGAAGTACCCTCCATAGTGCTCTAAGGCACATAACCACAGGCCCTTGCTTTATAGCATGGGATGCTGCCACCAGATCAAGGAGATCTTAAAGAAGAGTAGTGTTACAGGACTAAGCTGCAGTAAACAAAGCTCTTGAGAGTTTGATATACTCAGTTTTATTTCTAATTCAAGCGAAACATGGACCACTATGAGGGTGTTACTTGTTAGTTTTTTCATTAATTTATGGTGTTGCATTGTGGGTGTGCGGTAAGTGCTGATACTTTTTTGGAAGACTTTGTTTGACTTGAGTAACAGCAGTTTGTTCAGTTTCTTCTTCCATGTTTTGTAGTTGCGGATTTACTTAAAATGTACCAATTGCATACAAAGCGATACAAAGTTCAGCATCTTGCCTCAAACGTTGACTGACTGGTTTCAGATGCATGCTCAGTTGTGGATCAGCAAGGTCTCATCTTTTCTGGAAGTGGAGGCTGTGTTAGAGTTTGAGGTGTCCTGCCTCTTAGTCTGTCTTAATGTCTTGCATGCAGCTGTAGCTTGGTATTTCACTGAGGTCCTTGCATGCTGTCATCTTGGACTTGTGAGTTAATCTGAATGCTGTGATCTTTAAGTTTCTGTTATAAGACTATAGCACAGTCTCGTGAAACTGTATGGATTAAAGCTAATGGAAATGATTGCTGATGCTCTGCACCTTTATTTTGGTGTTCCAGATAAAGTAAGAGAGAATTCCCTACAGCATACATTCAAGCATGGGAGCACAGCAGAACTCAAGTGTTCTCAAAAGTCCAATCTGGCACAGGTAGTTTGGAAGTTCAAAGACGATGTACTGAGAGTGGAAAGTCCCAAGTACCGTCTGCTGGAAAAGGCACTGCTCATCTTCAATTTATCAGAAGGAGACAGTGGTGTTTACCAGTGTTTGTCAGAAGAAAAAGTGAAGAATAAGAAATTCTCTCAAGTGCTAGCTAAGCATGTTTTGGAACTGAAAAAGATCCAGCATACCACAGCAGGCCCCACCACAGCAGCTGCACCAACAGAAGGTAATAGCCGTGTGCCAAAAGTGTCAGCTGTATCAACTGAGGGGTCTACTGCTCACACCTCGACCACTCTTATGGTACCAATCACAACAGCAAGGATAGTAACAAAGCCCATTGGCCCTGTCCTAACAAGTGCAGCCTCCAAGACAGAGCACTTCAATTCCATTCCTGACACGGTCCCAGAAAAGACGATGTTCCTCAAGTCAAACGATAACTTCCTGTTGATGTTCCTCTTCCTCTTCTTTTTTATTCTGTTCTTGTGCCTGCTCTCTTACAACTGTTACAAAGGGTACTTGCCAGGGCAGTGCTTGAAATTTCGTTCTGTCATGCTGCTTGGTAAGAAGAAAACTAAGTCAGATTTTTCTGATTGCGAGCAAAGTGTCAAGGAGACGCTGGTGGAGCAAGGCAGTGTCAGCCATCAGAGCGGGGAGCAGCTGAAGCCGGCACACGACACTGGCTACGAGACTGAGCCCGACTATGGGAACAGCCAGCTGCAGCCTGGGGATTCACAGGTGTCCCGAGAGGCCAAGGACAAGCCCTTCGATGTCAAGTGTGAGCTCAAGTATGCCGACTCAGATGCAGAGGGGGACTGAAGGACCCAATCGTTCATTTCAGTGGTGGAAATCAGCTGCAGTCCTGTGACTGTTTGAGCGCAGAGAGCGGGTGTGACAGCTGAGCCATAGTGGGGATTACATGCCTGAGCTGTACAGCAAGCCAATTTGTGTTCGGATCTCGCCAGATTAGAGAAGCGGTGTACTTGTCTGCAGACCATAGCATCTTGTGTTGTACTGTCCCTTTTGTTTGTTTTTGCTAAATGGCCAGTTTCAGATCACCATTTGTTCCCAATTTTCCCCCCACCAATCGCTTCACTCTAGTGAACAGTTACGTGCTTGTTCTTCAGCCCTGTTCTTCCATAGGATACAAGTAACTTTCTAATTCAACTGGCTTTAAAAAGTACTTCAGTCTACACATATTTTTAGCTGCCATTAAAAAAAGACCTAGTTTCATTTTAATTCCAAATTGGAAATTAAGTTTAGTTTTATCAGATTGGTAAATTATAGACTTTTGTCCAGATTGGGACATTTTTTTTTCTTTGCTTCTTGTGATTATTTTTAGTTTTATGCTTTCTGTTTTGGCACACTAGGTCTCTTTTAGTTAATTGAAGTTATTTTTAACTGCTCTTTAAGTATCTTAAATGTTAAGGTATAATGGGGATATAGCATTGGCTTGATTTGTGTAAGACTCAGGGATAATCTTGTTTAAAGGCTTTTTTTCTTTGCTGCTTTCTAGAAATTTAGGTACAACAAATATCAGTACAAAACATGGAGTAAGTGGCGGAGGAGGAAGGAAATAATAGATTTAGGAATACTTTTCCTCGCTCCCCCCGTTCCCCTCCTGTCTCCCCCCTTCTGCCTCCCACTCCCACCCTTAACCAGCAAGCTGGACGTAGTCACATTCTATTTTCTATACAAAACTGGATCTTTTGTTAAAGTGAAACAGTACAGGCAAGCAGCTGTCAGTTAGCAGTGACACAGAGAGAAGTTTTTTGCACTGTGGAAGTGAAACAGGAGTTGAGAAGAATTAACTACAATAATTCAGCTAGTGACGTGCTGGAATGGACTGTTAGGATACAGCCTGATGAGAAAACATTGCTGGTTTGGTTTTTTTTTTCAGATTCAGAAATAACTCAGCTTCTTTTTGTGACAAATCTTTGCAGCGTCACCCTTTCTGGATGACACCTTGCAATCTCCTGTGCAACTGGAGACTGAAACTGGAGCTGCTCAAACAAGCATTTGAACTGTTTATGTGAATCATGCCTGCAAACGTGACAGCATGCATTTCTCAGCCTGGTTCACAGCAGCACTGTTTGTCTGTAAAAGCATTTTGTGCGGTACAGTCCTGAAGAATTGTTCCTCTCACTGCATCTTTCTGTAAATACTGCTAGAAGTAGAATACATTTGAACAGTAAATAGCAGTATGCCTGGGCTGCTTTTCTGTGTTCAACTTTCATGCGAACATAATTTAGACCATCTTAGTGTAAACAGTTTATATTTTATAAGATTCAGTTTGGTTTTATTTTTCTATTTTTAATTATGTACATATAACAGAATAAATATTAAAATAAATTGTATTATATCTTGACTTTTATGAAACTTGAGACAATGACACTGCTTTCCGTATTTCAGGTACCTAGTGCTCCTTTTGGTTTCTTTTAAGGGGGAAAAATGAAAACTTTTGCTATCTGCAGCTGATTCTCTTAGCTTTAGTTGAGTGGGCTATAACCCAGGGGAGTGGGATTGGAAGGATGGAATAAGAAACGTGGGTGAAGGAGGAAAGCACTCTTCTCTAGGGGCCTAGGGACACTTCCTATTAATACCCTCCTAAAATTCATTTGTCTTTTTGCATTATTTATTCAGTGTGTGATGTATTTCTTACAACTTTTTTCCTTAGTACCCTTTCTTTTTTTCTTTTCTGTCCTCTTCTGTCACACAGCCTCATCTCCTATACCTTTCCCTCCTACTGGTACCTCCTTTTTGTCCTGTGTGGGAAGTGATTCACCTCCTTCACCCACCAGTACCCAGCCTGATGTTTGGTCTAGCACAGACCCTGTAAAGGTCATGTTGTTGCCACCTTTCCTAAGTGACCAGGCACAGCATGTTAGTGTCCGGGGACCCTTTCACCTCTTCTGTCAAGCCACAGGTAAGTTGGAGGACACCTGTATAAACAAGCATTTTCTGCATTAGAGGTTTAGATATGTCCCCCTGTTTTCCTTTTTTGCTGTCTTAAAAAAAAGGAGAGAGAGAGAAAGAAAAAGACTATTTTAGGATGTATTGTCAGCATGCTGTTACCAAGAATCTGGCACTGTGAATACTGTACTGTAAAATGCAGGCTCTGATTTAGCAGCCTACTTTAGCATATTAATAGTCAATTGATTTTAATAGACTCCCTTGCATGCTGAAGGAGTTCACTGAGTCGTGGTTGCATAAGGCTGTTTAAATATTTTCACTGCCAGTGTGTATGCCACTTAAAAAATACACTTCTGTTGGATTTTAATTTAGTGTCTGTTCTGGACCAGGTCAGTTACTCCTTTTTAGCCCTAACTTATTTCAAGTGGTAAAGTACTTGCAGTAATGACAAATTATGAAGAATATATTATCTGATGTGTACAGGAAAAGGACAAAGCTATTTTTTCTATAGAATTCCAGCATTTGTCAGCTTTTGTTCAGATAGTAGTTTCCTGTTTAAGATGAGTGAGATTTAATGGATCTAAACAGGTCTTCAGATGTAACCTTTTTCCTTAAAAGAACAGATTACAGATAAGGATTACTAAGTAGTATTGTTTCATATTGGTCTGTCTCTAGTAAGTGTGTATGAGTGTTACATACACTCAGATCGAAATGCATGAATCTTTATTACAGTAGGTCTAAAAAGAAGAACAGAGTTGTAGAATCATGTAGTTTAGAAAAGACCTTTCAGCCGTAATTTGTTCACTGTTGCTATACACAATTCAGAAACTTTGTTGTTCACCGTGAAAAAAATTGTAATAATAGCATAAATAGCACAAAGGATTTAAACAGTCTGATAATAGTGCTACAGATCTGGAATTTATTTTAAAATTACTTTTTTCATCTGCAATATCTGATTTAACATGGCACTCGTGCTGGTTTTTAAAAGTAATTGAAATTGCCTTGGCATTGAGACTTAAAAGATGGAGCGGAGTCCTGAGGTTCGACTGTGGAATTCAATCCTGAGGTGGTGGGGATGAATAGTGGAAGCTGTAACAAGAATCAGACGTCCAAGAGATGCAGTGATGGCTCAGGCACAGGCAAAATGAGTGAGCTGTGGAGGCATTTCTGACTTCTCTCAGAAAGCAGTGAAGGACTGGACTTCGTGTTAATGGGTGGGGGATTTACTGCCTTTGTGAAATGACATTTGGCTGATACATCCATCACACTCTTCTCTTACCCAGAATTACAACTTCATTCCATTGATCTTTTTAGAAAACCTGACAAATGCAAACCAGCCTACCAAACTGATGCAGGTCTAATGTATCTTTCTGGGATCTGCATGGGAGGATATACGACTCTTTTGTGGGGGAGGTGGGGATGGGGCTAAGCAAATGCTTTTACTAGGAGGGAATTTGTTCACATTCCTCCAATATCTGTTAATATTTATATAAACGTACCTGTAATGGAATCTTATTTCCCTCAGCTATGAATATAAGGTAAAACGTGTTTGCAAGGGGCAGAAGGGTTAAATGGGACTGACAAGAGTTAAATGCCATACCTGGTCTTCTTCTTAAAGGATAAGGTATCAGCAAATGCGTGATGCAAATAAATAGACTGCCACATCATTCAGGCAAAAACCTGGAGCTCATTTTTAATTAAGTTTCTAATGTTATTTTTATGAGAATTAGTGAATCTCTTCCTCGTTTTTTTTAAATTGTAAATGTCTGTTTCAAGCTGTCTGGAAGCTCAGCAGGAGTAGGTGAGTTCTGTTACTCATTTCTTAGTCATCCCACATGTTTTGACCTGAAAGCTCACCCAAGGATAATACTTTACAACCTTGTAGCAGGCTCATTGCAACAACCTTAAAGTGGGTACAGCACCAACAGCCACTTGTCACCTATTGTGTGGTGGTGTTTTTTTTAAAAATGAGCTTTTCAAGAATGGAGTACTCCTGCCCTTCGTGAAAAGGACAGAATAAATCCTTCACAAACTGCCTCCCAGTTCCTCTCTCTGCTCCCCTGAACTGTGTCACATCTTCACATTTTTTCAAAGATGTGTCTGCTAGATACACACTCGAGCAAATGCTAGGTTTCCTGTAGAATTTATCTAATAGAACTTTTCTCTCCCATTACAGACTTTAAATCCTTTAAAGACATTTGAGGCAGGCTTCAAATAAGTTGAACAAAATACTGCACCATTTGGTGCAGGGGAGAGGTGGTGAGTTAGTGATGTATGCACCTGCTTTATAATTTCTCTGGTGTGGTCTGTTGCATTTGGATATAATGGAAACACCTTTTCTAGCAGTTCTCGTTCTGCTTAAAAATGTTTTTCTGCTGCCTGCTCCACCACCTGTAGACTAGTTTATTCTTGATCTTAACTTTACAGATGAGTGACATACTAGAATGTCCCGAGTATGCTGAGCAACGATTTAAATCCATTTATAATCAGGAACAGTGTAAAACATTATGCTTTATTTGTGTTTCTGGCCTGCAGTCAGACTCCCTGTGTCCATGGTGTCAGTAAGTCTTAACGTCCTCCCTTAGTCTGTCTGAAGCTGGAGCTTTTCCATAATGGGTTTCTTAATTTTCAGTCTCATTAAATTAATCCTGGAAGTGAACGTGATAGTTCTGTAAACTCAGAAATCCTTTTCAAAAGAGTTATTTCATGGGGATATGAAGATGGGTGTTAACGCCCATGTACAATGCCTGTTCCCTGTGGTTATGCTATTCTGAAGACAGTGCCAGAAGGCTTCCCACATGGAAAAGATCCACAGCTTGCAAGAGTCAGAATTGCACACGATTCACTACAGTTTTTCTCTCTGGCGAAGCCTGAAGTTGCACTGAAAGACATGCAGAAGGGTGGGGAAAACATGATGCACCGCTCTTCACTAGTCACTGCAGCACACCGAGTGAAGTCTGGACAGAGCGTCTGCAGAGTTATGTCTGAACCAGACATTGCCCGAGGCTGTGCCCAGATGTTGAGGGTTGGCTGTACTGGTGTCACCAAGTACTGGTGCAGCACGGGTCTCAGGAGTGGGGCTCAAAAGTCCCCATACCCCAAGGGTGTGCCCAGTTCGACCCTGGGAAGAGGAGCTTTTCTGTTGGAGACTGATTTACCCAGGGAAATGAGGAAGGTTTTTCACTGGGACTGGCTTCATAAGTCATTCTTGGGTGAGATTTTTCAGATTAATTGCATCCCCAGTGATGCCCTGCGGTGGTCTGGTTGGCTAACCTGGTTCCGTGCCTTCAGAGCTCAGTTGGAGCGGCACAGGTGTGTGCAGCACCCGGAGCAGACGGAGCATGCCGGCGCCCGAAGGTGCAGTGCATTAGGCAGTGCATTACAGCGTGTCAATCTATTAAAATGGAGTTTACTTCAGTTGTTACTTTGTTGTACTCTTACCAGAACAGAAATATCACATAGCAATTTTCCATGGACACACACAACTGGTTCTGTAACCAGCTGCAGTTTTCCAGCTCTTTTTTTTTTTTTTTTTTTCTTTTTGTGAACTGTTGTACAAAATAGCCCCCAGAACACCTCTTCCTGCCTTTGTTACTGAGTGTTTCTTAATAATTATGCCGGTGGACAGATACATAATTTGGTTTTGGAACCCAAAAATAGTTTAAGTGGTAGCCTAGAAATGAAAAGTCTCCATCTCCCAGGACAGTTCCGTCCACTGCACAAATATTTTAAAACTCTAAAATTTTTTAATTTTTATGCAGTATTTACATGGTGATGCTTTGTTGAAGCAGTACCCTTGACTTTAATCTGTGTAGTTGCATAGTAATGTAAGTGGTTGTTTTATCTTCATCCTCATGGGAATGCTAAGTTTGTACCTTGTTAAACATTTACATATCCCACTTTACGAATTAGCTTCTCCGCAGACCTTTGGTGTTTCACCATATGCTGTCTGCCTACTGTAGCATCTTTGGCTACAGTAATCTGATAGTAGCTGTTACTTCGCAATTTTGCAGTTTTGTATCACTTCTTTCAGTGATTTCTGCACTGACTGAATATTCATCACTTAAAGGCATCTTGGTACAACAAAACCATTCCTTTATACAGATCTCTGACATGACACCTGCCTTTCATTATTTGAGATGCATGTGGAAGATAAATTGAAAAATTAAATTGTTTCCTTAATATAGTAGGTTATAAAATCACATAAATACTGCAGACCCATTTTGCATAAAAATCAGAGACCTAAAAGTATCCTCATAATTTAATGGCCATATCTTAGGGCTACAGTTATCTTACTAGAACATTGGCACTTCTTTTTTCAGACATCAGGGCCTGCTGCGGCACCCTTACATCTAACTGTATGCAAAACCAGCAGCATTAAACACCTTTAAGTGTTGGTGTTATTCTGGCTATGATGGCTTCCTCCACAGTGACTTCTGTAAGACAACTGAAGATTAATTTCTGTAAGGACTGTGACATGGATGATGCATTCTTGAATTCTGGCATCAACAGCACATTTTGAAAAATTTCTGTAGAACTTCCTTCCGCTGTGCACTTCTATATGTAAAGGCTATAGTCAAGCTAAGAAATAGGTGGAAAGGTGCGCAGAAAAAAATACTTTGTTTTTTAGACTATATTATTTTCTTGTAAGGACTAGAATAAGCTCAGTATAAACATAACTCAAGCATAAGGCACATCAAGTTAAAAAAAGGTGAGAATTAGGAAAAGTTGAGAGTAAGAGTGTCTTACTAATTCTTCCTCAAAAGATTTCCTTCATATTCTTTTTTTCTGCTGAACAGAACCTTACCTTGCAGTGTGCAGCTGACCGCATTCATACAGGTTTTTCCTGTGCAGTGAATAAGAGGTGCGGTTGGGAAAACTCTACCTGTGTGACTTTTGATAATCAATAAATGCTTAAAATGTAAGAGACACCAAAACATTTTTCTCCCCATTAAGAAATCAGTCCAGTTAGGACTAGTAATTGTAGCCTGCAAATAATTATTACTGTTGTAACATGCTTAAAACATTTCAAACTGCGTGCGTGTTGTGGTGTATCCCATATATACCAGTAGGTAAGTGTTCTTGTACACTCGTTGGTAAATTTTACCACCTACATCATACGTCAGCAGAGGGCTTAGGTAAATTAAGCCCATTGCATCGTTTTAAAAGTTTTTGATTGGTATCTGAATGGTTTGAATAAGCTATCCTTTTGAGAAAATTTGTCAAAAAGTCTCCTCTGAGCCCAAGGGAAAGAGCCAGTTACCCCTGTGAAGGAGGAGCACCTCTGTGAAGCTGAAGCTTTGCTGCTTAGTTGTAGTTCAGCTCTTCAGCTTCTGGAATTGGGTGTTGCTCAGGCCGTTTCCAGAGATCAGCTGATGTCACCACAGAACAGGCAGTATTCACCATTTGAACTTAATAAACATGCAATTATGGGGGGACTAGAAAGGTACAAGGAAAAGAGGTATTACAGAATCCATGCAGCTTTTGTAGTATGACTAGGTGCGTATAAAAGGAGTTTTCCTTCACGCTGGGGTCTTTGAGATCCCAAAGTAACTTCTTACTTTCAGCACATGTCTTCTTTCAGGAGAGGGATTTCACTTGGGTGGGTATTTGTTTCCATGTATCATTTACTTAGGTTTTACTTGACCTCCCAGCTTAGCCTACCTTCTTTTGCAATTCAGCATTAATGTTTAAACTTTTTCTCTTTGCAGATATGCAACTCTGAATCAGTAATGTCTCAGCCTGGAGTCATACACTGGTACTAACTCCTAAACATTGGCTATGATCAAGAAGCTGTATTTCCCACTCCTGCCTACAGATATGTGATGGTTTTGGAGTGGTGTCTGAGTCTCTGGAGCATAATCACAACTTTATGCTCTTTCTCCCCAGAAATTCTTGTTGTTGCTAACCCCACCAGCCCAGTTTTCAAAGTGACTACATGTGCACTTTGTTTTTCTTGTCTTTCCCGTGAGAGCTACAACCTGTAAACTTGTAATAATTAATCCCTCAGTGTGATGGCTGATTAACTGGGTAATGATTTGGAACACAGTTCTAACTTTTTTTAATTTCAGCAGAAACTGCTTACCAGAGCTGCTTCAACGTGTTTGTTGTGTGTGTTGTCCCCTCAGTGGAGATGACTATCTCATTTCTGTCTCTTCCAGTCATCTTCCTGCTAGACTGGCCTAACAAGTGAAGGAGCAAAAAGCAATACCTTGCGCTCTCCGGAGAGCAGGAGTGATTTCTGGACAGCATGCTAAAATATGCTCTCCAGTTTTCTTGATTTTATTTTAAAACTTCATGTAGTAGCCTCGTTAGCTGGCAGGAGGGCCAAAAATAAGTAAGCAAACTCAAACTGGAAGCACTTTTTTTTTGTTTTTCTGCCAGTCCTTTGTTCTAGCTTGCTAGTACTTAATTATTCTTAATGGATTCCAATTGCAAAATCTTTTTTTGGACTTGCTCAGAGACTAGCTAAATAAATTCTGTTCATGCTGGGAAATGTGGACAGTTATGAATTGCATTTCCACCTCATAGGCAAGTCAGCCATTTTCCCAATCTGCTTTTAAATTCCATTCTGTGAAGGCGATGCTGTGCCCTATGTCGGCCTGCATCTCGCTGCCAGTGGGCTAAGATACTTCCAGCTTTCGCATGGTTCACAGACCCGTAATTTAACAAAGGCATCAGGTTTTTGGAGGAGTATGTTATGCGTTCTTCAGTATGAATTACTTGGTGTTTGAAGTAACATTCTTTGTTGGCATTTCAGAGAGGTCTGATTTTCTTGGTCTGCCCCTACTTTAAAGCAAAACCAAACCAACCACTGATAAACAAAACCAAAAAACCCACATTATCTGAGGGCTACCTACTTTGTACACTATTTTCAGAAAACTGCAAAGATGTTTACCTCAATTTAAAGATTCTTTCTTTCCCCACTTTTCCAATCTGTTTCCCTCCTGATTGCTTCATTTACTACTTATTTTCCTAGCTTGTCAGCAACAGTGATTCAGACTTCTACAACTCAAACAGTGTCCAGCCTTAAATTTAACTTTCATTCAAGTACAGGGTTGTGCTGGTGGTAGTTTCCCATAATAAAAATTGACTGACCTTCTTCTATGCTAATTTTGGTCTCTGACTTAAAATATAATCTTTCTGCACCCAGATTACAGTCTTTAAAAATTAATCCCTGCCCTGGATGACACCTTCCAATATGATCTTTGTTTTCTGAAATTTGGGATGTTTAGTTCAGTAGCATTCAGTACAAGCCAAAGCTGCAAGCTGGATAGCACGTGTTAAATCCAGATGCCACTTTTTAATTTTTTTTTTTTTTAAATCTGCTGCATGTTCTGAGCTGTGGAGAGAGTTTCGGTGTATATTGGAGAATACAGGGGAGTTTTTCCCAGACCTAAACTTCCCGTCACTGTGGATAAGCCTCTGGTAGCAGTTCTATGTCAAGGTTACAGGAATTCGTAAATAAGACTTTCTGTCACCCTGCTAGAGTACCTGTCAGTTATCTTCAGTGGATTTCAAATGCGCTGTCAACTTTACCCAGCTCACCTCCCTCTGTCTTGAAGTGTTTCTCTAAGTAATTCATAAGAAAGCTGTGTTTTAATGTTACCCTTCAAAAACTGTAAAAAATGAGGAAAAACATTAATAACAGGGTAGCACTTCTGCATAGTTCACTACATGGCTCATTCGGTGGCTTGTGGACCCTCTACACAGCTCTGCAAGCTGCAGCATTTGGCAAAAGGAAGTAGCTTGGCCTGTTCTCGCCCTCCTCCCCCACCCCAGCCTTTGTCAGTGAGCTCTACTTAATCCATAATGTCTTGCTTTTTATCTCCAAGCTTTCTTGAAAGCTGCATCTCTATCAGGATTTGATGTGTATATGGCAAATGCTTAATTTGGTACAGTTCAGCCAGGCGCATTAGCATGCTGCTCTGAATAGGTGGCTGTATACTCCAATTCTTTAAGTCTGGTTTTATTTATTTATTTTAACCTAAAACAGAATTTGTAGCAGTGATTCAGGGATTACAATTAGATTGTCGTAGAAGTTTACAAGCAGCTGCAGTGCTTTATGTTTTTAATGCTATCTACACCTGCTGAAACTTTACCTTGTGGAAAATCTTGAGGCAAAACCACCTGGGTATTAAATGAATGGTTTGTGCAAGTCTGCCTGACTTGACATAGGTCAGAAAATCCATTTTGCTAGCAGAAACTACCTGGACAGTACCTGGGCTGTTACTCCCTGGGCAGTACCATTTTGCTCAAAGTGCTGAAAGCAGAGAAAATGACACCTATATGAAAAAGTAGCAAACACTTCCTCAGCCACTGGAAATTACGAAGGGCTTATACACAGAAAAGAGGTAGGGCAGACAGTGCAGCAAGGTGGTTTTTTTTATTTTTGTTTGCCAATTCTTAACCCTTCCCCTTCTAAAAGTGTTACGGTGGTGAAATTGAAGCAAAGTTTTCAAAGTTAACTGTCTGAAATACCTTTCATTGTTGCTAAAACATAGCTACTTATATACCTAGACTGATGTGCTGTTGAATTCTCTGCTCAAGTATTCATTTAATGACTTTTTTTAAATTTTTTTCACGCATTCTTAAAACGGATGGCAAAGTAAGTAGATCAAATGCCTTAGAACTTAATTTTAAAAGTTTGCACTAGGCATGTAATTAATTTGTATTACAGTAACAACAGCAAGTGCAGAGTATATGTTCATAGTAGTTCACTTTATCATCAAAAAATATTTTCTAACCGTTACATCTGAGTCTGAAATTGTCACCCTAGAGCCGTAGAAATCTTGCACTTGATAACTGTGATTCAGTTTTTGCAGATTAAACTGTTTCACAGTGTGTTTTTATTATTGCTCAATACTGAAAAGGAAAGCAAGTACAAAATAATAGCACAGTGCCTGGAAACTGGGGATAAACTGCAGTGAAATGTGAAGACCAGTAAAAACCCTGACTGGTGCTTGACCCTAGGTTTTGCTGTGGGCTGACTTGTATGAGTGGGGATGAGTGTCTCTCTGTGGGGATTTCCAGTGCTGACCGCACAGAAAACAAAGGTAAGGTAACAGCCCAGTTGCAACTTCTTGAAGGGCTGACGTGAAACAACACAGCTTGCAAAATTTCGCATGTAAGGAAATGCTTGGATTTTGGTCTTTTGGTGAAACCTGTGTCTAAACTGAGCTTTTGGCAGATTTCCAGAGTGATTGTGATCTTTACCACCAGAAAATAAACCAGGTTCTCTGATGTGAACAGTAACATTTGAAGTAAGTTTAGAGAAGCCTCCTGCACTGAACATGCCACTTCCTCCCATGGCCCCAAAATGGATGGCATTTTTCAAGCTTAGGGTTTTAGTTAATGGCCCTACTCCCATGTGTTAAGGCTTGAACTACTGCAAATAAAACTCAAGCACCTGGCTTTTAACTTTACAATGCTGGAGCAGTAACTCTTCTATGCTTGGAAAAGTTCCTCCTGAGGCTTGTGCTGCAGCACTCCCTCTTGCTGATCTCCACTGCAGTCAAGTTGGTCATAACGTCTCCAAGTCAGCCTGACCTCTGCGAACAGTATCTCTTAATTTCATTTATGTATTGATGCTGTGTGAGATTTGAGGCATCTGTTAGAAATTATAATCAAGTGTTTTTGAAGATAGGTTTCTACTTCAAAGACTTTTCTTTTTAAGATTTCTATCTTTCTGCTGTGCTTGTTTACTTAACTGTTCCTCCCACTTGTCCACATTCCAAATTCAGCATTATCTTACTGAAATAATTTATTCCTGGTTCCAGACTTCCCATGATTTTAGCAACATATAAACTATCCACTGTTAATTGTAGAGTAAGTACGATCATCAAACTTTTTTTGAGTGTGTGCACTAGGCTGTTTTCAGTTCAGCATATGCTTGCCCTCTTGACTTTGTCAGAGCTGTTGTCAGTCCTTAAGAGAGATTGTGCCACTTCCCTACCTCCCTCTTTCCCTCAGAAATAAACCCTACCAGGCTTTAACTAGGTCCCATTCTCTATCATTCACCCTTACTACTAATTTCTGTCTCCATATTTGTAGTGTATTAGTTTCATTTCCAAATGAACTTAACATATGCTGCGGAAGTGCACAGATCTAAAGACTACCTTCTTTTTTTGTCTGCCTGCATAATTAGCTAAAAAGTAGTTGATTTTCAGTACACTAGCTTAGAATCAAATCTTTTCCTAAAGAAAAATGCCACACGGATTTGCAATCAAAAACACTCATAGTAAAAACTGACTTCTGTAGTAGGTAACCTGTTCTCTCAAGAAATACTTACAAAAATAATTTGTTTTCTTTTTACCCCAAATTTCCCTTTATGTATTCTCTTCCTAAGGTTAGTCTGGATCCTAGGCCCCAAGGGAGAAACAGGCATGCTTTAAACATCAGAATTACTGCGAAGTTCTTAGCTTGGCCCACATGTCTTTTAAATGAAAAGGCTCCGATACTGCCAAATACACTTCAGCCAACCTTGCTAATTTTCTGGGAACAGCTGTTCTGGTCTTTGGGCTACTGTCAATCTCTTGATTTATTCAAATTCTGTCCTCACAGGGTAAGACGAATAACGGCAATGAGACTGGCTAAGAGATTAGATTGCTCTTTGTTGTTGATCCAAGCTTCTCCCAAGTTCTGTCTTGCCTAATTGCCTGCTGTGACTAATGATTCTGTGCTTTTTCCAATTCTGCTTCTTTCACTATTAGTTCCAGCATCTTTGACACACAGAGTTCTTGAACTTTCTCCCTCCTGGCCTTTATTTCAGATTTTGCAAGGCATGTCTCAGATGGGTTCAGCTTCATACCAGAAGCTAGCTTGCTCAGCAGCAGGCAGTGTGGCCTAGCTCTACAGGAAATCATATAGGGAGAGTGCTGGTGTTCAGCATCAGCTGTGTCGTGTTTGTGGGGTAAATTCCCCCTTGTGAGAATAAAGACAGAATTCCTTTACATGTATAAACTAATTTACAACTTTGGCTTGAACCTCAATTACCAGTGCTAGGTCCTTTTTCACCCCAGGTTTCTGGAATTTCAACTGAAGAAACCTAAGAAACATTACAATCAACCACTTAGGCTTTTGAGCCTAATCTTGAGGTCTTAGGCTTTTGTTTTCTTGTCAAAGACTCATTTTGTATTTTCTTAGAAAACAAGCTGACTGATGTATCTACAGGTCCGGGTGGCTCCTACTTTGTCTGGAAGAAGAATGGACAGAAGATGAAGGCATGCATCACTGAGCAATCTCATATGCTGTTTGCTGGCAGAGTGCATATTCTGAGTTGGGTGAAAGATTCAGTATCAGAAGATACAGAATATAAATGTTCATTAATCTCAAAAGCTGGGAACACAACATCGGAAGTGCTCATCACAGTGGAAGATAAAGGTAGGCTGGTTTTGAATGTATGCCATGTCTGGCCTGACTCTGACAAGCAGTACAGCTCTGTAGTTTTCACCCGTAAAACATGTGCATATCTGAAGAATGGTAACTCTTGCTTATTGAATGGGTATCCACTTCAGTTGTTTATGGAAAGGTAGAAGGTTTTAGAGCCACAAAAATTCCTTTCTCCATCTCCTCCCAAAAGGACTAATCTGCAAATCAGCAGTTACGGTCTTAGAAATGAAACTAAAACTGCTAAACTAATGGAGACACATTGGAAGTCAGAAGAGTACTAAAGATGTAAAAACAGGTACTCTGCCAGAACTCTGCAGGGTAATGTAGAAAAATTCTTCAATGCCAAGGAAGTGCAATGGTAAAGAGAAACACTCACCACCCAGGATTTTTTAAAATCAGATGATTTGCAGACCACCTGTAGTTGGGCAGGCACAGTTCCCACCCTAAATGGGCAGGAGGTCAGTTAGCCAACTTCAGCAGCTGTGCAAGATCTTCAGGTAGCCCCAGCTGACCAATGCAACGTGAGCATCATCTGCAACTAGCTTTTGAGAATTTATCCAGGCCTGGAGAAGGTCTTAATAGTCTTTAACAAGACAGCAGTAAAAAGAAGGATGATAACAGTATGCATTTTCTTGGCAGGGTGAAGGAAAAATTAATTAGCTGGTTAGTAACAAACATGAATTTGTCAGGAACAGCTCAACCCTTCTCCTGTCAGTGTCAGAGAAAATCAGTAGTAGTTACACAAGCTGTCTTGCCATAGCCAGTTACTTTGAATTCTGTCTCAGATGCAGAATGAAGAGCATCTCAATGAACCTACTGTAAATGTGTAAGAGGGAAGCATTCACTACTCCAAGAGCATTACACACTGTTGCTAGTGTCCTGAAGATAGAGAAAATATTACAGTGGTGGATGTTACCACCAGTGTTACATTCTGCATGAAAAACTGGCAGACAGAACTAGAATTCTATGAAGATGTATAGCCCCTTCTTAAGTTCTCAATGGAATGAGGAACCATTAACTATGTAACATTACAGAGAAATGGGGAAATTACAAATGGGACATAGTCAGTTGTATCTCATCATTCTTCTCCCCAGACTTGGTATGATCTAACTGGAGCATTCCTGTACTTCATAGGCGGGTTGAACTCTTAACTTGTAAGTTGTACTTTCTAGATCTTGAATCACAGGTAAAGGCGCTGCATCTGTTTATCTGGAGGCTATAAAGTCTGCTGCAGAGGGGAAGAAACATGACCATTTGAATAGAATTTATTTCCAAGTAACATGAGAGGACGTAGAGCAAAATGAAGGACAAGATGGTGGCTTTAGTTCCTTCTAACCCAATGCTACACAGGAGGTACTGTAACTGAACAGATAACCAATTTACTTCATTATGTAGTTCTGTAATCACCCCTTGTACAATTCTCAGGTAGTGCTGGTCAGGATGGATGGACCAAAGAATTTGATACCTGGAGAAATGCCATTAATGAACATGACAAGATGATGCAAAACTGGAGGGAAACATGGGTAAGAATTTTTGGAAAAATATTACGTCCTACAGTGTTATTCTACTGGATGTACTACAGTCCCAGTTTTACAAATAGCCTACAAGGCTTCTGCAACCAGATATATTTATATAACGAAGAGATTAGCGTTCCTGTCCCATCATCATTCTTGACCCTCTCTGCTGTAAAATCTGCTCAATCTACGACATGTATTACGGTTATGTCATCTCGCTCCTTCATCCTGCCCAACACGGTAAGTCTGTGTATACTGAATGTATATTAATTTCATCACATCCAACCGGACTGCAGAGCCTACTGTCCACCAAAGCTGGCCTTCCTTAAAAAAAAAACCAGTCCCTACTTTTAACATTTTTCTACTAAGAGTTAGAACAAAGATTACTTTGAATAAGTTTTGGATACAACACATGTTTTTTGCATATGGAACATTAGTATAGGCAACCTTTAAGCTCCATTTTAATTTTTAAAGCAGTATTAACACATCATTCTGAACTGTTTTCTTCTTCAGGAAAGCTGCAACAAGATAAACGGCCTCTAACGGACAAAGGAATGAACAGGCTAGGAGAAACGTATGCAAGTTAAACTGTACCCAGTACTCTTAATATCACAGCATTCAAAGGGGTATTTGTGAGTGCTAGTGCTGGCAATAAAATCAATATTCAGGAGAATCACCTGAAGCCTGAGGTAGAAGAGGATATTCTTACTGCACCAAAGAACAACTAAGTAACATGCTACAAGAAAGGTGACCCATCCCATACTGTAAACTGTCTCTGGTTTCCTGATGCCAGTTATTTCAGCTTAATGAAAACACAAAAGCTGTCTCAATAAGACTTGTGCTGTTCAAACAATACAGTATGACGTATGGCTTCTGTTTCAAGTTCATTAAGCAAGCCAGTTAATTTTGGGCTTGAGGATCTTGACATAAGATTTAGAGATTAATAATATGTGGATCATGTTTATTTAAAGGCACTTGAACTTCTCTATTTTCTTTTAATATGTTTACCCTTACACTCTGTTCCCAGTGTTTTGAAAAGCATTCCTTTCTGGTGTCAGCAAGTTCATTTGTTCAAACACATTTCCTTTGGTGACAGAGTTTCTGTATCAAATAAAGAACTTCTGACTGATACTTGAAATATAGATTACAAAGCACCCAAGTTAAAGCAGACTCTAGTTTTTGAAAATTATTAATCTATGTTTTGAGATAACTGTGGTAGCTTTAAAAGAATTGTGTTGCATGAAGTGTAAGACTATTCCTAGCGAACTGCAGATTGAAAATGTGAGGACCTATTCAATCCACAGTAAAATTGTTTTACTGCAGTGCTGTTCAGAGTTTTGTCCTGCTGCATCTAATAAACAAAAGTCTGAGGCATAATTCAGGTTTTCTGTTTTGCCTTCTGAATGGTTTTCAACAATCGGGAAGCAAGTAAGAAGCCACCTAAGATTACACCTTGGGTCCATGGGGACAAATGAAAGCAGAAAGGTTTGTACTTATCCTAGGTTATCCCCTAACTGGTAAGATTTAAATTAATTTGTTTCCCACATTGAAGAAAGCATTCTCCTCACTCTACAACCTTCCTGAATGACTTCCCCCCCCCCAATACCAGACCACCTTGTGGTCACACATGCAGGGTGAAAATTCTTGTACACAAATAATTTTCCCCATTTTTCACATTGGCAATCATAAATTATTGCATTACAGTCAGAGTTTTAGATAAGAATAGCCTGAGTTTTGCCTTATATCTGCAGCAAAATACTCCAACTACTAAAAAAAGACTGGCAGATTTTTGTTGAGCTCAACTTTGTGAAAGAACATCTGTGTAACAGAATTGGTGAACACATCTGTGACCCCTTATAGTAAACTTCTTTGCTACATGCTAAGAACAAGAAATAACTCCCTAAGATTCTGAACAATCTGCAATGTTTCTAAAGTAACTTTTCATGCTCTTCTACAGTAATACAAAATAGAAAATATGGTAAAAAAAAAAAAAAGCAGTTAATATGGTCTTCACTGACTGGTTGCCATTCCATGCAGTGACTAGGTTCAGAGAGTTTTGGATGTGTATCAAAGTAGTGCAGACACAAGCAATAAATCACAACTTACCTCTGGATCAAGGATTACTGGGCTATCCAAAACCATATTTCATCACTGGGATCTGTCACCCTCAATTTCCATTTAAGATTAGAAGAAACTAATACAAAAGGATCACATAACTAGTGACCAACTGTGCATTTCATCTTAAGGCTGGCTTTCCTTAGCAATGTTCTTCCTCAAAACTGACATTTCAAGTATTACTAAATGCCCACCAGAAGAGTTTACTTAAGTCACAACCATACTTTTATAGAATCAATATATTGTTAACAGATTTTATACAATTTACATTCTACAAAATTGTTTGAAGTTTAGAATTATTTAAAGTTTTTATATCATGTCTAACTTCACAAGGCAGCTACTTTCCAAAATATTGCACTATAAACGTTCAATGTGATGAAGCACTTACAGGCACACTTCAGAGATGCTGGCAGCAGCACATGGCATCTATACCACCTTTCAGAACAGCTGACATAAGTTACACGTGCATACTCCAATGACTTTCTTTGCATTTGTCCTCTTGGGTCTGCAACTTGTAAACAATGGTATTTATATAGGACATTCCCACTAAGGTGCTCCACCACCATTATGTGCACATTTTGTTTTTAAAATTTTATTTCCTGTAAGGTAAAAATTTTCCCTACCTTAAAAACAAACTGAGATTGATCAAAACCTCTTTCATTTATATGTATGCTGACACAACCCCAAACTGAAGGAATGAAGAGCGTGTCAGCCTGGAAAAGGTACAGACAGGATAGCAGGCTGGTACATTTGCTGTCCTTCGTACCCTCTACCTTCAAAGCAGGACCTACAATAAACTAGTCTCAGTAGCAGCAGAAACATCATCCCTGTACACTTAATTAATGTTAGAAATCCCATAAACAGAGCATTTTCACTTCAGGAATTTCAGATGTTTGTAGTCCATGCTCTCTGCTTTACACCTGCTGTATGATCCCAGAAGAACAGAATACCACACAGAAGAGCTAACTGGGAACTATGTCATCATGGCCTTCCTTAATTAGTTTCAAACCAGCTGCCTGCCCAAAAGAAAGTGACATTGATGCCAGCCTGCCCATCTGAGCAGGTTTATTCAGAAGAAAAAAAAACAAACCAAACCCACAATCAAAAACCATGTGAAGTTCTTTAAACGAGAGTTTGAAAAAAAAAAAAAACCAAGCCCCAATCTTTTGGCTCATGGTATCTTTTTGCAAATAGAACCATCTTTCTAGCAAGTTCTTTTGGTATACTGTATCACTAACAAATCAACACTAGTCCATAAAACCACTGAAGTTTGTGGGGTTTTTTGACCACTAAACCAAGCCAGTTCAAATGGCTCAGACAATTTGTTGTTCTCATCTGCTATAGTACATCCAAATACATAGAAAGTAAAAGCATTAGCCAGTGCCTCCTGTGCTCCAGCGTGCATTTTGCTTAAAGTGATTCAGAGCAGTTTACTTGGCTGAGTTCAGATACTTCTTAAATTTAAAACCTTAAATTTACTTTACTATCCTATTCCTAAAGATCTGGAAAAAAAAAAAAAAATGAAATGCCCAATCAAATTGGATCTGGATTTACTGATGCTCTTCTGAATTCACTATCACGTCAGTAGTTGCACTCTCTTCCAGTTCCAGTGCATATGGGTTATACTCTTCTTCAAGTTTTCTCTTCCAGATTTTAACTAGGGAATATTGGAATAAAATAAAAACAAACAAACAAAAAAACAAAAACAAAATAACAAAGAGGTTACTGTATAATACTTGAGGAAAAACTTAAGTGAAAAGTCACACTGATTCTCTCCTTCCTCCTCAAAGTGCTGAGGTAAATTAGCAAATGGGCTTGTTAGCATGTATACCACACGACATCAGATGACACAAGAAAGAATACTATGGAGTGATGTAATCCATTAAGGTCCTTGCACCCAGCCCCCCTACTCAAGCCAAGAGTAACTCTGAAGGTGGATCCAACTTTAAAAAAGGCTCGGAACTTCTCAAAACTTTCAAAGCACTTTTAAGTTGCCTAGTATCTTGATTACTGTTATTGGCTGGTAACTATATGAGCAGAGCTGGAGAAAAGTATTTTAAGAAGTGGGAGGCCTTTATAAAACATGAACACTTATGGACAGAAAGATGCATCTCCAACAGGCTTCAATACAAAACTGAAGTCCACCATAGAGTTACAGAGTATGCACTTGTAGAAAAACACTTCATAATTTTTTAACAAATATAAATAATAAGGAGCCTCTGTTAAACCTCCTCTGACAAATGAGTACTGCTTGCCATCGGTGGATTTCAGAGAAGAATTTTCTCTAAGACTTTCTCAGCAAGAGTTGACCTCAGGTTTATAAAATTTGGAGAGGGGGTACACCACAGAAAAGCAGAATTTCCCCCTCTACTAACCACGTAAGTGTCAGGTGTCATTTGTTCCACTGCAAATTGTAGAACTCAAAGAGCCCTTTGAATGAAGAAACAAGTCGGTAAATACTCACTATAATTAGGTACATCCTCATCAGAGTCCTTGGAAGATGTTTTACCCATTTCTGATAAACTGTTTTTTTCATATTCTGTGGCTGAGATGCTGGGTTGGGTTTCTTTTAGTCCTCCTTCAGCTTCTTTCTCTAAAGCTGCTATCATATCTTTGTAGGCTTTCCTGGCCTCTGTTGTCAATTGTACCATTCTATGAAAATGGTCCTATGGAAATAAACAATATTTGTAGAGCTTAAATCATATAGTAACTTCTCACATTTCTATGACAAACTGTAATGAATATTCCTTATTAGAAACATACGTTCACATATAAAAGCTAAGCAGCTAAGTACCACATAAAGACACGAAAAGCAAGCCATTTATAAGCATTTACAAAAACACCAATCCTCTAGAAAAAAAAAACAACGGACTGGAAAGAGATCTAGATGAAGAGGATGTCAGGAAGAGATGGCCAAACTACTTGTTTTGAACAGTGTTAAGTGGCTGTAGTTCCAAAACAAGAAGAATTTTTCATGTAAGCCACTGACCTGGGATAAAGACCCTAAGTGTACAAAAGCAAAACAAACAAAACCTTAGAGTATTTTTTCTCCCGTTACAGGTAAAAAATAAACAAACCCACGAACCTACACATTTCAGCTTACCTGAGCCCCATCATAGCTAAAAATCCCCACCACACTCACAGGCACTGCTTTGTTCACACAGCGGCCTAGAGCCTTGCGATTAAGGGCAAAAACAAATGGGATATTCTGTTCACAGGCACAGTCGATAATGTTGTGTAGAGTCTCATCCAACCCACCTAGAACAGACAGTAGAATTAGCAAAGAATGACACTATTCAACCTGAATATAACTACTGGACAGTACTGATAAAAGACAGCAAAAATACCCCAAGATTATGGATGCATTTTGAAATTACAAGAGCCTCTAGGAAAAAATACATGGATCTCAATAACAGCATCAGATCTCAATTTCTAAATGACAATTTGTCTTTTTTTTTTCTCAGTTCTTAATTAGCAGTATCCTTAGACTGCTACTGTTCTGCATTTTGTTGTATGTATAGTATAGTCTAATCTGGTATTAAAAAAAGACCCAGCTGCTAAGAAATTATTTGAAAGTTAATAGAAAGTAATGATAATAATTGCAACAAATGCTAACCAAACGGTCACTGACAACTTACAGTCAATCGGTGGCCTAAAAGAGACTGATAGCAGGACCTCTTGGGGTGGCACAGCAGGCATCAGCAACCTCTGCCTTCTCAGCTGTGCCAGTGCAACCTGCTGTGCAGCTGCACTGCAAATCAATACCTAAACGGATCCTGGTGTCAGGTAACCTCCCCCACCCCAGATAGCTTGACTCAGCTCACCCTTCAGCTGCACAGCAGCCAACAGCCCGAAGAACACAGGCATCTTTGTATGACTGGATTTCAAAGGCTATTCAAATAAGTTCCTCCAATAATAATAACTGCTGCCAGCATACCGAGTCTGCTTTTTTGCATTTCTTTTATTTAACGAACATTATTATTTTTTTTTTAAACTTATTTACCCTTTGACTGAATCTTTTCACAGTTAGGAGAGATGATGACACACTTCAGTTTTTTCAGCTTCAGATGTTTCAAAACTTCTCTAAGACCCATAACAAGCCTGCGTTTTATCTTGGCCTTTACTGGGTCTTTCTGATACAAGCGATCTTGGAAACGAACCAGCTCTTTTAAGAGATCTGTCACACAACTGTCAACTTCTTTACTAAGTACCTGGCTGCAGTAACTGGAAGAAAGAATCAATTAAATGTTAAAACCCCTAAAATTAAAACTGTAACATAAATACATAATATGTAAAATATAAATAGTTTACCTTCTATTCTATGTCCTTGTAATTTTTTCTGTTTCCACACCAAACACACTTGTTATATACATAAAAACAAAAACTTACTTTTTTCAGTGGCTGAGAACTTACAGAAGATTTTTTTTACTTGTGGTGTCTGGCTCCCCTACCAAACTTTACTAAAAATGCATACACACATGTACACTAAACCTATACCAAAAAACATACATACACATTTTTATAGTGAAGCATTTTTCTGAAAGCATTAATTCTGACCTCATTAAATCCAAGTACAGCAACCAAAGTATAACATTCTTACTTATTTCTATAAATACAAGGCTACTTATAACAAAGATGGAAACCTGGATCAAATTCCTCCTCCTCCACAGGTTCGTATTTTTTGTCTGTCATCCTATTTCACTTATCAGACTACAGCCTTATGGTGTTCATAAAGACAAACCCAGATGTACTTCACCCTTCTAGTATTCCCTGGGAAAGATCAGGGTTCCAAATTATTTTCTTCTGCCCATCTTTTACACAAAAAAATCATTCGGTAAAGATGACTCTAAAGAGAAAACTAAAGATATCTCAATTGTGCAGTCAACAGAAAGATGTCAAGTGGCAAATATGATATGATAAGACCTATCCTGGATCTTAAAAGATACAATTATCTCAAAATGTTAAGGTACAAGAGTTTATTTACTATTTTCATTCCATTTCACTAAGTCTCAAAAACAAGTCTACTAAAACACTGAAAATTTGTGTTGTGAAAACTAGAAAACTGAAAAATTTGTGTAAAGACAAAATAGTCTAAGCCTTGCTGAATGCTCTACACCCTGTATGTAATAGGTAGGACTGACTTTCCCTGTACAAGTTCAACCCAAACTGTGTTTTCAGTAAAACAGTGTGGCAAAGACACCAATTACTTGATTTTTAAAGCAACTAAAAGTTAAATTAGAGCTAACACATGGCATCAGGGAGATAAAGAACAGCTGTATCAATATCAGCTATTACTACAACCTGAACTGCAAAAAGGCCAGAGGTGCCTTTATGGGAGGAAAACTACAAGTTAAAACACTGCTTACCTAAAGCAACTGTTATAATCTGTCACTGGATCTCTGATCTCTTCACATATAGTAATGACTATTTCTTCTTCTACAGGGAAACATGTATACATGCTTGTTTAAAAAACCTAAAAGTATTTCTACATAGTAACCCATAAATCTTCCCTTTATTTCTTTGCTTAGCCACAACATGAAAATGTCATCTAGCTAGTCATAGTCTTTACATTTTTGCCATTTGGTCTGGCAGCAGAAAACCAAAGTACAGGCTAAAAATAAGTAAGATGGACTACTCTGGTAGTAAGCTGGCACTCCCATTTATTAAAAATAAGATACTTTAACAGCAGTTCCTTTTCCTTCCTTAGCCTCTAATGAATTTCTGATCTTTTTTTCCTTCAAGAAACATGTGTTTTGAAGTGAGAATTACAATGTATAGACTATTTCTCTGGACATAATTTCTTTGTGTGTCAGCTTCCAAAAAAACGGGGAAAAAAAGTATTTAGAACCTTCAGACAAACCTCCAAGTAGTGTTCCGCAGAATGCAACTGAAGTATCTTGTTTGAAAAATGCTGTATCAGTCACACTGTGGAAAACCAGACATCAATACAACCAATACTTACTCTCTAAAATTCCTACTATGGATTTTTGGAAGACGAGAAGTTAGCTGCTTTGAAGTCATAGAACCTTCTGTGGAATCCTTGACCCCGGTGCTCTCCAGAAGCACTTCAGCAACTTGCGTTACAGGAACTGCTATCAATGTAAATGAAGATACTTCAATGAAAAGACAGACCAAAAAGCACCATGACAAGACTAACTTGTTGAGTACCTCTTGAACAGTCATTACTTCAGTACTCTATCAGTCTGTGGTAGCAGGGGAACAGGTCATATGTTTGTTTCTCTCTTAGTTTTTATTATTATACCTCTTTTTAAACAGACTGCCAGAGAGATGCAAACACTTTCATTACAACACATAATCCAACAGGCATAGAAGTGTGGAACAGTAATCAGAATCCCAATTACTCAAGTACATTGGCTGTCAGCTTTGGCACACTTCAAACTCTACATAAGCCCAAGATGAATTCTGGCAAATTCTGAAGTTCTAGTTTTTATTTGGCAGTATTTGCTACACATTTTTGAAAGTACTAAGCATGCTTCCTCTCAAATCTCTTATCTACATATGGTATTATAGCCTTCTCCTGAAAGATACCTGCTTGACTATCCTGTAGAAGCGTTTTATCCTCAGCAACATTTTCTGCAGACTTACAAATATTATCTCCATCTTTTGGTACTGCTGTCTGTTCTAACAGGTGCTGCTGTTTTCGTTGTTCTCTTTCTTTCAGAATAATCTAAAAAAAAAAAAGAACATATAAAACTCAAATAAATTAAATGTTACCGATAACAAAGCACCTTCTCTTACCAAGTGGTTACATATAGACCATTCATAAAGAAGTTTGACACTATCATCCAAATTTTACAACATTTGAGTTTTTTTTTAATTTGCACATAAAAAGAAGGAAAGATATTCCCTAAATTTACATAGAAAAGGACTACTTCTTTGACTACCAGGGTTTCAGTGGAGAAAATAATTACTAGGGATCAACAAGTGCATAACTAAATTTAAAGTAATGAATTGCTTGAATACAGAGAACTAGGTGAAAAAGTTTCCCTCTTTATCCTTCAGACTGCCAATTGGCCGGGGGCGGCGGGGGGAGCGGGGAAGTGTAGAGAGCGCACATGTGGTGCATGCACAGTTACTCTTTCCTTTTACTCCCTGGTTACAAATATTGTGTCAGTCTATCAGACTGCTGTCTCTGAATTTGTTGTTTGAAGAAAAAGGATAACTGAGCTGTATGGTAGATGGAAGGAAGGAGAGTAGGACATGTGCTGGATCCAAACATGCTACTGCAGGTAAAAGCAATCATCATTTTCCTGAAACATACTTCTTTCTCTGCTTTCATAGCTGCTAAGAAGCAGTCATTGTATATGTGACCGCTACCTCAGCTCATCTACCCCAAATTCTTAATTAATTATATCACAGAATCTAATTGCAAAAGTAAATTTCTCCATTTGCATTTGTGAAAGATGAACAAAAATAAGCTCCCTACCATACTCGGAACATAGATATTTCACAGACAAAGCAATTTTCATCTTCTCAAACTTACTTTGGAAATAGATGGCATGAAGATAGTAGAGCCAGAAGACACAGTAATGAGAATCATCCCCCAGGTTTTGTTATATGTTGTTTATATTGTACAGTTCTCAAATTCAACTAAGCAGCACAGAATGACCCTAAACTACCTTCACTAGCTCCATAAGAATTGTTCCAGACCATGAAGTGGCATCTCAAAATCCTTCGTATAGAAGACATGACAGGAAGCAACATGAATGGGCAAAGAAGAAAGATACAAGAAAAACTGCCAGGTGGATCTAACACTAATTGCTGCAGAATTAGCTGAAGTTCTGGTTGGAAGAGCACAGAAACATTAAATACTACTTCTGTTTGACCCATTCTCCCCAGCCCTGCAAATAAGCGTATCTTGTCCAAACCAAGTAAACTTCTTTGGATATTCCCTGTATCAATGATGCATGGACACTTTTGTAGTGGTACTTCTTCAGCTATCAAGTGATTTAACTGAGAAAATACATTCTGGGAGAAATTCTATATAATAGTAAGACTCCCCTATTCCCCTCCACCCTCCTCTCCCCTTTTCTAAACCAAGGAAAGCTACAATTCAATTTAGACAAGCGGACACCGAGATGCAGATCTCCACATCAGAAGTTTAACAGACTCAGTATAATACTGAGGTTACACTAGCCTCTATCCTACTATTTAAGGAAAAATATGAGCACCTTTTTAAGAGGTGTTGGTCTCTTTGCTTTAGGGACTTCTCTCTGTTTCCCTTTCTTTACCAATGGAGCGCTGGAATCCAAAGGGTTATGAGGCATCTTTCCCTGGTTTAAACGGTGACTTTTTGTGGCTGTAGCAGGTTCTTTAGAAAGCAATGGTATGGCACCACCAACTGAGATTAACAAAAAAAAAAAACAAAAAAAAAAAAAAAAAAAAAAGAGAAAAAGTCTGCATCAACTATAACAAGTACCCAAACAAGAATCCAACACAAGTTTAATGACTGGATTAGGACTACTGTACACATACTAAATTTCTGTTGTGTTTCTATTAAAAATATTTATAGGCAATCCTATGTCATTAAACAATGTTTTTATATTAAGATACTCCTCCCAAAAGACTGGTATGTCCTCTACTGTTATTATACAACTAGAATCACAAGCTCTGTCCCTGAATTCTCAAAATCAGATTTTGGCAAAACACTGCACTCCAAGCTATCTTCAACACCACCATGGCTTAGTAAACCTTCGGGAATCTCCATGTTTCATGGTAGTGGCATTTCCTCCTCCATAGATACTGTACTGTGTTAAGATAAATACTGAGTTGCAGTATTACAGATTTTAGACTTAATTGCTGTAAATAATCTGAAGCACTTACTCCTACCAATTGTTAAAGCTTAATGAAGTTGAAGTTAATTTTCAGATGGGCAATGAGTAATGCAAAGCTACAGCTAAGTCTCAGCACACTCTCAACTATCTAATTTACTTGCATTTTTCAGCGGGTTTAGAGCACAGAAGATTTAAACAACTGGCCAAGTCACTGAACCTGGACCTTCCAAGCCATGACCTCACACCCTAAAAACTACTCTCCTTTTTCAAGTTGAAATCAGTAGGAATTGCTGTATCCTGAGAGCACTTTGTCAAACTTCAGTTACCTGCAATATAAACCAGGTTACATTAGCAAGTCAATGAAGAGGATGATGCAAGTATCAGTGGAAAGAGCTTCAACCTTTGTGCAGCCCCTCCTCTCTAGAAAACACCCAAAGCTTCTGACAGCTTGTCTTAAGCCATCTTCATTTACTGTGCTGTTCCATCCATACATTATTTACAAAATGAAGCGGAATAAGGTAACTTTTGTCTGCAGCCATACTGCTTGCCCTCCTTGCTCACTCTGCTCCTCTGGTTGCAGAGGTCAGCACAATGCCACTTCACAAACTAAAGTTACATTTTGGTACACACCAATTTAATGGGTGTGTTGAATGTTAAAAAAAGCTATAAAGCTGAGTTAACATTTGCCTTTTATTTCCAGGTTACAAACATGACACATAATATTTCTTCTGCTGCAGATTCAGACACAGGCAATTTAGTATTGGAGAATAGGTATTGTGACCCATACCTTTTGTGCTCTACCATCTACTCACCATTCCATGCACTATATAATTTTGTAGGAACAAAACTGGTTATTAGCACCTCTGCAGCACTGATTTTAACTGACTCATATGAAGAAAAGAGCTCAATTGCAGAAAAAGAATTTTAAAAAGCATCTTAAAGTTCTCTCAGTTAATGAAGGGGGGGAAAAATTCATCAACGCTCGGTATTTTGAGCTTTTTATTTAAAACTTCAGCTATCATACATTGTGAGATTAATTCTCTCATGATTATCTCTCTTTCTGAAATAATTTTTTTAAAACTTGTTACTGAAATAAGGAGAGAAATTTTATCATTACAAAATTCTAGCAAACGTCACGCTTCCTTTTGCAAAATATTCTGAATATAGCCAAGGCTAAATTTTGACCTACAATGAAAAAGACACCAAGCTATTTGTTTCTGCTTCCTAGTTATGCATCCACAAGGTCTGAAAGATTCTCTCCATCACCCTAGCATTTTGTTAACAGCAGTTACTTCACAATCATCAGATATGGCAGAACTCATCCTTTGGCTTGGGCTGATTAACCCTGTGTTGGCAAAGCAACTTTTTCACTGAAGTTACAGCTCTAGGATTTCTAGCATCAGAACACCGTAAGAAAACCTTTGTTACTGTGAAGTCCCTTCCTGCAGGTTCAGATCACAACAGCAACACACATATTTAAGACAAAGCAAAAACTTCAACAAACATTAGTATTCTCATCAAAGCTGAAGTTCAATCGCCTCAATGATTTCTAAAAGAATACCATATGTAAATATTAGTCCTGAAGATTTTTCTTTCCCCAAGTCTTCCCAAGCAATTTAGACTACCATGCTCTTTACAGTTTCTTTTTAAGAACCTTCATTTGCTCTTATATGTTGTGAGCTGTGCTTCTGCCTGCATGTTCAGAAATCATTAGAAATCAAAAATCAGGCTATATTTAGTGTTTGAATATCTAAAAACAGTTCAAGTTGAAAGAAAGGCAATTTCATTGTAACCAATACCTGAAAACACCACAGGTTTAGAAGACTGCTTTGACTTCTCTGTTTGTTGCTTCTGCTCCAAGACTGCCAGCATGCCACCCAAATCCAGTTGCACAGGAATCTGACTCTTCTTACCACTGCTTCTGGATGTTTCCTGAACAAGTTCAGTACCAATCAGTAATGGTTTCCATGTCAGAATGTAAAGACCGTTATTTTGTATGGTGTATTTGTAATACACTCTTAACGCCTTCATCCATTGTAATTTTGATTTTTTACTTGATTCAATGAAAGCATTTTGATCAACTTCAATGTGAAAAGTAAAAAAATCACAAACCATTCAAAAAACATTTGAATAGCTACCGGAATAAAGCATAGAAGTATAAAGTCTTTAATAAAGGAGGTGCTACATGTCAGACTCCCACTTTGGTCAGACTGCCACCTACCTCTGAAAAACAGAAAAGGCTTACCAAAATTGAAAATTTTGTTAAAAGCAGTGAATCTTCCAGGATATGTGATTGTAATATACATCATTATCTTCAATGCCTTATTAACAAGAGAGGTCATCACCTTTAAGTACCACCTCCTTATAAGCAGTAACCTGTCTGCTTTGAACAGTAGGCAAAAGCAGTGTCCCAACTTGGTACCACATTTAAGGATTCAGAATATACAAAGATTACAAATAAATAATCTAGCAAAGACTATGAAAGGGCAAACTATGACAGCAGAACATGCTAAGGAAGTGACTCTAAGATTCTGTACTTTTAGGAGTCTTATCCTGGAGGATCAATTCACTACAGCTTTTGTTACAATAGGGTTAAGGAATGTCACCTCCTTCTGAGCCTAGGATCTCATCTTGCATCAGAGCTATACTAGAACCTACTCAGCACAGAACTACTTACTGACTTCACTGCTGCTTTGTATTTTTCCTCCTTGCCCCAAGCTAAGTGGATCTCCTTGCCTCCTTGTCTTAATCTGGCAGAACCACTTTTAAGATGTTCCCAACTCCTTAGGACAATCAGGTTGGACTGGATTTATGCCATGATCAAGTAATACAGGTGGAAGAAAAATTCCTGGTATCTGAAGCTTGCAGACATTAATGAAAAGCTAGAATTTTTCCCTAAACACTGTATCATAAACTGGAGGCTAGCCAATTATTACAGTGCTTTTAATCAAGAGGATCTTGTCACTTATCTCAAATTATGAGCAACAAAGTACAAATACAACCACAGATGAGCTTGGACTTAGCCTTATATTTAAATATACTAATTTCCTTTGTCATTTTGAGTTGCAAACTTGTTTTCAACATGAATTGATTTACCTGTGTTTTCTTTCTTTCTAATATAGAAGATGAACCTTGCTTCCCTGACAGTCCATCCACCTTGGGAGTTCCATCCAGCACGGGAGACAAACCATACCAAGGCTCATCAGGGACATGAAACTTTGAAATTTAGAGACAAAGGTTGACAAGGAGGAAAAGAAAATATTTAAAGACACATGGAAAAGGGTAAAGATGATTTTGATTTCAAATGGAACATAGACAGTGGGATTGAGTACAACCGTCAACAAGTTTGTGAGTGACACCAAGCTGAGTAGTAAAGTTGAAATGCTTCAGAGAAGGGACGCCACCCAGGGTGACCTTGACAGACTTGAGGAGTGGGCCTGTGTTAACATTACCAAGTTGAACAAGGTGAAGTGCAAGGTTCTGGACCTGGGTCAGGGCAATCCCCAATATCAGTACAGGCTGGGGGATCAGTGCATCGAAAGCAAGCCTGCAGAGAAAGACTTCGGGGTGCTGATGGATGAAAAACTGGATGTGAGCCAGTCATGTGCGCCTACAGTCCAAAAAAACAGTTCCCTCCTGGGCTATGTAAAAAGAAGTGCAGCCAGCAGATCAGGGAGGTGATTCCCCCCTCAACTCCATTCTCATGAGACCCCACCTGGAGTACTGAATCCAGCTCTGGGGTTCCCAACAAGAGAAAGACATGGACCTGTCTGAGGGGGTCCACAGGACAGCCATGAAAATTGTCAAGGGGGCTGGAACACCTCTCCAATGAAGAAAGGTTGAGAGTTGGGGCTGTTCAGCCTGGAGAAGAGAAGGCTCTGAGAAGACCTTATTGTGGCCTTCCGAAAGTATGAAAGGCTGCTATACTACTTTAATCAGACCAATCATTTCCTTCCTTTTTTTCTCATCTGGAAGGAAAAAACAGCAGGGCAGCTTCATTATCAAATTTGTTACAGAGGAGTATAAGCAACTTAATGATCATGTAAGCTTTGAGAGATTATATTCCACTTCACATTTACAAAAAAGGTTTCTTTCATTTGAGGTGCAACTCTGCATAGCAATTTCTTTGTAACAAATGTGGTCTGAATGATTACTGTGCCTTTTCATGTTCATTCTTCCTGTCAATGCAATTTACTGCCTCAAAGAAAACAAGGTTGTTTGTTTTTTTTTTAAACCACTAATATTCACAGTGAAACAAAACCAAGGACAAAAATTTCTAGCAGCAAAACCAGTTTCAAATCAACAGAAGCTTAGAATTTCACCTTTATTTTTGCAAGAGCAATCATATTTCCAATCCTTGTGATTTATTTAATATGGGAATGAACCCCAAACATAAATCTCCAAATTAAATCCTTAGGATTTATTTCACTCATGTAAAAAAAATCCAAAACCAAAAAAACCCCTCATATTTATAACTGATGTTAGATTCAATTTCTTACCCTCACACAGTTTGAGAACAAAGCATTACACTGTTCAGATGCCCTTGAAATTTGATTATATGAACAAACAGCAAAGGCAGAAAGTGAAAGAGTCTCACTATTATTTTTATGAAATGCAAAATCAAACTAGAACACTACCTGTAGGAAAATAAACTACATAAACACAATTAATCTCAACTAACCTCCGAGTGTAAATAACAGAGGTGTCTATGTCGGAAGGTGTAGCCCAGCAGTTCAGAGACCAAAAAGGTGTCACCTTTGGAATGGTATGAATCTACTCAATACAGTGAGCAGCTCTTCACAGTCCACATAATGTCTAAGGGGACTGCCAAGAGCAAAGCCTTGTATCATAAGCACCTACATCTAATCAAAAGAATTCCACCTTTAGTCCCACTTAAAACTTTCAGTCTTTTCCTCCTTATTTTCTTAACATTCAGATAATGTTGTAAGATTACTTACTTCAGACTGCTTTCTGACAAGAGTAGACAACTTCTGAGATCCTAGCCTGTTTCTCCTATCAGAAGCAGCTGCCAAATCAGGAAACTCCTCAGCATCCTAAACAAATAAATCAGAAGATGATTTCATAAGAACTATTAAGTCCATATTCTCAAAATTGATTTTTCTACATTCAATTTTCTCCCTGTTTCACTGTACAAAAATTCAGAAGCCAAGTGCAGTGTCACCAACTATAATGAGCACTACAATGGTTAAGTCATTTATGCAGCAGCTAATTCAGGGCTGAAAGAACTTACAAGGGAAACGCTTCCAACTGCAGCTTGCTATTGCTGTAAGCTAATAGAAATAATTAGAGGTAAGTATCTGCTAAAGGAGTATTTTTCAGATCATTTAATAGCCTTACAAACAACTTCCCTCTTCTTCCAGTAGTCTCCACCTGTGCAATTCTTCCTTAAACATGTGAGTGGTGAAGAACAAAAAGGGCAGGCGAAAGGGTAGTAACTCTTGACTACAGTATGGAAATAAACAGATAAATCACTCAAGCAATTATGCAGGCTTAGACGGGAGAGTAAGTTTTATTAGTAAAGGATACATTATCCGGACTCCAGATTAACTAAGTGCAGACAGGCTGGAGCTTGCTCCACACTGGTCACTTTATAGCCACTACCTCAACCATAATGATCCTCATCCACCAGCTTGGTTTTCATTCAATTGCTTCTCCTCCCACTTTCCGAGACACATTTTTAGCTGTGATACAATACTACTGAACATACTAACACTCTGCAGCCCAGAAGATTTAATTTAATAAGTTCAAGCTCAGAAGCTCTAGCATAAGGACAGACACACCTCATTACTATTTTTGAAGAAGCTTGGAAGTATGCCAAAAGATGACTGCAAGAAAGGGAAAAATGTTTTGATAAACACATTCTTCCTGCTTAGGGACATCTTGAACAAGAGGTAGTACCTTCACATTTAAACAGCCCTCACTAGAATTAAATTTTTATTTGGGTCTGTCCAATCACATACTGAATTAAAATTAACTTCTGGCATTTGCAACATCCTGTAGTAAAATGAGTAATTAAAATCTAGCACTCGGTGTAAAAATTACACCTCCATATATTTACCTTAATTCATTAATTAGGACATCAAATAATTTCCTTTTTATTTCCTTATCAGTTCTGATTCCCACTTAACCATCTATCTTACAGACCGAGAAGTCAGTTTATTCAGTCTCGCCTCCCACAGAAGTTGCTTCATACCTTTTCAGTATTTTTGGAGCCTTTGGCCTATCTTTTTTAGTTCAAGTATGTGTATTTTTTTAAGGAGTGGCAGAAACACAAAAAAACAAAATCCACACCATCTTTAGACTGGACATGTCCTGGATTTATGTAATATCATAACCCATTTCCTTTTCTATTTTCTTAGTAATTCCCACCACTGTTTGCACATTTGACTAGTACTACCAGGACTGACAGGATTTACAATAGCAGCTTCATTTTTTTCCCCCTCAGGGAAAATAACTAGCTCAGGGCCTACCACTGTGTATGGTAAAACAGGATTACTTTTCTCCAAATGCATCCATTTATGTTCATTAACAGTGTATATAAATGAATGACTTTTATAAAACTAGTAAGCAAACGAATATACTGCTCTGGATAGCACCTATCTGCACAAAGCAGAATTTTCTCAAACCTCCTGGGTGCCAGAAGTTCCACATGTATGATCCTTTCATGCCCTTTGCTTTCAAGAGCTTCATACAAGCATCTCACCCATTTTTCAAACAGATGAGCACACAAGAATTCCCAGCAAACCACAAGGGTCTGCAAGCTATTCCTCCCTGCCACAACAGATGCTGCATCTACAGCATGAATTTCAGTGCAATGCGTATGTCCTGTTCCATGACTCCACACCATTTTGTCCCCATTTTTGTCTTCAATAGCCTAATTACCTTCCTACTATTTTCCATGACTCCTGCCATTCTCTTTTCATTTAGATGGTAAGTCATTCACAGGTCAGACGTTGTATGGTAGCACACAGTAAAAATTGAGATGTTCTCATTAGAGAGAGAACATGCAGATCTTTGATTCTACCCACAACTCCCTAACACAGACATCCATAACCAGTCATTTCTTCATTTCTTGTGCTGTTCCAGGATAACGAACGACAAATGAAAAGAAAGCGTAGCCACAGTTCTGCTCCATGTTCCATGTTAAAACGTACAGAACAGAAGCCAGCCAGGAATGCTTCTTTATGCTGTCATTTCACAGACGGATCATTATGTACACTAGAGCAAACGTATAAATAAACACATGTACACGGTGCTGCCCAATATTGGGCTTTCAGTGAAGCGGTGTTAAACCACAGACCATACAACAGTTCTCTAATGTGGAGGGTCTAAAGCCCTCACAATATCGATACAAAAAGTTTCAAAATACTACTCTGCTTATTACAGCTATGTGAATTTAGAAAAACACCTGGAACTAGCAATCAGCAAGCAGTGACAACTGTGTTACACAGAAATTGCTCCCAGATGCAAGATGGGTAGAATTGTAATACTAGTACCATATTCTTTAAAACTGTGGCACGCTATGGTACCCAGCCCTTGTGCTCTTTGCTTTCTGCAACAGTTACTACAGAGTATTTTTCATTTAGGAAATTTGACTTATTTTTGTTACCTGTTAAAATCCAGACTCTCTGACTCATCATTCCATATTTGCTCCTAAGCCTCTTTGCACTCCTCTGTGCTCACTGAATATGTAAGTCAAAAAGCATAACTGTTCCCTACCGGTAATTTCTGACAAACATGTCAACTGAAACAGACCTGAACCAACACCCCCTAAAAATGGGATATGAACTTAAATTGGTACAAAGCTGTGTTAACATTCAGTGTTTCAATATACTCATAACATGTATCAACAACAACCTCTTCATCGTACCTCAATCCTTGGTGGTTCCTGTATAGTAGTAGATTCATTTTGAGGTTTCTCTACATCAGTAGGTGACTTTGTTTTTTTCTTCTTCTTCTTCTTCTTTTTCTTCTTTTCTGACCCTTCTTCAGGCTCAGTTTCACTAGCATCATTTTTTGTTTCTGACTGCTGAAAAAATCATAAGGCGTGACCATCAGAAATTGATTTATTCCAATACTACCTACCAAAATAAATGCAAGTGATGACAATTCCACAACTAAAAGGTATCTTAATCAGTCCAGGCTAGGACATTAAATGGACAAGCAAAATTCAAGCTCTCTTTAGAAATTCAGAGCTACTGCAAAAATTCTTCATTTGAAGCCCATTTCACATTATCAGAACGTATTGGAACTATTGAGATTTCAGTAGGAAACATCCTCTCAAATAAGACAAGAGTTCCATGTTTCATGTCTCATTCTGAGGATCAGAAATTTGAAAAAAGTCCAGCCTAAAAGTTGGAAGTTTGTGTTGCTGGAGTGGCACTGTCTTTTTGACACCTTGTTATTCTTTTCCACTACAAGAGAAGAAAAATTCTAATAAGGACAAAGTAACTTTATACTACTTCTTAAACACTACATTAGAAGTGGACACTGTACAGCGCCTAGGAAAAATACGGCAGTAACTCATACCAAGACACACAATCACACAGTGACATAAATTAGTTTAGAACAGACAATTCTCAAGTACCTTTGCTTCACTATCCTGCTTTGCTTTGCCTCTGGAAAGACCTTCAGATGCTGGTGATGACACAATTTTCTTTGGGGGCTGTGAAAGTACCATGGCCCAAGACACAGGTGGCTGAGCAGAGCCATCTACAGGTGTTTCAGGCAATGCTGCTGAGACAGAAAGTGATATACAAAGATGTCTCAAAAAATATTTTTCTTATATTCAAAAGAAAAAGGATCAGTAATTAATAAATCAAGGATTAGAAAACACAGCAAAACCATATTCCTTCTGAGGAAGGACTGAAATAAGACACTGGGTCACACATTTCATTTCTCCAGAAAGCTTTCTAGAATTGTAACTACTTATGTTATCCAGCACTATCAACATATATTTAGCCCAATTAAATTTTAATTGAAATCTATACCGTGGCATAATAGCTACATACAATAATTCCATGCTAATTTTCTAAGCTATCTTTATTTAAAATAATGCATTTCTGCTACATTTACATATAAAATTCCTTCAATATTTATCCAACTCAGTCATACAGCTTTCATGTAAAGGTCCCACCAGTATTTTCTACTTTCTAAAACCCTCCCAGTTTTACAGACATATGCATCAGCTCAAAGACTTCCTTAGCATACAATAATTTTAACTACTACGACTCAGAGGTATCAATGTTTTGAAAGAACTCACAATTAATTTTGTAAATATTCCTAACACACAACAAATACCGAACAAAATCTCAATTTTTCTTTAGGAATGAGAAGAAGTTTCACTGAACAATTAAACAGCATATTGGGTTTACAACAGCAAGGCTTTGGTAGCGGAGAGAGGCTGCAGGGGTGGCTTCTGTGAGAAGGTGGCCACTGCCAGCCCCAGCCGGCTCCAAAGCAGACCCACCGCCAGGCACAGCTGAGCCAGTCAGCGACACTGGTGGCATCTATGTGATAACATATTTAAGAAAGGGTAAAAAACACTGCACAGGAGTTTTTGAGAGAGAGGGATAAGAAGAAATGTGAGAGAAACAGCCCTGCAGACACCAAAGCCAGTGAAGGAGGAGGGGGGGGAGGTACTCCAGACGCCGGAGCAGAGGCTCCCCTGCAGCCCCTGGAGAAGACCGTGGTGGAGCAGGCTGTTCCTGCAGCCCTGCAGAGGAGCAGAGAGGAGCTGCAACAAACTGACTGCAACCCCCATCACCCTGTGCTGCTCTGGTCAGGGAAGAGGTAGAACAGCTGGGAACGAAAATGTGAAAATGAGCTCTGGAAGAGTGGAGTAGGGGGGAAAGAGTTTTCAGGGTTTTTTTGTTTCTCACAATCCTACCCTATTTTTAATTGGCAACAAATTAATCTTCACCAAGGCACATCTGCTTTGCCCGTGATGGGTGACTAGTAAGCAAGCTCTCTGTCCTTATCTTGACCCATAAGTTTTTTTACCTTATCTTTTCCTCCTGTCCTGCTGAAGAGGGAGAGTAAGAGAACAGCTGGGTGGGAGTCTGGTGCCAGGCAAAGCCAACCCAGCACAAACAGCTACTTTACTCTGGGTGACAGGAATTCAGGATAGTGTGTAAGGAAAAAACATTATCAGATCATAGAATGGTTTGGGTTGGAAGGGACTTCAACGATCATCCAGTTCCAACCCCCCTGCCATGGTCAGGGACACCAGGCGGCTCAAAGCCCCATCCAGCCTGATCTTGAACACTTCCAGGGATGGGGCATCCACAGCTTCTGTGGGCAAGATGACTTTAAGTTTTCTGGAACACCTTTATCTTTACAGGGCCCTTCAGGGCACTTCAGCAGATTAACCGGTCCTTTCTGAATCTTTACTGATGTCACTGGAAAATAATGACCAAACTGTCCAGACTGGTGCGTGTCTGTGTATACAAAGAAATCCAGTGAGGAGCACTTGGACAATTCAATGCGTAATGCATGTAATGCCCCCGTGACAGAGTCCTGCTGAACAGAACCTTCTTAAACACAATTCCAGATTCAAGTATTTCAATTGAATTTAAATACACAAAATACTTGAAACTAGCCACTTGATAGCTTCTGGAAATAACAAAAAGAAAATTTCTGCATCCCCACAGCCACACAATGTGTGAGTAAAACAAAAATATGGGATATTTCAGCATTGCAGTTCTCCACAGCTATCCTCCTTTGCTTAATGTTAAAATTATGTATGCCACAGAATAATGTATAGGTACACACTAGACTCCAGACCACCAGCTAACTAAAACAAATCTGCTTATCAAGACTGTATATTTACCTCTCAATTATTCTTGAAAAAATCTGCAAATTACTCAAAAGACTTCCAATAATCAATACACATTACTTTCCTTTTAAAAACATGGGAGGCAACTACAGCAACACATGCTGTTGAGCATCAATGACACAACACAGAAGGGCTCAGTATGGGATCCAGTTCTGTTTAATATCTTTACAATGATATGGATGAGGGGATCAAACACACCCTCAGAAGTCTGCAAGGCACACCAAGCTGGGGGGGAGTGTTGATCTGCTTGAGGGCAGGAAGGCTCTGCAGAGGGAGTTGGACAGGCTGGATCAATGGGCCGAGGCCAGTTGTATGAGGTTCAACAAAATGTGCCGGGTCCTGCACTTGGGTCACAACAACCCCATGCAACACTACAGGCTTGGGTAAGAGTGGCTGGAAAACTGCCTGGTGGAAAAAGGACCTGGGGGTGCTGGTTGACAGCCAGCTGAACATGACCCAGCACTGTGCCCAGGTGGCCAAGGAGACCAACAGCATCCTGGCTTGTATCCAAAATAGTGTGGCCAGCAGGGCTAGGGAAGTGAACGTCTTCCTGTACTTGGCACTGGTGAGGCTGCACCTGGAATCCAGTTTGGGCCCCTCACTACAAGAAAGACACTGAGATGCTGGAGTGTGTCCAGAAAAGGGCAACAAAGCTGGTGAAGGGTCTAGAGAACAAGTTTTATGAGGAGTGGCTCAAGGAACAACTGGGGTTGTTTAGCCTGGAGAAAAGGAGGCTCAGGGGAGACCTTACCACTCCCTACAACAACCTGACAGGAAGTTGCAGCAAGGTAGGCATCAGTCTCTTTTCCAAAAAAACAAGTGATGGGGCAAGAGGAAACAGCCTCAAGTTGCACCAGGGCAGGTTTATATTGTATATTAGGAAAAATTTCTTCACTGAAAGATCTGTCAAGCACTGGAACAGGCTTCCCAAGGAAGTGGTTAAGTCACCACCCCGGAGGTATTTAAAAGATACCTTTATATATACATATATATAAACGTATAGATGTGGCACTTAGGGACACCGTTCAGTGGCAGACATGGCAGTGCTAGGTTAATAGTGGTTGGACTCTTACGATCTTAAAGGTCTTTTCCAACCTAAATGATTCTATGATTCTACAATCCCACTTTTGATCAGCTGATTAAATTTATGAGCATGAATGAGCTCATTTGCAAGAAAAACTCATACAGCTTTAATGTTTTTGTTTTTTTTCCTTTTGTAATGCGCTTGCTGTTTAATTCATTTTTTACTTTACACATCAAAAACTCCTCAGAACACTCTAGTTTGCCAAATTGATGAAATGCAAGCTGTTAAAATACAGGCAAATATTCTGTGACAGAAGCACTTACCTCTACCATCAAATGAAGAGTGAATTAAGTTGGCTAGTGTTTCATCCGAAGTTTTTGATGAAGCTTTGATTTCCACAGAAGTATCTTCCTGTAAAATACAGTCAGGTATCATAAAACTAGGATTAAATCACTGACCTAAACTGAGCTAAACATAAAAACCCCCATGAATTAAAAAATCCTCAACCTGCGCACAGATAAAGGTGCAAGGAATTTTGTAGTCCAACATTTTTTGTTGTTTTTCTTAGTGGAACCATCGTTTCAACCCTATAGCGTTACAAAATACAAGCAGATACCTCTTCACTGCTGTACAAGCAAGATGATGCCTTCTTACATTTTAAAAAAGCATTTGAATAATGATTCCAAGAAGTAACAAGAAAAAAGTGTTGATGTTTTTAATGCACTTGGAACAAAGTCCATCATCAAACTAGCAATCGAAAAGAAAACTCAAGTGACAGCAGAGAGGTCTTTTTTCCAGCATAGGCAGTTTTCCACTTAAAGGCACTGGAAATACTGTGCTGTTTGGATCCTTCAAGCTTATTCATCCTTAATCACTAATGAAAACTCTGATTCAATATATGCAACATACTGCTGAATGTGTCAGTATTGTATATATGAACAAATAGGGAAGAAGGAAATCAAGAAGAAGAAGGAAGTTAAATGCTTACGTCTTAATATTTTTTCCTCATTCTGGAATTCAGTTTCTTATTTTTATCCTTTAGCATAAAGTACAGTATTCCACACTTTTTTTCCCCCTTTTTTAAATCTGTTAAAACTATTGGGTAAGTGACTGCTTACCTATTACTTCCAAGTGAGAGAAAAAACAAGAAGTTGTTAAGAAACCGCCAGAGCATACGTGCTCTGTGTAAGCAAGCTAGAAGTCTAAACCATAGCAGTACCAACCTAAATTCTAACAATACTTGGCTTTCCCCGTACCTACTGGCAGCACAGACAAGGAAAGAATACTGAGAAAGGGTAAAAGAGGAGACAGCAAGCATTGACAACACCATCTACAAAAAGAACTGTAAAACCTCTAGCTCTGAAACTCCATGCTTGCAAGGTACTTAAATAGGTCTTAAACTACAATACTGAATGCAAAGTACTTGCATTGAGAAACATTTCAACTTTAGACTGTTTACTTGTTTTTTGAGTTCTGCAACATGAAAGCATCAGCTAACCTCTGTGTTCAACAAAAGAGACACCTGTGGTTGACTAAGGCATGTAATATTACTTTCTGCTGAACATACTGCTCCACTTTTATGCTGCCCATTCAGTATGTCACTGCGTCCCAGACTCTGTGACTTGTGGAAATCCAGAACGGTAGCTTCACACACAGGTGCAGGAAGAGACTCTGGTTTTGGACTTTGAGTTGACTTCTCGTTTGTAGTTTTATTGAACCTGTCTGAATAAAGCATGTGAATAATTAACGTTGCTTGTAATCATTTCCAGGTATGTTTTATAGTACACTAATTGACATCACTACAGTAATTGTCACAAGAATTACTGCTACACATAACTCTCATTAAAAAAAGCAACCTAGCAATTATAAACGACGTGTATACACAACACCGACTCTGCAAGCAACTGTAAATTCAGATGCTTGCTTAGGATTTTTTTTGTATCAGTTTACAAGAATTTGTTCAATCTGCAAAAAGGCGTAGTTCCCCATCCCGTGCCAAAAAGTCACACAGGAAAGAAATCCTGTTCCTCAATTATTCTAGATTTAGAAACATGGTCAGAAACTGAAGGCTACAGCAGAGTTGGCCATTTTACATCTATTCCATGTATTTCTAACCAAACACATTTGTACCTGGCTTCATGGAATCTCTGCTGCATGTGGAGGTCTGGAATGAAGTCCTGTTCACAATTCTGACAGAAGCGTCATCTCCATCCTGCCTTTTCTTGTCTAATTTTTTCTCACTCTCTTTTGATCTCCTCTGCTGCAAGAATTTGTGACATATTTAGTTGATTTTACTTGAACGTTGTAAAGGCATCAAGTTTGCCTTGAGTTACTGTTAAATACCTCTGCATCTGGAGCGCGGCCACCAAGTTAGTGAAACATAAACACTTTACCATAACCATGAATAACTAAACAAAGAGGAACAGCCAGTTAGAAACGTGTTACTTGATTTTATCTACCCTGTTAGCTGTGCCATTTTTAGTGTATACTATAGCTCATGCAAAAGGGACTACTCCATACATTCCTAGACAACTGTACTTTTAAGATCACATCAATCACAGCATTTCCAATAGTTTAAAGTTGTTTGATCTAAAATCACCCAGTCTGATTTTCTAAAGCTGAGTTTCTTCTAGAACAGGGCTAAAATCTTAAAAGGATTCAATCCTTTGACTAAACAACATACTATGGGCAAAGCCAGGCAAGACTGATGTCACAACATCCAAAACACTTGGAGCAGACAGAAAGTAATTAGAAAAGATACACCTATATGATTCCAGTAAAGGAAACATTCATCTATACTGTAAAATCCAGAAATCCCTGTAATTCTCACAAGAAACATAGTATGGCAGAACTGAGCTCAGGAATCAGTATGGCAGGCAAGGAACAAGCACTAAGCCTGCATCTATGCAAGTATCAACCTATGTAAGTAGCTTAACTTTTTCTGATTACAGGATGCTGGCTAAATTCAGAGCACATCTGGCAGCAACATTATTTTCTTGGGTGGCAGGACAAGGCAATTCCTGACCTTCAAAGCTAAATTGCTGAAGCTACAGGACATGCGATCACATTGATGCAAAGCTGCAAAGATCAAGCCTTCATCTCCAAGCTCACAAAAAAATAAATGACAGGAACAACGATAGAAAGACTGTGAAACATTCCACAGCTCAGCCCAAGCCCCTACAAAAATCACAGAACTCCTCCTGGAAGCCAAACTTCAGTTTCTTCATATGACATCACCTGTGTGATGCTGAGCTAATCACGTCCCCAGACAGTTTCAGTGTTTAATTTTTCTCTATTTTATGTCTAGTAATGCATACTTGGGGCCTGATCTTACAACTTCCTCTACACAGGCCTGACCACAGTGAAGTTGCCAGGTCTCTGCCTAGGAAGTACAGTCCACCAGGATGTGACTGGAGAACAGATTACTTGAACCTGTTGGAAACAACAGCAGCCTTACAGATCCAAGAGACACAATGTCAACCAGGGAGGGAAATGGGTTAGTAATAAATTCGATTTTTTTTTTCCCCCCTGATTTTTACATCTTGAGGAGTTTGTCTATCTTTTTGTTTGAAAGTATTATCCAAGTTTCAGGAAATTTATGTCCAAAAAAGCACACACAAAAAATGACAAATGTTTACTGAACATCTGTTTTACTTTTGACTGAATGACAATGTTTCTAACATGAACTTTTTCTTCCCTCTCAATACCAACACAAATTCCTGTTCTCTTGTGGACTGTCTTCTTACCTGTAGCACATCTTGGAAATTCTTCAATGACAGATGTGGTCTCATCACTTATCAGCCACACAACTGATGACAGCTACCAGGTCTCTCAACTCAAGTTCATGGAAGCTGCCACTGGGCTCAAAAAAAGACCTTCCCCACCTTCCCCCAAGCCCAAATAGGAAAGCATTGTTCACAAATGGTCTTTCCCGCTCCCTCCAACCCTCACTGTTCTTTGAGAAGAAAGAATAAAATTCCCCTCATATTCCAAAAACAATAACTGAAAAACTGTCATCTGAACTGTAGAAATCCATGGACTTTTTTGAACTCTGAAGTTGGGCATATTACTATCATCCTCTTTAAACGCCATCCATTATCATGACAATAACAGAGCGTGATTATTCACTTCAAAAAATGAACCAAACATTTAGAAATAAGAATTTAATTTAATTTTTAAAAAGCATGTATTTGCTCACCTTTGAAACAGTCTTACTTTCTCGTCTGATCGGATATGTTTGCTCAGCAGATTCACTGACTATTCCTGAACCATTATTTTGTGTTGAGTTGTTAGAATGATATTGTGAGCCAGCTACTGGATATACATTTGCAACAACATCAGATGAGTAAGAGCAGCTGGAGTATTCACGGAAGGCAGGGTCTCCCAAAACACTACGTGATGCACATTGAGAAAGAGATGAAAAGTCATCCTGGGGCAAATCTTCAGCATATACATGTTGCCTAGATAAACATACCAGTCTTTGGCTGAAGAATTTGTTTAACAAGAAAGCTGTATTTCAGAAGAAAACTGTTCCCTGTTACTTCAGTTAAGTATACACCCACTGCTGTAGACAGCTTTAAAAATAATTAATTTTGTTTGGGGAAAGCATGTAGTTTAGCAAATATTTTAAAACCCAGATGTTATCTGTTCCCAAGTTCCAAAGCTAGTCTGCTTTGCAGTTACAGCTCTCATTTCTGTTTAAGGTTTGTCAGTGTTCTTCGTATTTCTTTTCTGTAGGCTTTTTCTTGTGAAACAAACCAAAAGCACAGTATAACTACAGGACATGCATTACATACTTGACTACAAAAATACAAACATTAAAACCCATCTTAAAATGCCATAATAACAAAGCAGGAGTGTAGCATCTTATGGGGTATAACACATGTATGAAATACAATAGAAAATTAAGATAATCATTAACTGACCTGCATTTAACCATCACGGTTTACAAAAACATGACATGCCTGGGGCGTGCCTTTTTCCTTCAAATGTATACTCAAAGTTTGCTTCCAGTCTCCCCCTACACTTTGTACAGAAACTACACACTGATATTCAAATTTGATAGGGAGAAAGTAAATTTCCCAGTTTAAGGAAGTTGCATTTAGTATTTAAAACTGTTTGCCATGAAGTGGGCAACCTCTGAATCTTGGGTAGGTAATGAAAAACAGAGAAACTTTTCCATCACAACAAGACACTTCAGGTAACACATTTCTTATTGTCTGTTGCAATTCTGATAGACTATACAAAAGAACTCTTAGAATCATAAGTCTACACAGAGAAGAAAAGTAACAAATTAAGAGTAAAAAAAAATAACTATGCCTCAGTCACAAGAAGGCAAAATATGCATCAGAATATTGCTGCTGTCTGCTGGGTTTTTTTTTAAAGTTAATGCTGTGTTTTTTCTAATGCACAGATCAGGCTGTACTCACCTCAATGTTCAATTGCTATTAAAAATCAAAATACTGAGATTTCCTGTAGGATGAAGTGAAGGCCTACAATGAGTTTGTTGACTACGGCTCTCCAACTGAACTTGTCAGGACACAGCAATAACTTCACAGTAGTTGTAAAATTAATCTAATACTTAGAGTGTCTGAGAAGCCACTAGAGAACTACGTTACATCACAAGATTCTTACAAGACTCTCAATTATTGCAGTCCCATGTAAGTTTTTTTCTGGCTTGCTCTGGGGTTAACAATACTTTCTTCTCTAAGTCTACCGTGAATGTCTTTTCTTTCAGGCCTTATTAGAATAAAACTTCTATAAACCTGTAGCATTCTTACTAAAACTGCCTTTCTGGGGATGCATGGGTTGTGGAGAGGGGATTCAGGAGTCGTCCCACATACCAATTAAATGTTTTACAGTATAAGAAACCTTCTTAGAGGATCTTTCTCTTCCTTTTATATATTTATGCCAGCCTTGTTTTAATACACAACCATTCTTTCACCCAAGGACTGTATTCATCTCCTTCCAAAGCACGGAGACAGATCCATCATTACAGACCAAGAAATCCTCCTTAATGCTCTGTAACAATACAAACCCTCAAGAGTGCTAGACAAGGTACCAGACCTAGGCCCAAAGAACAAAAATGCAAAAACCTAAACCATGAAGGCAATGCACAAACACTTCTATGGCTAGAATATTAATGCATCAGAGTTTTGACTTTGTAAGAGTATTCAGTGTCTGAAACTGGAAGGCTGAAAACCCCAAGAAACAAGATTCAGAAAATAGACATACTTATCCAAAGATGGTTCCTGAACAAATGGGTAGCATGTAGTTAAGTACCTAGGAAAAACACATGCCTCTGATGGTTCTGACCATGCCACAGTTACCGCCGCATGCTTTGGGACAAATGGTTTGACCTCTGCTGACAACTTGATGCCCTAAGAAACAAAACGTTTTTTGGCTACATGCATTTGGAGATTAATGTTATAAGTGAAAAATACTCATCCTTGTGAGCTTAACTGTCTTTATAGGAAAGTGTCAGTTTGCTCTCTTCTAACAAAACATGCAAAGCAATAAAGCTCACCAAAAGGAAACAGAGGAAGAGGGAAAAACAAACCCAAGGATTCTAAGAGAAATGTGACTGTTCTGGAACGTTATTTCCTTCAATACCCACATTTATAAGTAAATACAAAGGTCAGCTATGGAAAGGGCAGAGGCCTGCTTAACACAAGATGCAGTAAACACTAATATATGAATTCTTAATTTAGAGTTGAATGGCATAAGCTAAAACTCATAAATATACTAGCACTACTGTAAAATAAAACTCTGGAAGTATGTAACAATAATGGCTTTGTGTACATTTGTATTTTATGGCACCCGTCTGAAATGAATACTTAATCATATAGCCTTCTCATTACTGGCACAACACAAATATACTGAAGACAAATTTTCCATTTGTTCTGAATTACCATCAGCTTAAACTGGATATGTATATATGGAAGGACACTGAAATGACATTCAAAGCTTTAGTCACCCTAATACATGCCAGAAGTCATTTCTATAGGTGATTGTGTATTTTGCGGTAACTGACGCAATTAATGAAAACTGGCATTTTTTCACTTGTCAACGCCGATTTCAATAACTGAGTAACACACAAAGCCTTTAGAAATATTTGAACAGCAATTTCAGTGCTTGATAATATGAGCTGGATTCCCTGCATCCTCTAGTACAGGGGTCCTCAAACTTTTTAACCAGGGGGCCGGCGCGGATGCAGTGGCAGGCAGCCATCTGCGGCTGCTTGGTTTCCCCCCCAGCCCCCGGCGGGGGGGGGGGCGGGGGGGTCTGTAAATACCGGGGGCCGGACTGAGGACCCTGGGGGGCCGTACCCGGCCCGCCGGCCGTAGTTTGAGGACCCCTGATCTAGCGGCTCAGCAGTCCCTTGTATCATAAACGTTTAAAGGGCTCCAATAGCCTAGAGCAAATTACAAATAACTAACTCTTCGCTTTCTGAATTTACCCAGCAGATCCGAAATATACAGTGAACGTACACTGTAACTGCGACAAATAAACCGCGAAATTCGCACAGTGAAGCACACCATATGAAAAGCATGAGCTTGGGAGGTAACTAAAGCATTATTCAACAATCATTGCGTCACCACGACGTGTGTCACTGAAAGCGACTGTGACTGCAGGCTAATCGCCAACTTTAGAGACCCCGAGCCTGGCCAGTAAGTCCTCGTGCAACGCAACGGCGTTGTTCCTGGCTGGGATCTGTGCACCATACTCAAAGCGAGCGGGACGCCTACCTGCCCTCGCAGCAGGAGCTCTGAGCGAGAAGCGGTTTTCATACCTAAGCTCGCCGAGGTAACGCGTGGGGCTCCCGCAGCCAAGCGGCGGGGAGCGGCTGGCTGCGCACCCGCCTCAGCCGTCCCTCCGCCCGCCCCTGCCCCGAGCCAAAGGCCGACCCGAGGCGCCGTGCGAGCCACCCGCCCTGCCGCGGCGGGGGCCCGCGGGCCGACGGAGCGCTCGGTGCGGCGGCGCCGACCCTGCGCCGACTTACCGCGGCCTCTGCCAGCCCGGCCGCCAGGCGAGAGGGAGACAGCTCGCCGCGGGCCCCGGGGACGAGGCAGGCCGCCCATCTCTCCCACAACGGGCGCAAGCGGAGGCTCCACAACCCCAGTTACGCAGCAGGCCGGGAAAGGCCGGGGAGGGCGCAGGGGAGTGGGAGGAGCCGCCGCCGCCGCCGCCCTTACCTCGGCGCCTCGGCCCGCGCCCGGCCGTCTCTCCGCCGCCATGGCGTGGGCGGGCCGTGGCCCCCGCCCCCGCCGCCCCCAGCGCGGCCGCTTCGCCGCCAGCCCGGGCCAGGCCCAGAGGCGCGCCGCGATGACGTCACCGCCGGGGGGTGCCACCGCCCCGCCCCCCCCGGGCCAGGCAGCCGCGGAGCCGCCCGCCGGCGGGGCCCGGGGCCACGCTGAGCACAGCGGGCGTTCGAGGCTGAGTCCGGCGAGCTGCAGTTGCGAGCGGGGGGCACCGGCGAGGAGCAGCCCCGTCCCGGCAGGGCGGCTGAGGCAACAGGTACAGACAGGCCCTGGGGCCTGACCCTCCCTGCTGCGAGGTGCAGCCGATCTTCGTTCCCTCCCAAGAGCAGGGCAGAGGGGCACAAAGGTGTTGCGCTCACAGGCAACAGATCAGCATACAGATTTTTCAGGATCACAAGACAGCACCCAGGAATCTGGTGCTAAAGCCCAGGAGGGAAAAAGCATGGTTTCAGCACAAGTCAGTAAGATTGTTACCGATGGCTTTTCTAATTAAGGTGCCTGCCTGGCACTTGGAGATCCCCACTCAAAGGGGTAAGACACCCCCAAACACCAACAGGCTAGTAATTTAAGCATGTGAGAAGCTAGTCTGAGTATTACCTTACCACCACCAGCTTCCTTTCCAGAGTGCTTGCTGTCCCCCATTCAGATAAGGGCTAGGAACTTTGGCATGTAGGGCAAAATAATTCTTCCAGGGAAACAAAATAGGTTCACCCAGTTAATTCCCCCCCCCCCCCCCCAAAAAAAAAAGTACATACTGTTAAAAGTTGAACTATTTGTTTTGTCAGGTGAATTAGAACTCTAGGCAGAGTTTTCTAAAACATTAAAAGAAATTTCTTTGCGCCTATTACTGAACAGGTGAGTCACCAATTTGAACATGCAGAAAAGTGCAAATGGTACTGAACAGTTAACAGGTCACATTAATCAGAACATGCACTGCTTTAATAGAAGAAAATTCAGTGAAGACTTAAGTAAGCACTAATGTTAACAGTGAAGGAAGAGTTTCAACAGTCTTCAAACACCATAGCAGCCTACTTTGAATTGCATTTGACTGAGCTTTGTTGCTGTGAATAATACAGCTCATGTACAGATATGGATGTATGATTTGTACATTTCAAAATATTTACTGAATACTACCAAGATATATACACTCATATACAGTTCCAGAAGATTTAGAAGATTGATAACCAGGTATTCATTTCTGCTCATTCTTTGGAAGAGGTCTTCTGAAGAGAAGAATATGCGGTTCTGTGGAAATAAAATGGAACAGTGGGTCAGTCTGTCCCCTAAATCCTGATTACAGGAGTTTCTTCCGTTTAAAAAATCTTGAACAGTAGTTAAAGATTGCTGTCAAGTAATAAACAGGTTAACTCCACAAATATGGCCCCATGTGTAATATTAACAGACCAACTTTGCAGTAACCTTACAACAGTCAAAGAGGTACTTTTTGAAAGTTTTATACCAAATGTTGGCAGTATCAAACTTAAAATACTTACAGGAGGGAAATACTGGGGAAAATACAGTACTTTTAGTTAGTTTTGGTACTAACTGCCCCTCTACATTAGTCTATTTGATGAGCTTTGTTACTGAAAGTACTCATGCTGTCCTTGTTAGGTACATAGTGTCAAGCATCAACAAAAGCCGCTTGTTAGCTAACAATACAGCCAGCTTATTGATCTGACTTGTCAACTCCTCCAAAAGTATCAAAGTTAACAGTGGTAAGTTATACTGATTTCTTCACAAGCTTGGAATTCCATGCCGCTGCAATTCATCTCTCACCACTAACTTTTAGTCAGCCTTGTCAATTCTAAGTTACATTGAATGGCTGTTTTCAGTACATCTAAGTTGGTAGGAGTTTGAGGGCTACACGCTCCATCAATTGAAAGACTGGTTTTAAGTGCTGCTTTTATGTAGGCTGCATAACTACAGTTCAAAATATACTGTAGACTTTGCAGAGCATTAATACAGAACCTCATCTACAAAAGCATCTAGTAAGTTTCTGTACAAAAAGCAGGTATGTCAGCTTTATGATTTAAAAATACACTGCATGTAAAGTTTGGTTCAGTCACCGAGACACATTAAAGAGCTTACATGAAGTCTATTTCTATAGGCAGAGGTAGGAAGTGTTTCTGGTTTGTTCACTGATACACATGGTGTCTGAGAGAGGTGATGGTTTAAAAGAAAGGCTGGTTTTTTTGCCTGCGTTGACAAATGGCTAAAGTAACAAGGGGATAGAGAGTAATGTAAACATTCAGTAGTGAATTCCATCTGGATTCCACAGGAGCAAATTATGCACTAAACATTTCAGTTGAGCAACAGGCAGTTGATATTTTAGACTCTCTTGTTCACCTAATACTGTTCAGATGTACTTACCTGGCTCGTGGATCATATAGTGAACCCAACCAAAACTTTGCTGAATACCAAGTTGTCTCCACTCTTCTTCAGACATCAGATGGGATTTTGGCACTTGTTTTGAAAGTTCTCTTGGCAGCATCACATGTCTATAGAGGTTTAATTATTAAACACACATTACATGCATAGACCTACACTGAAAGACAGTAAGCACATTCAGTTATGAATACCCACGTTCACTATAAAGCAGCCTAGGGTGCTGAGTGGTACCACTACTTTGATTATGAAGCATCTGTCCCAGAATCCAGTTCTAAAACCACTTTGTCTACTAAAGATCACATCTGTAATGCAACATATATTGAAACAGCCTACTTCCTGGAAGAAATTACATTGCTGGTTTGGAAAGACAGGGCACTAACACGACTTCAGAGCCTGGTCTGTCAGCTGAGGAGAAACATACAGCCTGCTCTCCATATTCGCAAGTTACTTTATCACTTAACAGAAAGTGGAGCATTCAGTCTTGGTTTCGCGATCGTAAGAAGGACACTTTGATCTCTAAACAGAGGAAATGATGGCATCTAAGCGAGCGGGTCAGCGGGGCCCCAGACAGCTTAGGCGGCACAACGCACCCCCTCCCGAGGCCGCACCCCGCCGGCCCGCGCAGCTAGCGCCACCAGCGAGGCTGATGGGCTGGCACTCCCCACGCGTCCCCTGGCGGTCGCCACCCGGGTCTCGTCAGCAGGGGCCGAGCGCTCCCCGCCGGCAGACCCTGCCCAAGCCCAGCTCTGCCACGGCCGCTCCGCCTCCACCGGAGCGGGGAGCCTTCAGCGCCCTCCGGCTGGCTTGGTCTTGCGTTGCTCGCTCGCCGAACAACCACTCTAGAAGGGCCAGCCGAGACCAGCATTCCAAAGCACCCCCACGCCCAGATGGTCGGAAGCTACGTGAAGAAGCGAGGCACGGCTCTTCCCCGCAGGCTTTACGCCCCTCTGCCCCCCCAGAGGCCAGAGCCACGCTCGCTGCCGCCGCCGGCGGAACTTACTCCCTGAGGGCATCGCACAAACCCCGGGAGAGGTGCCGGCCCAAGCCACCCCCCTCCGACAGGGCCACCAAGGAGCCCCCTTCTCATGCCTTCTTGCCGGCCCTCCCGCGCTCAGGCACAGCCTCATACCGGTACTCGTACTGCTCGTCAAAGTACTTGTCGGAATAGTAGATCTGCTTGTTCGCCATAACTAGAGGCGGCGAAGGCGGCAGCAGCAGCCTGCTCAGCCCTCTTCACAGACAACCCCACAAACTGAGCACTCGCTTCCGCGCCCCGCTCCGTTTGAATCTAAGAGCTTAACTGTGATTGGTGTTGCCGGGCCAGCCAATAGCGTGCCGCGCCGCCACGCCCGCCGAACCGCCGCGTGACTCGAACGCTCGCTGTTCCACCAATCACTGGAACGCGCCGGCGGGGTATTACGTAAGGGAGTGACGGTTGGGAGGTAGGCGGGTGGGGGCGCGCGCGCAGCGGCGGCGCGGGGCGCGTGAGGCGCAGGGCCGCGGTGATTGGCTGGCCGCCGCCGGGGCCGGGCGGTTCCAGCAGTTTCCAGACTGTACGCGAAGGGGCGGGGGCGGGTGAGGGGGTTGTGGCTGTGAGGCGGCCGTGCAGGGTCCGTATCGTACCTGTGTCGTACCCTTGTCGCGATCGGCTTGGCGCAGCCCTGGCGGCGCGAGCGGCTGCAGTCCGGGCTGTCAAGGGAATTGCTGGTGTCGGGCAGCGGACGAGAGCCTCTTCCAGCCTCTCCGTAAAGCCTCCCGTTTAAATTAAATGTGTGCTGTTCCCTGGTGCCACTTCTGTATGGCATACCCTGGGTGCGTGTGCGTTTTGTGAACTCATGGTGTGCTGGACTATGGGTACTTCACAAACATGGCTGCTCCCTTAAGACTTGCAAGGCCGCACCATCTGTAGTACTTTATGTGCTGTTTTGCTGAGTGCAGACAGAAAATGAACAGGGTGCAGGAGTGTTCACAGCTGTGTGGGGTGTGCACACGGGATTTACAAACATTCTTGCCCAGCAAAACAGTAAATAAACTGCAGTGTTAAAACACAAGTAGCAGCTTGCAAGGATGTGATAAAGAGTCACTGCAGGTCCTTGGGGTATGGATCTGCTAGCATGAGTTTTTTTCAGTAAATAAATACTAAATTCTGTGCTTACCTAAACTCCAGCAGTATTTCTTGACTGTAGTTCTATGAGATTGACATATACTTCATGGAAATGTTGACAGGTGATGTGGTCATTGTTTTTCCCTTCACATACTGTGCTTCCCTGTTACCGAAATCTTGGAATGAAGAACTTACCAACACCAATGTGATGCAGGCAAGCAGACACTTCTTTATTAACGGCTGGGTGCGAGAGTGAGTCCTCTCACGATCAACGCACACCAAGCTTCAAAATCATATACCATATATAGAACTTATTAATACATACTCATTAAATATTCATGCATAATCATAATATTTCCCAAAAATCATTAACATACCCTCCTCCCAAATCCGATGCTGCGCAGTAAAGGTTAAAAAAGTCTAGAAATGGGTCTGGGGTACGATTTGGGTAGGTGGTATATGAGTCGTTGGTCACGATCTTCCCCTGCCGGAATTACCTGTTGCTAAAGTTCACGGTTTCTTGGCAGGTAACTGTAAGTTGTTCCAGTCGACTCTCCCCAGTTCCCATTAATTCTACATTCTGACATTTCAATGCATTCTCCCAGTCTACCTGTAAATACTGTATCCAATTATCTTCAATCATCTTGAATCTTAAGTCTATTGTCTAATTATTCCTACTAGGTGATCCTGACCTATTCTTTTGGCCTTGGTGCAGGGCTGTATAGAGGATTTCATAGCAGCTTTTGTTGTGCAACTACTAGTTTCATTAAAATATATTTCTTATTCCTCTATATTTCTATTAAAATGATTTTATAATATCAAATTAAGTTAATTAATTCCAACTTATTAGCAGATCTGTAACATCCCTACCTGTGGTATGCTGCTGTCTCCTCTCTTTGTTGGGCCTCTGTAGTAAAAGAGGACCAGTTTAATTAGCTTTTGTAGTACGAATAGAAATAATGGGTATTTTCTGTGATCGTGTGTCGTGACGGAGGGAAGACACAGTCACTCAATATGAGTGATCAGCAGACTTCCTTTATTGTCCCTTACAGTCACCTTTTATGCCTTGTTATAATTAGCTCATACATATTACAAAAGTTAAGCTCATTATTGGTTAGTTGCCTAAATACCAAGCCCGCCCCTTGTTTCTCTTCTGTAGTTTTCTGTTCCCACCTGCAACATTCTTTTCCCACCGCGATCTTCCTGTTATTGTGTAACAAGGACAGCCAAGGACAGTGTATTTTGCTTTACTTCAGATAAGCTGAGAGCGATGTGCATTTTTGTCCAGCCAGCTGGACTATGTCTATGTGACCTTTTTCAGCTAGCCAGTTATCCACAATTCCCCTGTTTTTATTTTGGGCGACATAGGCTTGGTTGACCATTTTCAATAACAGCCTTTTAACACAGGAAAATACACAGACAACTTATAAAATCTCAGTTCAGAAGTATAATTCCTGAAATACTTGAAAAATAAAGTTAGCTTGAAGCTTTAATTTAGATGCTCTTTCTGTTCCAGTGATATAAAAAGTTTAAAAAATTCAAAGGTAATTTTAAAGTTCTGAACATGGACTAATGCAAGCTCAAAACCCAAAAAGAAACCAAACTGATGTTTGACTAGGAATATTTGCAAATATTTTAGTGGAAAATCCCTGACCATTAACAATTTTCTGTCCAAATAACAACTGCCCTTATGCAACCAACCAGTCCATACATTTTCTGAAGAATACCTCATTGATATCAAAGAATTAACAAAGGGGAAAAATTAGTTCTAAGCTATATACATTCATAAGTGTTTTTTTCAATAGTTACATACAGATTTACACACTAAGCCATAATGGCTTGTAGGTGATACACACAAGAAGAGTACGTTGCTTATCTGTCTGAATGTCTATGCTAAATTTGACAACTGTGCCACAAGCCAAGCCTACATGGGTGCTGTATGTTATGCACGTTCCTTAACAAACAGAAGTATAATAGACAAATTCCCAAGACCTAGTCCCCAACCTAATTATATTATTTTGTAGCCAATTAAGGAAAATAACACAAATGTGCATATCTACATGTGCACACACCTTTTAGTTCAGAACCAATCTGTGATAAAAGGCCTTAGCCTTATGGCATCATTGAATCTTAACGAGTACAGTAATTAAAAATGCAATTTTTTTTTAAATTTTTAATTAAGTAAGTGCGATTTATGCTGACATTCCCTCAAATGCTACACGTGAGTATTTCTCACTCAACTGCCTCAAGTTAAAATAGTAGTATTTGTTAATATGTATTAAAATAGTAGTATTTGTTTAATATGTATTGTTTTTGTATTAATGTATTAATATGTATTAAAATAGTAGTATTTGTTAATATGTATTAAAAAATCATTAATTCTCTACAATAGCAGTTGACTTCCATAACACTATGTAAGCAAAAGAGGCTTAAGATGGGTTTTCTGAATACTAACAACTTATTTTAGACTGTCTAAACTCAGGTCTTGAAAGATTTCACTCTGCCAGACGTAGAAACACTGTTGCACTCCAGTTGTGATATCCCTTTTCCCAAGTTGTCACATGCACATCTCACTCAAGCAACATTATTGTTAAAGTTTCTCTCTGCTACATAAAAGCATATTGCACTTGTAGATATAAGAGACAGCACCCTTACTTAGATTATTACCTTATTACCTCATAACTCTTAGTATACCTTGTATCTCTGATTTCACCGCTTCAAAAATTCACCAGAAGCAGATAAAACCACAGCATCAGACTAAACTACACCTTAACTGCTGATTCAAATAAAGGCGTTCTCTTCAGATATGCCTAATGCTTACAAATAATTTTGGCTGGTTTTGATCAAAAACCTATTATTACAATAATGATCATAAATAATAATCCCGTTTGCAAAATGCCTTCAAGCCAGCCTCCTAGTCCCAACCAATTTCCACATTCAGAATACAGCATAAATACAGAATACAGAATAAATTATCTCCATGAAGGCAAAAAGGCTTCTCTTTAAGCACAGAGATGTTTGCTAGTTCAAGGCAGAAACCCATTTCTTTTAGGGGACATCTGAAGCACTTTTTTTGGTGGGTTTGTAATCAATTCCGTATTTTTCCTTGAGAAGCTTAAGCTGTTCCTCTTGTTTCAGGAGTGTTTCCAACTCTGAGTTGTCGAATAGGTCCGTATTTCCCAAACATATCATACATTTCCTCCGCTGTGATTTTATACGGCAGGTTCCGAATATAGAGGATCCGATTGACCTCTGGGGGCAGCCAGATGTTAGCTCGCTTGGCCGCTTGCATCGCCATGGCGCCGATCGGAGGGGGGGGGTGCCGCCTTGGAGAGAAACCGCGGCCGGGACGGGGCCTGCCGGGCCGCACGCCGCCGCTCGCCGCTGCCGCGGGGGTCCCGGATGCTATCCCATACGCTAATAACCCGAGTAATTCCTTTTTACAATCTATGTCCTGAACGCTCCGCTTTTCTAAAAAGCATATGAGCGAATCGTACGTCGCTTGTCCCTCCATAGCTTCGTCAGCGCTGTTGCAGCCTTTGCGAGACTTCGGCGACGCGTGGCCGGCGGGACCCTCTGTAGGTGCTCCCGGGCGCGGGGACTGTGCCCTTCCGCCTCCTGCGCTGCTTTCAGCACCGGTACCCGAATCTCCGTCGAACCGTGGCTCGCAGGTTCAGCCCTCTCTAGGGTCCCTGTTCGGGCGCCATTTGTCGCGACGGAGGGAAGACACAGTCACTCAATATGAGTGATCAGCAGACTTCCTTTATTGTCCCTTACAGTCACCTTTTATGCCTTGTTATAATTAGCTCATACATATTACAAAAGTTAAGCTCATTATTGGTTAGTTGCCTAAATACCAAGCCCGCCCCTTGTTTCTCTTCTGTAGTTTTCTGTTCCCACCTGCAACATTCTTTTCCCACCGCGATCTTCCTGTTATTGTGTAACAAGGACAGCCAAGGACAGTGTATTTTGCTTTACTTCAGATAAGCTGAGAGCGATGTGCATTTTTGTCCAGCCAGCTGGACTATGTCTATGTGATCTTTTTCAGCTAGCCAGTTATCCACAATCGTGTAGTGCATCTGTCCAAGAACTTCTGATGGGGAAAACAAAAAATTGAACTCTTGAGCGGCACAAGGGCTGACACACATGTGGTAGGGATCACTGGTTTTAGCAGCATCATTTTTACTGGTACTGCAGCCTGATAAATGCTAAAGTTTAAAACAGTCTCATGCCTTATAGCCATTAAAAGGCATGCTTTTTCTCTGTGTCTTAGGGCATGTTGACCCAGGTCATTTATGGGCAAAATGAAGTCATTATTTTTTGTGCTGATGTAGTTAATTGTGTGAAATTCCTTTCATTAAAGATCCTCAGCAGGAACATAAATTCCAGTATGACTGTATGAGCCACCTGCAAGTTTTCTAAGGTGCTGGTTGGATTATTCAAAACAGAATACAGGTTGGTATTTTTCAGCTTGGTTCCAGCCAGCACAACTTAATTTTTTTAATACTTAAGGCAGGCAGAGAGTACACAGTAATTTCTGTTATGAATGGTGTTGTGTAATAATGGAAAAGAACATCAGACCACCGAAGGGGTTCAGCTGGACAGAAGATGTTTCATCTGTGTGCTTTCTTTGTAACCCTTCAGCTTACCTGATACACATAGAACATGAGAGAAAATTGACCTTTATGGAAGCCTACGTATAAGCCTCCTTTAAGTTCACCCAGAAATGAAAGCCTAGAGTTGCTTTAAAGCAACTGTTCCTTCTATTGCAAATACTCATACCAAATCATAATTTTGAAGAGGATTAAAAGGATTCTTAGGCAGATACGCATCTGGTTTTGTTCTAGATCCCTCAAATTATTCTGAAAATCCTTGTTCCTGAGGACTGAACAGCTCTATATTTCAGGGAACTGGAAGAGCTAACAAAACTAACATACTGGCTTTATTAATCCAGGGTTAGGAGATCTTATTTAGTACCAAAGTGACATTTTAGCTTCTTTCATCATTTTTTTTCCCTGACAAGACTTAAAAACGTTGATGAATGGTAAGTGATGCCACAGTACCAGGAATTTGTTAAGTTCCACTATAAATTTGGTATCTCTTTCCTAAAATAAAAACTTTAATGTTAGGGATATAATTTGTAAAATTACTGAAATAAAGTAATAAGCTTGCTAAATGGTTAAGCTTGTTGAATGATTAAGCTTGATAATAATTTCCAGGCACATGAATGACTAGAAAAGCATCAGGAGAAGCCAGGATGGATTCACCAAGGCAAAGTCATACTTGACCAACTTGCTAAACTTCTGTGATGAGATGGCCTGACAGAGCCAGAGGGAAGGCAGTGGTTACTGTCTACCTAGACTTCACTACGGCTTTTAACACTATCTCCCCTAATATTTTCATAGATAAACTATTGATGTATGGGCTGAATGTGCAGGCAGTGAGGTGCAGATCACATGAACCTGGAAGGAGTGGCTGATACACCAGAGAGTTGTGCCACCAGGTTGATGGGCTGCAGAAGAGGGCTGAGAGGAACCTCTTGAAGTTGAACAGGGGAAATGAGAAGTCCTGCACCTGGGGAGGCACAACGCCAGGCACCAGTACATGCTGGGAGCCACCCAGCTGGAGATCAGTTTTGCAGAAAAGGACCTGGGAGTCCTTCTGGACACCAAGTTGAGCATGAGCTAACAATGTGCCTTTGCAGCAAAGAAGGCTAATACTATCTTGGGGTGTGTTAGGATGAATGTTGCCAGCAGCTTGAGGGAGGTTATGGATAACTGGCTAGCTGAAAAGGGTCACATAGACATAGTCCAGCTGGCTGGACAAAAATGCACATCGCTCTCAGCTTATCTGAAGTAAAGCAAAATACACTGTCCTTGGCTGTCCTTGTTACACAATAACAGGAAGATCGCGGTGGGAAAAGAATGTTGCAGGTGGGAACAGAAAACTACAGAAGAGAAACAAGGGGCGGGCTTGGTATTTAGGCAACTAACCAATAATGAGCTTAACTTTTGTAATATGTATGAGCTAATTATAACAAGGCATAAAAGGTGACTGTAAGGGACAATAAAGGAAGTCTGCTGATCACTCATATTGAGTGACTGTGTCTTCCCTCCGTCGCAACAGGAGGTGACCCCTCCATTCAGCACAGGTGAGGCCACTGCTGGAGTACTGTACCCTGTTCTAGGTTTCCTAGGACAAGGCAGAGATGGAGCTACTGGAGAGTCCAATGAAAGGCCAGAAAGAGGATGAAAGGACTGGAGTATCTCTCGTGTGAGGTGAGACAGAGAGCTGTGACTGTTCAGCTTAGAGGAGGCTTAGGGGGTACCCTATCAATGTGTATAGAAACCTGAAGGCAGGGTGCAAAGAAGAAAAACCCAGGCTTTTACCAGTGGTGTCCAGTAACAGGACAAGAGGCAATGGGCACAAACTGAAATCCTTTTTTTACTGTTAGGGTGATGGGACACTGGCAGAGGTTGCCCAGGGAGCTGCTAAAGTCTCCATCTTTGGAGATCTTCCAAAGCCACTTAGAAATAGAACTGGGCAACAGGGCCTAGGTGGCCCTGCTTGAGCAGGAATGTCAGACCAGATGATTTCCAGAGGTCCCTTCCAACCTCAGCCATGATGTGTGATAGTCTGTGAAACAGGGCTCTTTCAGCATTTTCTTCAGAATATTGTTATACACAAAGACTGTGACTGTCACACTGGAAAGAAGGGAATAAACTGCTCTGTATCCAGTGTGCAAAGAACAAAAATGCTTAAACTTTGTCAAGGCAGCTTTCTGCTAGACCTTAGGAAACATTTCTTACCAGTACCTAATATAATAATCCAGAACATTTTAGAAAACAATACACCTTGCAGGCATGTTTTAGGTCCAACTGATCCTGTCTCTGATCAGTGATTTCTTTGAGGCCTGTTTCTGTGGTTGTCAGTTATGCCTTCCCATTGTAACTTTTGCCAGTATTGACATGTAGAACAAAAGTAATGTTTTTTTCCAGTGCTCTAGAATGACTTTTTAATGTTAATTGTAATACATTTTCATATTCAACGTTAGTTTCTGGAATTAGGTTTATTAGGTGGTGGTGGATCCAGATCTTGACTCTGAAGCTTCTGAACCAGGTCAGAAGGGAATGAAACCATAAATACTTGTATTTGTTAAAGATAAAAGCTGCTAACTAGCTCTTAATGTACACTTGTGCCTCAACATATTGAAGGCACATACTGAAGCATATATCAAAGAAGCTTGCCATAGTACAGACTGAAAAGAGTTCTACATAACTTCAAGGGTTATAGGTCTGTTCTGAGAAGTGTGAGCTGCTCAGCTGGAAAGGATGCTTCTGCTCAAAGCCCTGTCCAGTTAGCTCTTGATGCTGAAACACAAGGTGAAATAGCAGAATCGTAAAGAGAATATTATTGAGCTGCTCTCTCTGTCTTCTGTAGCTGTTATGCAGGCACGAGTAATTTTGAGCAGCAATAATCTGTGTTCTGTGTGAGAACAGCATGACTATAGCCAGCATAGAGCCTCTTCAGGACTAAAGATGGGCTATGAAATTTTTTTATTATTATTTCATTTAACTAGATAGGAGTAGATTTAAATCCTCTATGTAACCTGTTCCTTGTGACCAAGGCCATCCACAGAGTTATGTGGGCTATAATTAATAAAAATCTGTTATGATGAAGGGCCCCTGTGCACCTTTCTATTGTATATACAGAATTCAGGATGTAAGTTATGGTGGATATTTTCCATGCTTTTTGAAAGAAGGAAAAGATGCCAAGTTCCCCATCTGTGGTGCATAGCAATTCCTGATTATAAATCTCTACAGCTTTTTCTGTTCAGTTCTATGAAGTATTTGAAAAATTTAAGTTACTTTTACTGTGGTTCGGTTTTAAACATGGCCTTCTAAAACACTGATGTTGGATACTTGAATGTATTTTCCTGAGTAGAACAGCATGTTCACATTCAAGGATCCTTTTGTACTGTCTTCATGAGTCAGAATCATATACACAGTTAATAATTTGGGAATAATTTGAGTGTGAATCACATTTGTAATATATATTGATGAACTGTTACTTGTGCTTTTATCTTTTCCTATGGAAGCAAGGCTTAAACAGTTGTACTCCCCATTGGTTTTTATCCTCAATTAGCTTTTGAACCCATTGGTTGGTTTGGTCAAACTTAATAGAAGTGTTGATAAATAAATTATTGGAGGTTTCATGATAATAGGTGTCCAGATAAAGTAGAAGCACTCTAATGGGGGGTGACATTAAACTAGGCAAAGAACCTACATGTGAAAACAGACTTCATATAAATGCCTCAGTGATAAATACCTTTCAGCCTTTGGTGCGCGTGCCTTCTGAGACAGTAAAGCCAATCATTCACAAGCTATGAGTCAGTAGAAAATCAGTCTCACTTAGTTCTGATATTCAGTAAACTAACTTTTTATTTGACTGCAATTTTATTTTCTGGCTTTATATGGTATTTGCTTAGTGTTTCACAACGCCAGTAATCCTCAAAGCACTGATCCTACAGACTTATTCAGGCCACTCATATGTGTTATATTAACAATATTTGTCTTTGCAGACTTGATATTCAAAATTAGTTTACCTCATTTTAGATACTTAAATTTGGATTTCTTGCCTTACTCAATTTGAAAAACATTTTTATAAGCATAGAGTTGTTCATGTGCTAATTAACTTCCCCTTAATTAATGAAAGTTGAATATTTTTGGTTTGGTTTTTGGTTCTCACAAAAACGTGAACCAGGCCTTGGAGACACCAAAGAATAATACTGTGTTTTGATGGTTTAGTTGTCTGTAAATAAGCTAAAGTAAGAGTTGAAAATAATCTAGCTGAATTACTGAGGATTTCCATCTGAGAGAGGATAAATTGACTTGAGAAATAGAGCCAGTTATGATACACGTGCCTTCCAGTATCTGTGCTTGTTCAAGAACTGCATTTTAAAGGCATTCCTGAATAAATTACTCCCAAGTCATAGAAGAGGCCAGCTTGCAAGGTGGGTGTAGAGATACAGAACGTCTGCAATCCATCCAGATCCTTGCAGAGCTTGGAAACTAGTGTCGATCTGTGTCATTTCATTGAGGTTTAACTCTCTCTGTCTTTCTATGGATTTTCTTCTGAAAGGAATGATCAGAACCTCATCTAAAGACTACAACTTGGATCTGAAAAGGAGCCACACTCAAGTGTTCCCATGTTAAAATCAATAATGCTGAATTTAGCAGATCATGATTTCCATAGCAACCAATGCTAATACAACAAGTTCAGGACAGTAGCGTGTAGTGACTGGAGAATCAAGCACAAAAAGATGCTGTCAAACGAGTCACAGTCCTGCTCAGATTTTTTCTGTAGGCTGTGCAACATGGCAGTACCTCAAAGTGGACGAATGGCAAAAAAATCTGTAGTGGAATCTCAGAGTTCTTCAGTTACTGAATATTTTTGACACAGTGGTTAAATAATTTGAGTAAAAATTTTGTTTAAACTTAAAACAAATGTCAGTGCTAGACCTGAGAAAAGGTCCTTATAGCCAAATGTAGCTCTGCAGATTTCTGTAATGGATGCCTTCCATAATGGAGTAGTTTAAGAGTCAGAGAAGTATGTCCCCATATTTTTCTTGACTCTAGGGGGTTGCTGATGAGGGATTTTTTTTTGCAAATAACAAGCCCAAGTGGATTTTTGTTTCAGTATTTTTCCAGTCATTTTTGGGCCAAACATTCTGTCTCCACAGTATCTTTTTGCAAGGAGTTCCATGGATTAACAAGTTCCTTTATGAGAACAAGACTCTTGTTCATGTTAAATCGGCCACAGCTGGGTTTTGTGTTGGAAGAGCCTGTGAATGCTTTATTAATTAGCCCAGATGTTTGTGGTTTCCAGAGGTAGGGTTTATATGCTATAGGATTAGAGGCTAGGATTTCAAATATGAGCCCAAAGCATAGACTTCTTTTTTTCTTCTGTTGCAGCACAAACAAGTTAGCAAGCTGCAACACCAGTCAGGTTCTACTGTCCGTACTGTTTCTCCTTCCTCCAGAGGCCAGACCACACTGCTCCTCCTCCATCAGACCACCTCTCCCACACTCCTCAGGGCTATTTAACCACTTTGCAGGAGTGAGCTACAGCTGCACATCATCCATGTCAATCAACCCACTGCCTCTGAGGCAAGGCCACAGCTGCATGTTATCAGTGTTAATCAACCCACTGCCTTCATTCCTCTACAATTCCCCCTTTTTGTTTTTAACCAAAAAGGCCATGTCTATCATCCATTGTAGGGCCCTTGGCAGGATATGTGGAAAGGCTGTTCAGGTTGAGTGAAGAAGGCACAAAACTGTGTCTGATTCAGGCCTCACATCAGGGTCACCCAGATGTTGTGACTCCCCTCTCAAGGGGTCTGTGGAACAGCCGGTATCTGATGTCCTCTTGTCAGTTCTAGATCTAAAACAGGCTTAACACCTAGCAGGAAGCCACCGTGGACCTGCATCTGTGGAGACACAAGCATACCCTTGTTGCCAGGTAATTATATCCCATGGGCCTGTCCACTTTCGCGTTTGTAGGTCTCACATTAAGACCTTTGCTCAGATAGGAGGATCTTCTACCTGCAAAGACAAGATATGTGAGATAATCACAGTACACTTTTTCTCGGCCGGCACAGTCAAATAATTCAATGTATACACAGCTTTCCATAGATGAGCATGCGGAGTCTCAGAACCCATTCCCCCTATTTGGTTTTCAGGAAGTAGCTTTAAAGTATGGTGAACACTTTTCACAATGGCTTGGCCAGTCAGGGAATGCAGGATGCCAGTAACATGTTCCACCCACCAAGAGGCAAGGAACTTGGCCACGCGTGCAGATGAATATGCTGGTCCATCATCTGTCTTGAGACGTTTTGGAACCCCCAGAGCAGCCCAAGCCTGTCGAAGATGTGAAATGGCGCCCAGAGCCTTCTCCTCCCCAGTGTGGGCCGATGCCCACACAACTTTTGATGGAGACACGAACATACTGTAAATGACCAAAAGAAGGCACATGTCCTAGGTCAGTTTGCCACAGAACCAAGGATTAACCCCTCACAGAAATGTCAGTCCAGGACCCAATCGCTGACACTCTGGACAAGCAGCAATGATGGATTTTGCATCCACAGAAGATATTTTAAATTGATGGACCAATTCCTGAGCCCCCTATGAAAAAACTGATGAGACATGAGGGTCTGTCATATCACATCCAACACTGCAAGAGTTCAAGCAGGAGCTGCAAGAGCATCAGCCTGGGCATTTCCTTCACAGACGAATCCTGGCAATCCAATGTGACTGCGGAAGTGCAGAATGTA